>NW_018480990.1:0-1264 GCF_002113885.1 Mizuhopecten yessoensis | reverse complement strand
CTCCCTGATATGGTAACAAGCCTGGTAACAAGCCATTGTTACAAATATAGTAGTCACCCCCGGGAAGCCACGTAGTTTAACTACCACAAGTGCTGGTTTAGGTGTTCAGTGATTTATTGATTGCTTGGCTACTCCGTTTTTGTTACCCTCCGTATCTCTTAATTATATTAGATATAATTTAAGAGACATTTTAGTATATTTTCACTGCTGTTCTCCTTTAGATGTGTTCAACACAACTTCACATTAAAAATCTTCCAAAATAATGTTGTTAGTGGTTTTTCATCTTCTTAGCATAATGTCCAACTATAATGCATTTAATTTACTCCGCCACATATTCTACCACTGCCTCCCCCATCCTCTTCTCTTCCATATACATGTACAGTACCTATATGTATGCGTATACTATTAGTCAGCGCCGTCCAATCGCCGCTTTATAAAAGAAGGAAATGGATTAACATCAGTAATTTGGACTTGTTTATCGAATCCTATATGTAACTCATGTTTGTATTACTGAAATATTATACCGACAATAAAATAAAGTTTAAATTAAACTGTCCATTCTTTGAGGGAAAGAGCAGATCTCGGTCCTATTTACGGGCCCCGATTAGTCAATTATCTCACAGAATATGCAGTTTTCGGCAATTCTCCTTTACTTTCATTTTGTGTCCCGTTAAACATTATAATTTATTATTACAATATGCCTCATGTAAAGCATTTCAACATATTCTTACAGTATGTGTCCCGTAAAATATTCAAAATAATTTACACTATTTACCCCGAAAAATAACAGTCGAAGAGATTATTACAATATGCGTCTCGAAAAGCATTCGAATATATTATTACATCATGCTTCCAGTGACGTTCGAATGCATTATTACATTATTTGTCCCATGAAACATTCGAAAATATTCTTACATTTATATTTCTACAGTATGCTTCCCGTAAAAACTATGGAAAATTTGTTTACAGTATGCTTCCCGTAAAAACAATGGAATAAATTATCACAGTATGCATCCCGTAGAACATTCAAATATATCCTTATATTATGCGTCCCGTTCAGCATTTTGATTTATTATAACTTAAAGCGTCCTGTAAAGCATTTTGATTTATTATACCTTAATGCGTCCTGTAAAGCATTCGAACATACATGTATTCTTACATTATGTGTCCCCTTAAACATTTAAATATATTATTGCATTACGCGCTGGTTAAACATTCGACTATATTCTTACACTGTGGGTGTCGTTAAACCTTCGACTATATT
>NW_018480989.1:0-1264 GCF_002113885.1 Mizuhopecten yessoensis | reverse complement strand
AAGAACAGATGTATGTTTGTAGTAGACAAGCCAATCTAAGCTAATGTTACCACACTACAAAATAGAGGAAGCATCAGAAGGAATGATACGAAGGGATGTTCATTATACACCGTATTGATTACCTCTCAGGATCTGTTTGTGTTATTATTTACAACTGGTGAGACTAATTCTTTATCAATAAATCATAATGAGAACATTGAGTCGGGAGCTACCATAGAGATTACTGCTACAGAACAGGTAATGGGCATATTAAATATTGATGGTGGAGAAGCCTACTGTGGGAACACCTGAGACTGAAAGATCAATACAGAGACTTAGAAACCACAACCATTCACCTGGCTCGCCAATCAGACTCGGATGTAAAGATATGCTGGAATTTAATTGGTTGCAAGGATTTTTTTTTAAATTGTCAATATTTTCACAAAACTTTCAATACTTGTACATGACTGCTTATTAATGACTGAAGTGATCTTGCAGGAGGACTATTAAGATCGTGATCACAGGAGTTAAAATACTACAAAATTACTGGTTCACAGGTATGCCAGTTTATTCATTAAGGAAAGCATAATTTTTACCTGCCTCTGATTGGCTAGCTGGAGATGATAGATGTAAATTGTAGATTTTGCAATTCATGTACTTATTTGACAAAACAAAGATAAGCCTTTTTTTCTGGTTATACCTTTGGTAGATTTAGACTCTGCTGTCGAGTTGTTGTCGTATCTTTGAAATAGTCTCTGTTACTGTCAGACATTTAAAAATCTACTTATGTGGTATACATCACCTGGCCTTAAATGCCAGCCAATCACTATCTGCATTAAACCTAGACACAGAAATGTTTATGATTGAGTCCTCAAGCAAAGACATTGCAGGTGTTGTATGTATTGGGAAGCATCCCCTGTAGTCCAGTGTAAGCTGGTATATTTCCTATTTGTTCCAATACTCTGAGCGTTATAGGTAGTTTAAAAAAAACTACAGTTTCACCTATACAGGACTTGTTCTTTTGACTAACTTGAACAAAGAACTAACTCAGTGGAGAGCTTTGAATGTGTCAAAAGAACTCGGAACTTACCCATTAAAGAAACAATAATGGTGATCTCATGTCTTAGTAACAGTACTGTCATGTTTTTGCACTATTATATCTGTATAAATAAGTCTAAATGAAATCACTAAAAGAAAACACATAACATTGTTCATATTGAAAAGGAACAGATTACAAAAGTTTTTTTTTTTTTTTTTTTTTTTTTTTTTTTTTTTTAAAATAAAA
>NW_018480988.1:0-1263 GCF_002113885.1 Mizuhopecten yessoensis | reverse complement strand
ACCCCTAAGGTGTAGTGTCACACCCCTAAGGTGTAGTGTCACACCTCTAAGCTGTCGTGTCACACCCCTTAGGTGTAGTGTCACACACTAAGCTATAATGGCACAACCTTAGGCTATAGTGTCACACCCTTAAGCTGTAGTGTCACTTCTCTAAGGTGTCGTGTCACAACCCTAAGGTGTAGTGTCACACCCCTAAGGTGTAGTGTCACACACCTAAGCTGTAGTGTCACATTCCTAAGCTGTAGTGTCACACCCCTAAACTATAGTGTCACACCTTAAGCTATAGTGTCACACCCCTAAGGTGTAGTATCACAGCCCTTAGGTGTAGTGTCACAAATGTATGCACACATCTGGATCAATAATTTGATACCAACAGGGAAGTTTGTAATGTAAGTTCCAACGACGATATGTTTTAATTACGCTCAGGGGTAACATACACCCCTAAGCTATAGTGTCACACCCCTAAGCTATAATGTCTCATTCCACGGCTGGAAGCGTCATACCCCTGAGCGTAGAAACACCGGCTATATATATGAACTGATGTTTGTTATCGCAGTTAAATTGGCTCTTTAAAAGAAGGCAAGTTGAAATAAATTGGTAAATTAAATGTTCTTTTGACATATGTTTTGTTGCCAAATTAAAACATATCGTCGTTGGTACTTACATTACAAACTTCCCTGTTTGTATCAAACTACTGATCCAGATGTGTGCATACATTTGTTAACTTTAGAATATATATTCCATGCTGAAATATTTTGTTTTTGATCAAGTGGATTATTTTAAATGTCTTAATAGATTTGTTCGCTTGTTTAAACCTTGTACTATGGACTCGAAGATAATCTAACTCCGTGACAGTAATGAAGTAAAATGAAAAATAATAATAACGTTATAAGCGTGTGTTGAAAAATATGTAGTCTTTGTAGTGTATAGTTGTATTTTAATTTTTCGTTTTACTTTTCTTTTGATTACAGGTCTGGTTAAGGAGTTGGATATGCATAAACATGAGTATGCAAATAAGTATCTGACGTCACATGGTACCTACATATTGGTACAGAAGGAGATGATGTCGGACAATGTTTCTATAGATTCTGGGTCGACACCCTTACCGTCCCAGTACCAGTATACACCGCTCTTACAAGAGCTTGAAGAACACTTCCCCAACTATAAACTTCACGTAGAGAACCTCCAACCTAAGGTGACTAGAAAACGGACCGGAAACAAGTCTCCGAGTCCGGCCGGAAGGTACAGCTCCAAATCCAAAAA
>NW_018480987.1:0-1262 GCF_002113885.1 Mizuhopecten yessoensis | reverse complement strand
CAAGCCCGGGCTTATTGGCTTACATGGTAGCTACGCGCCTGACAACACTTTCTTATTAAAAAAAACCACCAGGAGAATTATTGCATGATATTGCACATTTTGTCAACAGTTTAAATGTTTAGGTTCGATTTTGATAAAGACAAATGAAGTTGTTTTTATAATCACTGTATGTGTTTACCGGAGTGTTTTGTTTTATATATTGTATGTGAATGGTTGTTATTTTCCTTGTTGTCGCGAAAAGGTGCCGTTTTATATCCTTAAACGTTGCTATATCGCGACAACAGAGCGAAAAAGCGTCATTTCAACTTCAAATTAAAGGGCGCGTATAGCTAAATAAAAACGAAAAATTGCTGTATTTCTTTTCTTTCCCTAAAGCTCCAGTCTTGACCGCTAATAACCGTGTTTCTCATTTTACGTTTTAGTGGTCTATACGGTGCTGTTCCATTGTGAAACGTGTCAATTGTTTCAGTCAAACAGCTTGTTAATGGCGACAAAGCGAAAGCGATAGAGCGGCAAAACGCCGTTTGAGGAAATGAAAAGGCACTTTTTCCGCTTTGTCACGGCAACAAAGCGGAAAACAAACAACCGTCACAAAAAAAAAACCGGACAGAGTTCGATTCCCCGATCGGACATGAAAAGATAAATGGCCATTTACCTGACCACCAGTGACATCCGGTGCTCCGGTTACCTCCAACATTGAGACCTCAATGAGCACTGCTTTCCAGACAGGCACGAATTACTTGTTTTCATTACGTTGTAAAAATAAGTTTATGCATTACAAAGATAAAAGGAGAAAAAAAGAAACAAACAAAACGTTGACCGACTAAACATTATGACTCGAAAGGTTGATAATACTTGCATCGTCGAAACACCAGTCCGCATTACCACGTACACGTAGACCATGTGTGATTCCCCAATCATCCCATTAAATAGCGGTCCGCCTTCCCCATTTAGAGCCCCAAACTCCCTCCCTCGAGTCATAGATATTTTATATTGAGGTTAATTTCGCGCTTGGCAGATCATTACGACCTACCGTCCAGAAATTATTGTATTTTAGACGCTTATATTTCTAAATATATTTCTTTACAGCATCGATAATTCGTTATACGATGTAAAGAGTGTGCTATCATTGCTTCACGTCTGTACGACCATGAACGCAATCAGGAATGATATGTGTTTATTTCAAGGCGTTTAATTTTACTGATGTGTATCTCAGAACATTTTTTAGGTCACCTGAGCTTTAGCTCAAGTGACCTATTGCT
>NW_018480986.1:0-1262 GCF_002113885.1 Mizuhopecten yessoensis | reverse complement strand
GACGTGTCTCAATGTGTATTATGTATGCGTGCATGTGTACTGGAGTCAGGGTATGTGATAGCGCGGATCTGATGCCGACTTTATAGTGCCATATTACTGAAATACCATGCCGAAGGTACCCAGCAAAGCATTCCGCCTGGTCATATTATACTGACAACGAGTGAACCAGTTACTGCCTTACCCTACCAGTTGTTGTTATTCCCCTAAATACTGAACGTTTAGCAGGGAATAACAGCTACCAACTTGAAGGATTTTGATATGTTCCGGCCTAGGGACAAAATCTATTGATATCCTCACGTTGGCGAGCGTTCAAAAGTAAAGCCAAAAATGAAGTATTTCCAAGCAAGGCGCTCTGAAATAAAAGGTAGTGAGAAGGAAAAAAAAATATGAAGATTACAAATATTGCAATGGGTGCAGCTGATTTATTTTGGTTACTTTAGTCTTCCCAAACAGATGGCAAAAAAGCAAATCCCCAATCCAGTAAGGGATTCCCACATTAGTTGCCCCTTACAACATGCAGTGGGTAACAGCAGGTATAGTTTTTCTTAATCCCCGAACTGCAGGGGTGCCCTTTAAGGCAGGAACATTACATATAGAATGCATCAACTGCTACAATAGCATAATACAATAAAAATCTAAAAAACGGGCTATCATGGAATAACCTCTCTCTAAATATATAAAGTTCCCTTTTGGAAAAACAAAGTCTGAAAAATGATGACCAATTGAAAATAATGTATTCCGACTATTATTCTTAATACAGATCCATACCTGATTCTTTCATGCGAAACACTGGTGCCGTTTTCTGTTGATTCCTTAATATAGTTCATAAGTGATTTGATTAGCATTCCCTCGTTATCGTAAAGTATCCCAATATTATGGACTGACGTAAATATTATGTGTACAACATAACGTTACCAGACAAACACCCGCGATACTCAGTATGATTAAGGTATCAATTACGCTGTTCAACAGTGTTTATGTAGATTCCGTTCTTGTGTTCAAGAATAGGACGAGGTATGTCAAACGAAAATTCGTACAACCACTGTTATAATTATCCCAGTACTTGTTCAAGTCTTCTTGGTATTACAACAACTGCATCAAACTTCCAGGTCGAAAGTTTGGGTTTTGTATAAATTAAAAAATAGGCACATACTAAGTGAAGGAGAAGGATTACATACTTTTTATGATTTTTTTTAATCCCCTTCTTTATAGAATACAAATATATAAAAAAAAAATATCATCGAGTGAAATTTTGTATTATG
>NW_018480985.1:0-1261 GCF_002113885.1 Mizuhopecten yessoensis | reverse complement strand
CGTCAAGATACAAGGACAAAGTGTATCACACCGTCAAAACATCCTTGTGTTTTGACGGTTTGATACACTTTGTCATTGTGTCTTGACGACGTGGCATATTTTGTCTTTGTGTTTTGACGTTCGATACACTTTGTCATTGTGTGTATGCTATGGCGTCATCACAAAGTGCAAATAATCACCGCGTGAATACGGAACGGCAAAATGCACTACAGTGTCAATACACAAGAACAAAATGTCATATAGAATTGTAAAGTGAGATGAATTTTCTTTATAAGAAAACGGCTTTTTATATAAAAAAAAAAATCAAAAATTTACAAAGACGTCTTCGTTTATTGTCTGTAAGTGGGCATTTTCAAAACAATTAAACGTAGAGGTACACAATTTACCATTTACCATAAACTAGGCAAATTTTGTGTTAAGGTATTAAGCTTACTATGCTTTCAATAATAACTGATACCTTGAGATGTTCGATATCTAGGTTAAATACAACAAAATAGATTCGTTAGCTGCCCATGTTGATATTGAAATGTTGTATAAATACGAAATTGGAATGTTAGTTAATTCCTTGAACATGAAAGAATGAATACAAAGGCTTATCTTATTATTATTTGCTGTATTAAGATCGACTTATATACTCATTATTTGAGATAGTCTTTAATATTTCTATATGTGTAGCTGTGTATCACTCCGTTCAAAATACTGGTGTCTTTTGCTATGGCGGGAAATATTATTTAAAAAATAAGATTGTGATGTTTAAATTTTACCAAATAGAACTTCATGGGCTCAAAGGCAACATATGTGTATGACCTTTATGATAACATCTACACACATATTGTAGATTGAAACAATACTCGTAAAAATGAGACATCTTGAAACTCATTTTTTTCATAAGGTTTCATTCGATATACTAGTTTTATTACTTCGTGGAATTAATCTGGACTTCACAGAAAACAAAACGTCAAGGAAGCTGTACAAAAATAAAAGTAATTACCGTAATAAAAAATATAGCTGTGAGACATGAGGGTGGGTGTCACATGTCGTTCGTAAACATAACACTTAGCCTAGCTACTGAAGGACAGTTTGTCTGCCCCATTGTGTATGCGGCAGCAGGGATATGGTTGTCAGGATAAAGCCTCTCTGTGGGGTTTTTCATATTGTTCTTACCAACAAAATGTTAGGGAAGACAATCTTAAGAATACAATTCAGGCAATTGAATAACAAGATGAAATAGATATTGTTGATTTAGAAGTAAAAAAAAAAA
>NW_018480984.1:0-1260 GCF_002113885.1 Mizuhopecten yessoensis | reverse complement strand
CTTTTCAGCCATCACTAATCTGGTTGTCCCACTATCTAGCTATCGATTAATCTGGTTGTTTCACTTCCCAGTCACTACTTATCTGGTTTCCCCACTATCACCAGCCATCACTAGTCGGGTTGTTCACCTATCCAGTTATTGACTGCACTGCATGCCTTAACTTTTTCTATTCAAAACCAGCCACTATTATTATTATTTTTTTTACCTTTAATCTGTGGTAAAAATGTGTTTCAGCTGATAAGATGGCGGGTAACACAGGCTTAACATCCTTGAGAAACAGGGTGGGAAGTACAGTGCTGACACTGCAGTCCACTATTACCACTGCTCACGGTAAGGCTGACTATTATAATATAGGTTACCATAATGTTTGTGAAATATTTATTTTTTCTCGAGGGATTTTTCGTCATTATTATTTCTCTGGTTTGGATGTACAGCTGGTACCAGTAAATTTATTATGACCAGCAAACATTTCTTATCAATAAACAGTACAAACCTAGAAATTTAAAAAGTTCAAAATCTGTGAAGCACCTGTTTTTTCCATATGAGTGTTAAAATCATCAATTAATGATTGAAGTCTATTATTATAAATAGATTGCACCAGTATGTTTCATAAAATCGTCCCAAATGGTTGGAGTAAATTGTTTTTTGTGAACATGCTGCCTGAAGGATGATTAACTTTTGTAGATGACTTTCATTGCCTAACAGTCGTATTATAAAAACCACTGTTTGAATATTAAAGCCTTCCCGGTACCATTTTGAAATGAAAATGAACAATATTCAAAATCACATCTAAAATTAACCAATTAAAATTAAATAAAACATGTTGTGAGATGAATACTTTTTTTTCAGTCTTCTTTTGTCGATCCATGAGAAATGGTCCTCCTTTGTGATGTTGTATATATGTTGTATTTTTGGTATGAAGCACTGTAACTGGTTTTTAAGATGAGAAGGTCTGCATGCAATTTAAATCATTTTTTTCTCATTTCATATTGCTGTTTGATAACAACACTTGAAATGTAGAATTGGGTAAGTAAACACATGCTTTAAGTGTTTATTTAATTTCTAACTTGTCATTACACACTATATCATTATCAAAAGTTATAGAAAGGCTACACTGTATACTTTGAAAATTGATTGGTTTTCACAGATCACTGTCCTTAATTTTATGTCTGTTTCAGAATTCTGATATAATTGGTTTCCCTCCAATACCACACTCTCTGACATAAACCAAAACAACACCAAAATAATAATTCAATTATT
>NW_018480983.1:0-1260 GCF_002113885.1 Mizuhopecten yessoensis | reverse complement strand
TATAAAGAATGATTGCAATAACGATTCTAAACCGTGTAACAAACACATGAAAGAAATGAGATATCTGAGACATCGTCATTATGCATTAATATGAATTATATTGATATTTTCACAGACACGGTTTGGATATACTATACTCGCTCTCATATAAATGGCCGCTTCCTCTCGGTGTTTGTGTGGTAGTCATAGTTGGATCGATCGTCAGTCGTCTACAAGGTACGTTAATTTGGAAAAGAAAAGAAAAAAGATAACGTACAAAAGCATCCTATTGCCTTTGTATGAACATTACACAGACCAGTATTACATATATAATCTGGGAGGCGTGTGATATGTAGGACTCGGAACTCATGCTGTTGCACTCAGTCTGTAACTTCGGTTTTGTTCAACAAACCACTTTTTCTCTTAATCTGTTTCAGCCATAGTTTTACACCTGTTTTCCTATATTTCTGTAGGTGCTTCAGGTAATCGTCACATATTTTAAACATCCTGCAGGGTGGTCAATACATAATTCAGCCGTTTTGTATGGACCGATTATGGCCAAAATAAGTTGTCGGTATCCTTCTGAATGAATTTTACATATAGATAATTTTACTAGAATGACAACGTTATATCCGTTGTTTTCGTTAACAGCTCGAAAGCTTGTCGACCCATCACTGGTCGTACCAGTGTGTGATTATCTTTGTAGTTGTATCCCGGAAAATATTCGTAAGAAGTTCCGTTGTGGTGTCAAGTAACCGGGACCAAATAAGGTACGTACCACTTAATTTCTTCCCATTTGAAACTTCTGTAACACTATACCATAATTAAACGTTTTCCATACTTTCCCTTGTTGAGATGCACTTAATTAGATATCTTTTCATCATATCCAAAGCAAACATCATTGGCAGAATCCATATATATATATTGTTGATCATAGCAGGTCTTTGACTCAATAATATATCAAGCACTAGGGTAGCAGTGTACATATATACATATATTACATATATTAAAAAAAAATCATTATTAGAGAAAATACCTAGAATTTTCTAATATGCAGTGATTCACAACTGAAGATTAGTCGTGATTAATGGAAATTGTTTCCTTCATAAGGAACAGAATTAATGTTTAAGAAAAACCTGGTATTACAGGCAAAATATGACCGTTACTGCAGAAAAATGTCTCCGAACTCTCAATTGCTGTTAACATGATTTTCAGTTTTTCATTGGGGTATTTATACAATTCGAAAATTAACTATTTCGAATCAGCTAACAATGATAACCA
>NW_018480982.1:0-1260 GCF_002113885.1 Mizuhopecten yessoensis | reverse complement strand
GACCAGAAAAATGGAACCAGAGTAGGGGGCAGGTCTAGGATAACAGACCAGACAAATGGAACCAGAGTAGGGCGCAGGTCCAACATAACATACAAGACAAATGGAACCAGAGAAGGGGGCAGGTCAAGGATTACAAACCAGAAACATGGAACCAGCGTATGGGGCAGGTCAAGGATAACAGACAAGACAAATGGAACTACAGTAGGGGGAACAGGTCTAGGGTAACAGACCAGGCAAATAGAACCAGATCAAAGATATCAGACTAGATCAATGGAGCAAGTAGAACACATAAAACAAGGTCATATGATGATGATGGCGAAGAGACCAGATCAAGGAAGGCAGGCCAAACCAGATCCGAGAGATCATAATACAGCCTTTTCTGTATTTGGCGTCTCTTTAATTCCCTTTTAAATAAGAATTTAGAGTGTACAGGTATTGTTTCTTTTCATTTCGTTTAACTTCCAGCACTAGTGCAATATACTATCTATGAAATAAAGCAATAACAAAATTTTCACATGCAAATCTAGCGACTCTCATAGCGAATTTAGCTATTATATTATATTTAAGCATATCTCATACTTCGCCTACACCATATCTTAGCATCATCAGGTCAACGCAAAATCCGATCGCTAAGTCATCTGAACTCCTAGATATTTTTGTTCAATTTTTGTGTTATTGTCCGGGACTATTATCCTAGGTCTACCTAAGAATATTGCAATTCTAAATGCATACTTTGGACGGTAATTTCAATCAAAGATGATTTTCAAGGTTTCATTGCATGTCATTACAATCCCATTATAATATATTTGAACTCCCGATACCTTTTTCCTCTCATCATGTATATGCTTCATGTTCGCTTATTTTCATCTATTTTGTTTGCCTGTCAACATAAATAAACATTTCCCCTGATAAACCTTTAAAAAGGTGGAAGTACTAGTAAGGTAATGAGCAACTCTTACCAGATTGTTTTTTTTAACGAAAACAAATATAACCATATACCTTATGTGTATTTGTATTAGTTGATACACATTACTAATTTATACCTGTGAGGATTGTTGCTCAGTTTCGTAAAGACAATATTCTATATTTTAGCACCGCTCAATCTCGTACTCATTTACAGCCGAGAAGACAAGCGGAGTAAGTATCTTGTTCAAAGACACAACGCAGTGCCGTCACGAGCCCGGCGTCCTACCACTAGGCTACCGTTCCTCCTAAACAAACCCGAATTTACTATAGTAGCAACAGATAGAGGCTTGTGGG
>NW_018480981.1:0-1259 GCF_002113885.1 Mizuhopecten yessoensis | reverse complement strand
AATAAGCGAAGAGACAGTATTTTCCGTATCGATAAGAACACTGGAAGAGCATTTAGATCCATGAAAACCGATACAAATGTAACATAAGAATAAGGACTGATGTACTAACCTAGATTACATGTGAATGAAATGTGACGCGTCACCAAGTACAGCTGTATCAGCGTATGTTGTTTCCCACGGATCAACTCTAGCTGATAACAACATGCTAATAAAAGACTTCGACAGATCTTTCTTTTTATCAAGTCAGCAAAGATGATCTCACAAAGTACGGTCGTGTTGGTGATCTGCTCCCTAGGGAGTTTTGTCCTTGGACACCCAGGGTTCATGGACCTGATCCCTAACGGTCACATGGTGCCAAATCCGTGCCCAAATAATAGCAGCTATCCCTGGCACGGAGTAGGACACAACAACCGCACAGGCGGAGGTATCGCTAACGTGTTCGGTGCTGTAAGTATACAATTTTGTTGTATGGTTAGTAACTTGTCGTTGATGCATTTTTTTGTCGATATGATTTCGTTTCTAGAAATTTCTAACGCTTAAGTATGAGAAAGAGGGTTCTAGATGCCTGTATTGTAAAAAAAACTTTCGTTAAAAAGGAAACTTTGTGGGGACATTTGTGGAAGTGGATCGTTAACTCGCAATGCAGGCGAACAAGTTAATGTAGGACCATGGATATGTTTATCCTTAAAACCCAAGGGGTTCGCTCTCAATGTACACACTTTGAATATTTCATCACACAATTGCAGTAAGCTGTCGATATTTGATAGGTTTCAAATCGCAACAACTGGTAAATTCTATTTAGTATAATGTTGCCGGAAGGAATAAAGTGGTTGTGGTCTTCAGTATGGTGAATTCAAAAGTCGATATCATATCCTTTTTATCTATAGCCCGGAGGCAAATACACATGGAACACACTGTACACGCATGCATTACACACATGGATGCACGTTAATAAACGATAGAAGCTGTTGCAATTACGTTTCATCCAATAAAACAAAGCCAAATGAAACCAATATGTAGACGAGGGAAACCAACAGAAACAAGTGATGGATTATCTTACGAGGATTCGAGACTTCAACCATTGTTCGTTTTGATGTTATAATGGACAGATACATTGCGTTTGCCAGCATGAGGAGATTATATAGGATGATTCAGTTACACAGCGTAGTAGTACATTATGTATGAGATAAAAGAAAATATCCCAAACTACCGTTTTTAGTGTGAAATTACTCATTACATATGTTGTGCTATGAATACAC
>NW_018480980.1:0-1259 GCF_002113885.1 Mizuhopecten yessoensis | reverse complement strand
GTATCTTGCTCAAAGATACAACACAGTGCCGTGCTGTGATTCGAAACCTGCAACCCTTCAGTCAGGAGCCCTGTGTCCTACTGTGCCTCCTAAACAAAAGTCTTTTCATGTAACTTCAAACCCCCATCGACTACCTCACAGACAAGATAGATCTACAATGTCTATACAAAGATCTCATCTGTGAATGCAAATTTGGTCAGAGGTCTTGACAAACAAAGACGAGTTGTCAACACACATTTACGTTGTCAACTGTATCTCCACACCTGGTCAGGTCTCCTGACAATCACAAACAAGACAGAACTAGTACTATTTTCAGAATTTTATCAATAACATCATTAATTCCCTTGGCTAACAGGGAAATCGAGACACATGCAGTCAAATTCTATCCAACATAATTTAGTATAAGTGAAAACAAAATGTCCTACCAATTCTCGAAAATTCTTTAATGTAGAATAAGATTTATGCGGACTTAAATTGACCTACCCTAATGTTCATTCTGAATGACTTGCGCACAGGTATTTTTTGTCAATAAAATATGCTTTAAGTTACTAGATTTGCTTTTTTCTCTGGTACAAGTACAACTAAGCGAACGAATAAAAGAGAAAATAATTGGGAATATAAGAAAATAATTTGTGAACACACAAAAATCAGGCTAGACTGTAATTTCCATGTCATACCAGGAAGATATTCTGCTGACAGTGGAGAGAGTAGAACAGCTGGACGATAAAAGGACTCTTGGTGACAGCCATGGCATCTCGCTCAGCTAGCACTGCAAAAAATATCAAACATTTGCAAACAAGATCTCACATTTGCAACTCTTTTTTTGAATGAACATACAGCTATTTGAACTACTTAAAACATCTGACGATACAACCATTAAAATCATATTTTATTATCAGACTCCTGATAATTGTGCAAAGTTTAATTTATATACAAAATTGTTTCCCGATTCTTAGTGATATTTTTCCCTGTTGTATCCCATATGTGGAAAAACAATATTACTGGGTACAGTCATGATCATTTTAAAATAAACTATTCTGCAAAAATTAATTATGGTAGAACTTTTTTAGATATGAAACATGGGTTTTCATTGAAAGTACAAGTGATTTTTCTCTATTTGCAGTTAATGGTTGATTACAAATTGAGAAGATATCAGATGAAATCGGCAAAATACTTTCAAGATAAAAAAGACTTTTAACTAAACCAAAATATCCCAAAAATTAACTATTTTGATTATAAAATAATTTTAGATTTTTTTT
>NW_018480979.1:0-1259 GCF_002113885.1 Mizuhopecten yessoensis | reverse complement strand
CCAATACAAAGTCATGGGAAACATAGGATCCGTGCCTATTCAGTTCATGTTTTTTGGACTTAGCTTTGGCTCAGCGTTATTTTGGAGTGGCCTATATAATTTTTAAATGACATTTCTGGAAAAAGGGACCAATAGCATATCAATTCTCTACCCAATCACTGACTTGGTTTCTGTATGCATAAGCCCACTTACACAAAAAGTGTGCTAAAAATAAAAGTATGGTGGATTTTAGTTCTAAAGAGACAAGTATGCATTATTTGACTAAAGTGCATCATTCTCCTCACCTTCCACTATATATAACGTAAAATTGTTCTTTTGCAGTGATTATGTAAATTGAATTATAATTCAAAACCTTGTAATTACCAATTCTATTTGTTAATATCTTTTTCATTATTCTTTGCAAGCTTTAAACAAGATTAAACAAATTTCCATGGTCTGACTTCTTTGAGTAGTACACATGCCTCTAGGTATAGGCTGCCACTACAACGAAAGGCAGAAGTTGGGCACCAATTGTACTCTTACACGCACTACGCTTCTAAGGAACTTTTTTCAGTACTTTCTACATGTGATAACTGCTTTTTACTCATCTATGTATATTGCATAATGAGCAAAATTCAGGAAGAACAACTTGTACATGAAATGTCTAGAGTGGTAGCAATACAGTTTATGCCTTCATCATCATCATCATCCTCATCTTTAGGTGATAATTTAAAAAAAATAACAACGTACATGCATGAATTTTAAAAATTAAATTCCATACTGATATATCCCAGTCATTTGTGTATGTAACAAAACCTTGATCTGCGGTCCCTTAGGTATCACACTTTCAACTCGTTGAGAATTTCAGAGGTATTAAATCTGTATACTATTCACCATAAAAGTATATAAATGTATTGATTTTCCTGAAATACTGGAGTTATGCTGTGTAAGTTACGGGAAGAGATGACAAATGGGAATAGCCTGGCTTCTGTCATCACCTTGTACTTCCACATTGGATATGCACTATATTAAAGCAACAAAATTGAATTTCTACACTTTTTGTTTTTGTTATTATCTTTTCTTTTTCTTGGATCTTCTCAACTGTATGAATTGGTTATATATTTCCTTGTACCGGTATGTTATTTCATATTTTAACAAAACATTATATTGCTTTTCCTTCCTTTCAGTATCAAAACATTTCATAGTCTCTAGTCATTTGCTCTGATCATACACAGATACCCCAGTGTGTAAGGTCCTACTGTGTTCTTTGTACATCATAC
>NW_018480978.1:0-1259 GCF_002113885.1 Mizuhopecten yessoensis | reverse complement strand
ATTGAAGGACTGGCCATGTGTATCCATTGAAGGACTGGCCATGTGAATCCATTGAAGGACTGACCATGTGTATCCGTTGAAGGACTGGCCATATGTTAATGATGTCATAGAACATAAGAAGGTTAATTCAATGTACTGCCAATTTAAAAAGTGTAATGCATAGATAATCATTTTGTATATTAAATGTATCATGTTATATTTATATTTTCACCAGCATTAGGTTAAGTTAAGTTTTTTATATATGTACTTGTGTACAATGTTATATTTGTGGTCAGTAACTGTAGAGTAATATCTCATGTTAATTTGCAGTCTTAAACACTTTCCTAGGGATGCAATGTATGTGTATCTATTATGCATATTCTGGCATACGAGCGCGTAATGTGGTATTTAACAGAAAACAGTGAATTTAATAGCATAATCTTTGGCCTCATATTCTTTACAAGGCAGGGCATCATTTTGAGCTGACGACTCAACAAAGTTTTACCTTTTTTTGCTATATTAACTTATAAATAATCTGACATAAATGCTTACAATTCTGTAGATAAATAGCAAAGATGTACAATGTTCCAAAGCAACAACTTATTCTGCTGCCACTTCATCTGCTAGGAAAGGACAATTCTGATTGGTCAATACAGAAGTGATATTTTCACACGGTGACAAACATCACTTGTAAAATCTGTCACTGCGTGAAAAATATCAGTTTCGTCTGGTTTATAGAATTCAATATGACACTGTTAAAAAATGTAATAAAAATCACAGATTTTCATCATAAAATTAAAGAACTCCATGATAAGGAGCGTAGTACTTACAGTTACAATGTTTAATGTGTTTATGTTATAACATCATGTTGGGAGCTTCAGATTTGTTGATGATTTACATGTGTATAGACATTCATTAAAAACCATGGATATTGAAGTGTATGTCTATACTATGATCAAAAATGTGCTGATCATGATCGCTGGTTGTTACCATATTACTGTATAAATATTTGTGTCACTGTAAACAAATCTGTTGCTATAGATGTACTGGATTAAATAGGACACCAGCATGATTAGTATCAGTTTGTTTCACCAGAATAGTGCTAATAGCGGTATTACATTATCAGTATTCATAATGTTATTTTATAAAAGGCTTTCTATGTCAAGAACAAGATAACTTACACATTCAAATTAAGGCATAAAACCATGATTTAACACATTAGACTATATACTGCCCTCATTACAAGCCAACACATTAGACTATACTGCCCTCATTACAAG
>NW_018480977.1:0-1259 GCF_002113885.1 Mizuhopecten yessoensis | reverse complement strand
AGCAGAGTAAAGTATCTTGCTCAAAGATACAATACAGTGCCGTGCCGGGACTCGAACCCGCAACCCTTCAGTCACGAGCCCGGTGTCCTACTACTAGACTAGCTACCGTGCCTCCTAATGATGTGACACGTTTAATACGTACGTTGTTTGTGTATAAAGATTTAACTGTGATATTACATATTTCCATACTGAAGAATTTTATAAGAGAAAAATGCAATAACCTGCTAGTAAAAGATTGAGGCATTGAACAATACAATGTCCTACATACTATTGTCTCAACTTTTTTATTCCCAAAGGTACGGAATAGATCTGGAAGGCGATGCAGGTTGCATGAAATGTAAGATCGGCGTGAATGGCACCAGAATAGGTAAGAAAATCCCTGACCACTTGTCGGCTTGACCATCAAATTGGTGAAGGTGTTCCAACTGGGTGGGAGCCTTGGGCGTTGGCAAACTGATCTCGCAACTAACAGGATGAGATCTTTGTTAGGTTTGGCCAATCAAAATGGTTAAATTCTGAAATATTTCACTCATGAAATTTTTCAAACAATCAAGAAATATCAGTTTATTTTGGTAGTTACATTCTTAAATACAGTAGTCCCTCTATACTGCCTCCCAGCCAATTAAAATGGTCAAATTCTAAAAGATTTCACTCATGAAATTTCTCCATCAGTCAATTAAAATCTGTTTATTTAGGTGGTTAAATTATTAAATGCAATAGTCCCTCTATACACTGCCTCCGATTCTGTATTTGCCAACCCCGGGGGCACGCTTGGTCATGATTTTGAAATCCCTACTTTATGAAACCTTGTTAATACGATTTATATATATCCATACTGACATGTCGGGTCATACAGGAGCTGTACCAGTCAAGTTCTGCCAACGTAACTCTGTCGATACATACACGATCGCAGTGGGGAAATTTCTGTTTTGGTAAAGTTTCTGAAAACTACATACCTGGTATCTACAATACATTTATATACATGGTTATAGATCAATATACGTGTGTGGATATTTTCAAGCTAATTTACTCAACACGAAAAACACAATCATTTGCAGTATGTATGCTGTATCACAGTGTCTATATAGTCTGAATACTCAATTTGTACTTAAATTTATTATGATAAAACTATTTTTTTTGATATAAGCTAGATTTTGTGATGCAGATATTTGAACATAGCATTAATGAACATGACATTGTTTTGTTTATTTACAGGGAACCTCAATACCTCATTCATTCTATCGGGTGACTATGGCAGG
>NW_018480976.1:0-1258 GCF_002113885.1 Mizuhopecten yessoensis | reverse complement strand
ACCTCGCTGGTAGGGGGCTCCCCAACCCTTGGAAACTTGATGCACTTCATGATGAACTATAGTTATATATGCTCATGTGATATTTGTTTTATTTCATGTATTGTTATTGTCATAACTTGTATCTTATTAAACATTATTTATATTAATCATGTTTGTCGAAATACAAGCACCTGAGAGCTTATGTTAATTACCCTATTCGACATTAGATAAAGCTTCTTATATCTTGTATCATGTAGTTTCTATCTTGTCGACTTTGCATACCCTTGTGTTGACGCTGTGTTATTACCTAATGTTTCACTTGATGTAGTCGTTCTTTTGCATTAAAGGAAATTTACCATTTAAGTCGAGTTGAAGGATGAAATGGTCCACGCTTCTAGTCATACAATGGGTAGCTGCCTGATGGATATTGTTAAACAAGCATTTACTTCACAGAGAAATATGCATGTAATCAAAAGATCAAAACGACGTAAAAAAATATTATTTAAAGTGGGCTGGTGAGATAGTTGCGTGCTGTGTCCGTGTGAACACATCTACATCCACTAATGCTATTGTAGTAAACAGTATTAGCTGTAGCTATCATTGTTCCAATGAATCACATTGACACATTTCTAGATCACAGGAATCGAATGTGTTCAAATCGTTACACAAACTCTTTGGTATTATCGAGAGACCAAGGGGTGTGCTATTTCACCTGTAGTGGTTCACCTAACGGCTGTTGGTTCAACCTTACGGCTGTTGGTTCACCTTGTGGTTATGGGTTCTCATGTGTTTTCGCGTAAATGACATTGACTCCATTTCCTTCCCAAGATCCATCAATCTAGGAGAGTATAAATAGTTGATATGTAGCTTGTTTTGATTATACGTTCTCAAATCTTCACAAATAAATAACACGGGCCAACTTTTAGTCACCGGAGTAAACTAAGCTAAAACATTTCAATAAAAACCAAACGTATCTTCATTAAAAATGAAGTAATGCTATTTGAATAGCCTGTCGCCTATCAATTTTTCAAAAATCGACCTTAACCCATTTAAAGGTCACATGTGTGAGATGCGTTTTCCAACAGTATTGAATAGAAGAGGATGGATACAGAGACCCTTGGGGATCCTGTTATGTGTATGTGTTAATTGTTTGCCATTGACAGTCCAGCTTATTAAAATAATAAAACTAGTTGGTTATTGTCGTTTTTCGTGTTGTTAGATGAAAGTTATGAAATCCCTTAAAATAGTTCAAGAACAATTTCTAGGTTGTTGTTTTTTT
>NW_018480975.1:0-1258 GCF_002113885.1 Mizuhopecten yessoensis | reverse complement strand
AAGAGCTGTACTATGTTATATTTTGTTGTTGATTGGACGTCGACTGTTTCTCGCGTGTCGTTACGTGAAGAGTAACAGCTATAACACGTTACTGTACATATGCTAATATCAATAAAATCTGCTTTCGTTAAATATGATAAGGAGCTAAACACTACACGTTAACAACGTATGAGACACTATGCCTATCCCTACAGGCATAATCGTGTCTCATTTTGTTTCAATAGTTGATACAAAGATGAAACAGACTTTTTTGTGTTCTAATTTGTTTATTAATCTTTATTATACCACTCACACTGAAACTTCTTTATAGGTACATTTATAACTCTGATATTTGTTTTGACGTTTCTTTTGTTTGTTTTCTTTCTCATTTTTTCATATTGTCATATTTTTCGTACCGAATTGTTTGTGTAAGCGTGTATTCTCTGTGGTTTGTTTTGTCCAGAGGTATTGACGCTATTTTGTCATTTTGTGTGATGTTGTGATGTATTTTATACCTGTGAATGGACGATGTGCTGTATTTTATATTTGTGTATGGATGCTGTGCTTTAATTCATGTTTGTGTGTTGACGACGTGCTGTATTTTATACCTGGGAGTGGACGCTGTGCTGTTTTTATATATTTGTGTGCTGACGCTGTGCTGTATTTCATAAATTTGTGTGTAGACGCTGTCGTATGTGCTATAATTTATATTTATATTTATGTGTTAACGCTGTGGTATATTTATACATATGTTTGGATGCTAAAGGATGCACTAACGCAATAAGAACTTGACCTGTATGTCATAAAAGCATAATTATCATTCGATTTGAACTAAACTTGTTAATAAAATTATACAAGCTAGCATACAATTGCGTAAATAATGCTTTTTATTTCAAAAAGAACTATTGTGTATTTAATATACTATTTTTAATATTTTAGTGAAAATGTGTACAAATGAATTAAAATTATTTAGATCAAAGCGAAAACCTTGATAAAGAAACCGTAGGATCACAATTACCATAGTTCGCACTGTTGTATGCTTAAATTGGTGAATAGAGTACGTACGTAACACTAAGGCGAATTCACCTAACGAGGCCATGCAAGCTGCCATCTTAGTATTCGGGAGAATGTCGTTAGAACGCTTGACGTTAAAGCCATTTGTAATGTTAGGTTGTTTGTCGTGAGGACGAGCTGTCGATGGTCGACGAGAGGGTGTGTAAGAGAGGTCCTTGAGAGGTTGTAGTGATGTATAGACTGTTATACTTATCACAGCTGTTGA
>NW_018480974.1:0-1257 GCF_002113885.1 Mizuhopecten yessoensis | reverse complement strand
TTCACATGATAATCACTTTATTTCCCGTTCCAATCTGTCAGACAAAAAGTTTCACATGACAATTACTTTATTACCCATTCCAATCTAATCAAAAATATAGCTTCTATCTTATTTTTTCATACATCCTTTTCACCAAAAACATTTTTTTTTTATCAAAATCTCCCTTCCCTAAAACCAAAAAAAAAATGTCAATGAGCCAATACAAAATGAAGAACAACATTTTTCTGTACAATAGTAGACCGATATACAATATTCAACCCAAAATTTTAAAATAATATGGCTTTTAATAAACCCCTTGAGAATATGTTTCATGTCCCCCAAAATAAGCATTGGATTTGAATGGATATATGCTTTATGTATTTCAAATGTTTTTTGACTTTGCACTTTTCAGGGTCAATGTTATTTAACCTTTGAAATTGCGAAATGCCAATGGCTGACTAAAGGTGCTGAGTGGTTTCAAAATAGAAACGTTTATGGTATGTTTGCTGTTCAAAATGTATTAAAGTCTTGTCAGATTTAGGCATGTGTCTGTGTTCCGTCTTCAGTGTTAACCGTTGTACTTTTATAAAAGTTATAACAGTCAGAATGTGATAATTTATAAGACCACCCTGTCAAAAAATGAAATCATATACAATATTTTTTGTGAATTATTGAATTTATCACCTTATTTTATTAAAATACTGTATACACATCAAATATTAGTTGCAATTGATATTATTTGACTCACATTTAAAGTTGTATAAAAACCTGATACTTTTACATCTGTTTTACCACAGCAGTAAATCTATGGTATTTAACCACGTGCACGTACATATGTAGCCATGGTGTCACAGAAGTCATAATTGACTGCATGAGTCACCCCTACAGGACAGACATGTCATTCTAAACCAACCTCTTGTTCCAAGTCCAGCATCTTGACAATATTCATGTGGTCCATCTTCTTCATGAGTGAGTACTCCCTCATTTGGACCTCAAAAGGTCTGAGGGCGGCGGCCGACGTAAACACCTTTACTGCCACCTCTTCCCCTGTGATCTACAGTAGGTAAATACATTTGTGGAAATAACCATTTCTATAAATAACTCAGTGCTCTAGCTAGCTATTCATGAGAACTCAGAAGGGAGATGACTCTACTGGAAATTATGGTCAATTAGCATAATATTGTTTAAGTTCTATTTATAGGGAAAAGGGAGATAACTCTTGTGAACCTAAAACTAAAAGCAAAAGATCCGATTTTTGGTTGCTGATGGTCATTTTAA
>NW_018480973.1:0-1257 GCF_002113885.1 Mizuhopecten yessoensis | reverse complement strand
TGAATTGGAAGAGTTCAAATGTACCTTCAGGGGTGAATGAGTTAATAGGGTTCTAGAATACACTGAAAATTTTTCACGACAAACTGTGATAACTTAATCATATCTTTTACTTAAAATTCTACTGTCCCATAGCTTCGACTTTGAACAGCGTTTTACCGGTACATATGTATATACCCTTGTGACCTAAAGGTCCTTTCTGTACATACCTTTGATGCAAAGCCACTCATGGAGCTGCCGACTTCATTCAACAGTTGTCCTTCTTTTACCTGGAAATATATATTTAGCATAATGAGTAAGAATTTATTTCAAAGTCTATAATTTCAGATTTTTACCTGAAAAACATAGTTTTGAATTTCCACAATTTTTATCCAGAAATCAAGTTTTTAATTTTCACATTTTTATCCGGAAAAAAGAAACTTTTGCTCCTATTCACTTTACCCCTCCTCATATGACCCTGGCTGTCGGGAGGGGGTTGATATTCATTTTATATTGGAAAAGGAATTTCCATTATGTCAATGAACAATTATGTTTTCATTTAATTGAATATCATAAGCATCCATAATGAAGAATTGCAAATCTTTAATACATAATATTTAGTTGTCTTTCTCCAATATCTGATCAAAAGGAATTTTGAATATATTCCTTTCAATGTGAACATTTATCTATATAAGTAAACTTCTAGAATGAAGAACGGTATATCTTTAATACTTCATTCCAGTTGTCCTTTCTCCAATATCAGAATGCTACAAAGTTTAAGGATCAGAAAGAAGTTTTTAATCATAGAACTTTCCCTAAACAAGGAAGTTCTAGAACCGTGAAGGCTGACATCTGACTGCAGGTAATCGGAGATTGTCTCTCTAAAGGACTAAACATTGTCACTAACAAATAACAACAAACAATGCTAACTAAGGGTAAACTAAAGGAAAAATACCAAAACAGCATGCAAAGTAATAAATGTATTAATAAACGAGTCTGATTACAGAAAAAAGGTAAAGTTTCAGGCCTTTCAACTCACAACAAATACGAGGGCTTCCTTAAATGTCCTGATATCCAAGCTGAGACATTACAATTATGTATGTACCAGATTGTCATGTGGAGTTCTTTCAAGTTACCAGTTATATTGGTCAGAGTTGGTGCAGGTGTATTGTATTCTAAGTGGTCTTTACACACTATTAGTAATACAGGGTTGCCAAGTCTCACGGCATGAGACAAAATCTCACGCTGAGACGTCCTAACTCACGCTAAAGTGTGTCTCAC
>NW_018480972.1:0-1257 GCF_002113885.1 Mizuhopecten yessoensis | reverse complement strand
TTAAATATCATGGCTCTATGCCTGTTTGTTCTTCAGAAGAAGTTGTTCTAAGGAAAAGTTGACGGACGACGACAAACGACGGATGCCACACCAATGACATAAGCTCACTTGCCCTTTGGGCAGGTGAGCTAAAAACAAAGAAACAGAAGAGTGAGAGTAAGTTATCCTGATTTTGCTTGGGATAACTAAATAAAAAGCCTTATATCTCTTCATTGTGTGTTGGGTTATCTTTTCATCTGTTCAATTCAGCCATAACTCTGACACTAGTTGGATGACTTTTACCTTCAGTGGCTCCCTCCAGTTCTGTGGTCTCCAAGACACTGACCACTGGCAGCATCTTACACAGCTGGTCAAGAACAGGTAGTACAGACATAAGGTCATGCAGGAGAGGTTGGACACGCTCTATTGGCAGCAAGAGCAGAGAGTGCAGCATGTGGTACAGCATGGCTCCTGCAGGTGACTGGTACAGAATGTCTGCAATAAGTTAAAGAAATTTAATTAACAGGAGGCCCAGAGGGCCTGTATCGCTCACCTGCATATTTAAGCAATCATGGGAAAATCTTCTCAACAAGGCAAAGTATTGCAAGGCAATCCATATTCCCCCACAGGTTATTGTTTTGTTGCCAACATAAGACATTTGCAATATGGTTTTATTAAGTATCAGGAGCACATAGATTCTGATAGCTTAGTTTGGGAGGTTTAATGCTAGCAATAAAAGTAACGATGGAGTGGTATCCATCTTTTTAGTACCTCCAAACGAAATCAATGATATTTCAACCAAATCTTGTCACAGCCGGTGAAATAGATATGCCCCAGACAAACTTTTTCAAAAGGTAAAGTCAAAGGTCAAGTCATAGATCACAGTGGCCTACTTCTTGCACTCTGTCATCCCAAGATGTCCTTGTACACCAAATATGGTTATTCCAGCTGAAATAGTACAGAAGATATGCCCAAAGTTAAGGTCGAAGGTCAAGTCAGAGGTCACAGTAACCTGATTCTTGCACTCTGCCATCCCAAAATATCATTGTACACCCAAATCTGGTTACTCCAGGTTTTATAGTATATATGATATGCACCCTGGACAAACTTCTTTAAAAGTTAAGGTCAAAGGTCAAAGCCTAGGTGACAGTTTTCTAAAGTGAAGGTCATAGGTCAAATCATCGTTCACAGTTACCTAATTCTTGCACTCTGCACTATGTACTCTATCATCCCACGATGTCCTTGTACACCAAATCTGGTTACTCCAGGTGAAATAGT
>NW_018480971.1:0-1256 GCF_002113885.1 Mizuhopecten yessoensis | reverse complement strand
TATGGACACGTCCAAAACCTCTCCGTTGACGTCAGTGTTAAATTGGATCTTTGCTTAAGCAAACTATACGATATAGAACATCCCACTACCGTTGCAGGGTTAATAGCATGTTCGGCGAAAAATTATGAAATCATACAATATAACGATTAAGATGCATAATGTTTATTCGATTAGATAGTTCATTGTTTCGTTTGCAATATTGTCATTATGAAGGATTTGCTCGTTTTACTTCTTACGGATAGTAATCATCATACCACCAAGCGGTCTATTTATAACACTGATAATACTTGTATGCCATACAGCGCGTGACGTCATCATTTGAAGAGCAGCCTGGTCCAAGTTCACATTGATATAGTAGTGTTCCCTTGCTTAAAATGAAGACGAGATAGAACGTCGATGTTTCAAGAAAAATGGTTTTTGTTCTGTATGATAGAACTTGTTACTATTGTCATACGTCGCTGCCTTTACAAGGGATGAAATTGAGCCTGTATTATAGTATTACTTCTTATACATGTCACGAATATTTTACTGTATTGAATGTGGAATTCGATATTTTGTTTCAGAGAAATGATTTGATTCCTTGATTATGTGTATTCAAAATAATCATTAAGTCGTATGTGATCATATGTACTTTTGCTCTATCTTCAAAACATGAAACCCATCCACTTACCAAGACTTAATTAAGGATCATGGCAACTTGACGATCATTAAAATAGTGAAAAATACACACACAAAAATGCCGTAGACTAGTTTGTCAAGGCCTATGATAAATATCGGTATATAATTTGTCTATTATTTGTAGTTTAAGTACTCGTGTACTGACAGAGAATAAGTCCTCTAACAGAAAGGATCTGATTTTTTTTCATTTTCATATATCTTCATTATATACATAATACTAGAATAGTATTACCCCATGATCTATAACAAAACCTCACTTACTTCTTTATAGCATACACGTAACACTCATTTTACTTACTCTATTGGTATAACGGTAATAGAAATCAGTGTACTTTTCCCTGTATACAAATTTATTTTGAAGTAATATCAGAAGGAAAATGAATACAGTTCTTTTTCACTAAACGTGCAGCTAACGTTAACAATATACATTGTATATTCTTCTGTTGTGCGGACGATTAAGCTTGTCGGTCACGCATACAAGAGTGTGTTCACCGTAAAACCCTCGTCTGTAATTCACACATGGAGCAGTCCACGGCCTCTCCGTAGACATCAGTGTTAAATATCTGACTTTGCTTAAG
>NW_018480970.1:0-1256 GCF_002113885.1 Mizuhopecten yessoensis | reverse complement strand
TACATTTACATAATCAGATAGAACGTTGAACAATTATCCAAGGTATATTTACATAATCAGATAGAACGTTGAACAATTATCCAATGTATATTTACATAATCAGATAGGACGTTGAACAATTATCCAAGGTATATTTACATCTCTAGAAAGTTTACTGTGAATTTATGTGCATTTACATTTGTACACAATGTTTTCAAATTGATTAACATTAATATATTTGAAGATACCGATTAATATAGTAGCGCATTGGCATACATGATTTTGAAGGAGTGCATTGAACGAGAAACCAACTGATCATTTAGCCTAAACTGTCTTTGTGGGTGGCACAACTTATTATATAGGGATTTGTGTACGTTTTAGACTTTGACACTATCATCTTATTGGAGGATTTGTCCCTTTCTTAATAGATAAATGTTTTATAAATGAGTGTGGTTCTATGTGAAGACCCACCAAACTAACTTCAACTGACATCGCTAAGATGTTTTCAGAGTGCCTAGTATTTTAGGTATTTCATTTATAACTAGCTGTGGTATTATCTCCCTTGGATTGTTTTACTGGGTATTGGTTACCAGACCTAAATCAATCGGTAATGGCTGCTACCGCTAGATGAAATGAACACTGGTAATCCATTGTTACGTCGATCACACCTTTATTGCACGTGAGTATATATGTAATACCTAGGCAGCACACCTGTCTATAGGTGAGTATCGATTTATCCCTGATCGCCTGCCGCTACAACAATAATCCTTTCCCCAAATCACAATGAGATAAAACCAATATTTGTTGATTTAATTTACCGCGTATTATATTTCAATTACGACAGTTAATTACATGACAGGCAAACAAGGCAAAGCTTTATACAGCGACCCGATAACTTAACATGTGGGCCGGGTATCTGAAGTTACTGTATAATGTGTATAATGTAAACCGATTTATTGTTTAACTACTTTAGCCGAGCTTTGTCATACTAAATTCTACCTGGCATACCTTTTATAATACCTACTGAATAAATATGACCACTGTCGTATCCCCTCCCCGACACACGAACTCTGCTAGGACAGTCACTTTTCACGAACAACCCCTCTTTATTAAAAGTAATAAATTATTTGATATTACTCTGTAAAAAGCTAACAAGGAGAAAACACTTAAATTAAAGTAATAAGTTACGCGGACAAGGACGTTGGCGACATTAGACATGAAAGACTGTAAATCTTGATTGTTTGTTCCAAAACGTGAACGAAGGTTGATCTGGTGAT
>NW_018480969.1:0-1256 GCF_002113885.1 Mizuhopecten yessoensis | reverse complement strand
GTTTTGATTAGTGTAAATTGTGGTTCCAAAAATTGCATTGTCTAAATGATGAGAACTATATAGATTTTTGCTTTGTGAAGTTAAGTCATTATGTTATTTGATATCGTTATGATAACAAAAAAGTCTGTTTTGTATATTCAAAATTCTCACATTAATGCTAAACCTATAATACAAATGCATAATCAATTTGGTCTATAGGTGTGGGTTTATCACGGACGCGCACACATATCATAGTACCTGGCACTGTTGTTTAAAAAACACACATATATGTTTAAAGACAAACGAGATTATCTCTTTTATTGGTCTTTTCAATTATTGAGTTTACTGAAAAACTTGACAAACGTGTAACGCTTTGAGTCTGTCACGGTGTGGGGTGTTGGTATCAATAGTTGGTTATGCTTAATTTAATCCAGCCAAGCGTTTAACTTTGCTTAGTAATGCTTGAGATCTGCGGATGGTCGAACCACTATCGTATCATTTACATTCGGTTATATTGCTGTTGTTTTTTTACTTACCTTGACTGTGTGAGTGTTTCTGCCATTTATTTTTCTCCGAAACTTGCCATTAAAAACTCAATGATTTTGTCAGTTTCAAATTTCCGAATTTCCGAATTTCCAACAGGTTTGTTTTTATCTTAAAGACGTAACATACCGAACTTTTTGAAATACATCAATCAGATGAACGTTCACTACCTTCTCTCATTAGTTACATATTAGCTTTACAAGCTATGCATGCATATAGACTTTATATTAAGTTACTCTGCTCATCCAAAGCACGTTCTGAAAATAAGTTTTACATTTTGGCTTTCACCCATGGTTTCATTTTACCTTGTAATACACGTGACTACTTTGGTTTCACGTGCATGCACTTTCCTTCTCTCGTTGGCAACATACCAGTTTTTAACGGATAGTTCGTCATTACATTTAAGAGTTGTTTTGCTTCCTCAGAGCATGTTCTACCGGATCATATTTAATCTACGATGACAATTTTCTAATGTCGTCATGGAAGCCTCACTTAAAACAATGGGGTATCAATATCTGCTATGACGTAAGATGTGTTCAGAGTGCCTTAATGTATTAGTGAACCCGCACTGGCAGGTTATATGATCATGAGGATTGATACATTCGATGTCACATTCGCCAGGGCCCATTTGTTCAAAAGGTAATTAGCTTGTTTAATCCGTGATTTTTAAGTAACTTTGAAACACAACCATTAGTTACAACTTTCCAGATATCAAATGTTTAGTAAAGTGAGTT
>NW_018480968.1:0-1256 GCF_002113885.1 Mizuhopecten yessoensis | reverse complement strand
ACTATTCCAACCTTTGAATTGGAAGAGTTCAAATGAGTCTTTAGGAGTGAATGAGTTAATGAGATAGGTTCCTTTAAAGTATCTTTCAATGTAAACTGTGGGTTGGGATGTCAGGACCTTTTAAATTTTGAACAAAAGTATGTCTATGTGAAATCCTTCGACATTCAATCTGAAGGTTTACAACCTATTAGGAACTGGCAGAAGTAAATTTGTATTCACAAGTACTGAAAACACTTGTGATGTCAAAATAAAGCACATATGTAAATAATTGTAACATTTTCTGTTGTCTAAAATAATCAAATAATCAAATTTAACGTAATATATCATCAATTTCATTTTTAAAAGAACAAGTAGCAAATATACAATACAGTCAATGAAATAGAAAATTCTCTGGTTAAAATAATGCTGATCATACATTTATCAGCTGTATTAAGTTAACAAATCTCAGCTTATTTAAATTGCTTGTCAGGTCACTCTACCCAATGAACAAGAAAAAGCATTAACCCAATCAAGACCATAATATACCAAACATTTGATAAGGCTGAATTAACAAAAGCAAAAAGCACTACGGTCAATTCATAGAGTGAAATTTTCTGAATAAATATAGTTATGTAATTAAAAACAAGGACATTTGCACCCTAAAACAGATAGCATAGCTTAGCTATTACTTGTAAAACATGCACTCCATACATAATTTTCCTATATGTAAAATATCATGAAAATTGCATCCTGTAATTACTGTTACAGCACAGGTCAGTGGTTAAAGGGTTTAATGTAATGGTAAGTATTAACAACAGCTGTCAGAGAACAGCATAGCTCACCTATTCCAAGAATATTAGATTTTTAAATGAAAATTAAAATCGTAAATGAATAAACATTAAGTAAATGATATATTCAAACAATAATTATAAGTTTTACTTCTGTACAAAAGTGTTAAATCTCGCAGGAATCTCCAGTCCAAACATTACCTTACCAGTAGAAATATTAGATATCATTATTACAGTGGACAGCAACATGTTCACCAAAGTTTTAAACCAGAAATCTTGAGAAAAAAATGAAGTGCAAAAACTGAAAAGGCCCAGAGGGCATGTATTGTTCACCTGAACACTGAGGCAACTACTGCAAAGTACTTTCAGAAAAGCAATATTGCAAATATTTACATGTTATAGGCTTCTCATCCTCGATATTCCAGGGGTTACGCTCACTTACACTCTCTGCACGGAGCGTAAGTGAGTGTAACCCCTGGAGTAACAAGG
>NW_018480967.1:0-1255 GCF_002113885.1 Mizuhopecten yessoensis | reverse complement strand
ACGGGAGTGATTGTACTGATAGGATCCAGGGTTTAAACACACGGGGGTGATTGTACTATGATAGGATCCAGGGTTTAAACACGGGAGTGATTGTACTATGATAGGATCCAGGGTTTAAACACTTGGGGAGTGATTGTACTATGATAGGATCCAGGGTTTAAACACTTGGGAGTGATTGTACTATGATAGGATCCAGGGTTTAAACACTTGTCCTGCCACATACAGCATTTAACTCTTATAATTAATTAGAACATTGATTTCTTTTTGGTTGAACTCCCCATAATTATTTTTTTATCAAAATTTTGTAAGATGTGGATGTCTTTTCTTTTCAGAACTGTTATTTCAATTGTCATACAGGTAAATGTTTCCACTTCATAGTTACACTGGTATGGGTATCCTTAAGTGTAAATATGGTACTAACTAAAACTGATGTGAAGCTAGCGTAAAGACACTAGCTAGCTGTACATTTATACATGGGACGGCAGATACGGGGTTACCTGCAATTATTGGTAAATATATATATATAGAATGACACTAACCAGATGTATTTTGCATACACAGTATAATACAGTGTACATGGTAGTGTGGCCGATTACTTAGTAACATTCAATAATGAAACCAAAAATCCTATTTCAACTTGAGAAAAGGTTAAGATATTAACAACTTTTCCTTGTAAAGAAATTGAAGAGGCATTTCTGTGATATCTTACAGTGCTGACAAAATAATTTGTAATACTTCCACAGTGTCCTGTACCTTTTTTCATGACAGCACAATGAGCAGTACATACACTAAGTAAGGCTGAATGGAGACGTGATTTACAAGATTTCAAAATTGATCACAGGACCCGGACCGTTAATTATAAGTACTAGAGACTAGAGACCTCTCTTGAATTATTGCTGAAAACATTAAAGAACCTGTAAAATTTAACTAAGTACGGGAAAATGGTCCACACCTGGAGACTTTATCAGAGGTGAAAATCTGGGATCCTGCATTATCTTTTCTTGGAACCGACTGCAAAACATTTTTATAAGCTAATTTATAACTAAACCAAAGCTATCAAATACTTTTATTAGAAAAAAATGAAAGAAAAAATGACATTATGTATAGGAATAAGCCCTATATTTTACAGATTTATCAACACTTGCTAATAAAGGAGCATAACTCTTCATAACTGCTCAAATTTCTTAGTGCCAGACTCAGCACTTGCATTGGAAAAGACGGAACTAATCGTCTTTTCCCTAAAGTGTCAGCAAAC
>NW_018480966.1:0-1255 GCF_002113885.1 Mizuhopecten yessoensis | reverse complement strand
CTCGCTATAGTTAACCATTCTACGCATCCACCTCGCTCTCCGCCCTCCAAACATCAAGAAGAATACGAATGTTCACATGGATGAAATTCCAACACGTATTTAATTAGCAGGTCATGGTATTTAACACAAGTATACCTAAGGTCGGTTTGGAAAAAATACTGGGAATAACAAGTCGTGGTAGAAGTGTAATTGTCGTTTTAAAGCGTCATTGTATCATATTTAATTACAGAGTACGTATTGTAGTAGTGAATGGGTCAACGGACTATTTCATCTTGTCATATATATACTAGTTTGATTTTGATGACAGTCAAATTGTGAAAACAGTGATTGTGATCGGAGGTCCTAGATTCGAACCCCGGTCTTACCCCTACTGCAGTTTACACTTAGAACACTGTTATTTACGTTATTTCGTTTATTTCATATTTAGTATTTTTCGTTATTAAAGTTTCGAATGGTATGTGTCTCTAGAGTGTAACCCCTGGAGTATATCGGAGATGCAGACATGTTTCATTAAACCTATTTTCATGCCGGTGAAAATAGTCACAGCTAAGTGGTGTCCAGTATCCATTTGCTGTTTTGTGTACTCTTCTAAGCTGAGAGGAAACATTCCAGACTGTTACCCGCCACAGGCAGGGACGTTGTGATGGTCCTTCTCTCCACCCTGGCTGGCATTCCTAGGGTGAATGGTTGGCCGTTAACTGTCAATTACTGTTCCCGTCGCCGCGGTGTTTCCTCGCGCTCATACTTGTAATGCGGAAGGAGAATGCTTATCTCTTCTATCAGCGAACTGTTCCAGGAGCGGAGATAATTGGGAATCTAGTGGATTTTCATACATTGTTATCATATATATATCAGGGACGCTATACAGTAACTCACTTCAAAACTCATTATATTGCGGTGTTTTGTGATTGTTTTTGCGCCTTATCTAATTATAATTTTAAAAATATGAACACAAAATTCCCTGCTAGTTTAGCACGAAAATAAACCAGATTAATGAAACAAGATTATCGCTTAAAGAAAAACATTTCATCCGCATATAATATTGTATTGTCCCGATAATAATCGGAAATATGGGAGGCCGACATTTGCGCTTCCCAGTAATGCTCCCTGTATGTAATAAAGAGGCCATGAATTACGAATTGGCCCGGATGTTAGCGCTCAGGGGTCTCAATGTGGGAGGAAACCGGATTACCTAGAGAAAACTCACGTCGTCGGGCAGGTGACCCCATACCTTTTCACGTCCGATCGGGGAATC
>NW_018480965.1:0-1254 GCF_002113885.1 Mizuhopecten yessoensis | reverse complement strand
TGGACAACACAACCTGGACGGACATAAAATAGTTCTGTGTTCAGCCTCCAAATATTTCAGACGAATCTTTGGAATGATGACATCAAATAAGGTAATAGGACATTCATAATTGATTTGTAAAAACTTCTCTAAATAACTTGGTAGACATCAAATGTAGTATTTACCATTACATGTACTAGTCCAAGGTCTGTCCAACCTACCAGTTTCCGTTCAAGATTTTGAAAGACAGTGTCAACGCAAGCGTTCGTATGCTTTAGAGCGGTCCCAAATGTCATGCATGTAACAGTTAATTTTTACTTTAATCCTCAGCTTAAGACAACAGACTCTTCGAGTAACTTCACCGTGCAAGATCTCAACTCCGGGACTGTTCAGGGGATTATAGCGGTTTATAACAAGGGAAATAGTACAGATGGCATCGTGGGTCAAGGTCGTCGTCATACAATGGTGGAGCTTAGCGCTGATATCAAACCAAAATCATTTGTCAGAGTCCTTGAATTTCTTTACTCTGGTATGTATAATTCTTCATTATACCAGTATCTATACTTTGTTATCATTTTATTTAAACTTTGTACAGTATCTATTTGTACAAACAATAGATTAATTCACAAATACTACCAGTAGAGACTGCATAGTTCAGTAGACAGTATGAAAATTAATGTGAAAGTTTGTAATTGGATCTCTAAATAACAAAATGAGACAAAGAATTAATTCATTTTCACATTAAATGGTTTGTCAATCCAAAATATAAGTAACGATTTTCTTCCCTTTGTTGATTTTACTGTATGCAGTAAACAAAATTGCGTTGGTTGTTTTCGGAACGTCGTACAACTTAGAAACTAATCTAACATTATGGTATTGATACATTAAACTGATATGAAATTCATTTATTTCTTCATTTATTTCAGGAAAGATATACTGTCATAAATGTGTGCTAAGTGCAAGGTGTAAACTTATGGCGGCCATGTTTGGAAATCGCTTCGAAAAAGACGAGGCGATCACATCTGAGGTAAGTATGATATCAAAATGCAGATATGTATAGTAATAAAGTTAAAAGTATATTCATAGTTTGGAGATCTGTGGCTTCACGACTTCAACTGAAATATGCGTTGATTTTCCCTTTATATAACAGGTGGATATTCCGGCTACGTCGGCGGAATGTTTTCAGGCTCTGTTGGAATACCTATACAGTGACCACGCACCTACTGATGAGACTGATGGGTTGGAACTCATTTGTCTCGCGGACGAATACGGACA
>NW_018480964.1:0-1252 GCF_002113885.1 Mizuhopecten yessoensis | reverse complement strand
CACCCCCCCCCCCCCCCCCGCCATGATTGGTGAAAGGTAAACATATTGACATAATTTCATATCAAATCAAGTTTTGTTTTTTAAATTACCATCAACAAATGCAGATAGTTAATTTTAAAAGTTCTTGCCCTGAATTCTTTATTTGTAGTCTGAGTGGTACGGCCATAATGTAAAATGTAAGAACTTGAAGTCACATTTAAAGCCGTGATATGTTAAGAAAGATGTCACACATGATTTCACATGTGATCATTTCGTAATAGTTACATTATGCCAAAAAATAATAACACTGCACCATACATAATTATTATCGTCTCACACTTCAACGTTTTGGTACAATTGTAGCCATTCTACTGAAATTTGTAACATTGTATCATCAAGTATTTGAATATTGCCGAGTCAACAGCCAAGGTCTTTTATTTCTTCTAAATATCTTGACAGTCTAAACTATATGTATGACAATTTTCTGGAATCACAGGTAACCTTCACGACCTTAGCTATGACTACCTGCCAAGTAAGCAAAATCTCTCGCCAAACAATTCGGACAGCGATAAGCGTAAAATTTCCAGGAACGCTTACCTCCCTTTCTACGGTAATATCTCCACAACACCTATCAATAACACAGGTATATAATTTTTCCTTTGGACTTAATAATTTATTAGTTTTAAGGTGGATGTGTGAAGACAGTACGCGTGGAAAGGAAAGACAAGTGATTGCAGGTATGATAAAAGAAATTAATAAAACAAGAAAGAAGTGATATTCATAGCTATACATGAACTAAGGTGGCACTTTTCAGCCATCGAATATAGACATTTGAGCTTCGTATGTCGACATGATTTGCAAATATGTCGACATAAAAAAGTGTTTACCGAGATATTTTCCCCAAAATATCTATCTCGTAAGTAGTTGACTCGGGCGTGACATCGACAATTACTTACGGGATAAATATATAAGATAAGATAATTTCCATGGTTTTACCATGTGGCTGCGTTTTTGAATTATTCTGATTTAACATTTAAAATGAGACTGTTTACCTGATATACAGGCCCCGTTGGCCAAATCGTTAAGGCGTCTGACACTCTGCTACCACTAGCCCTCAAACCACTGCTTCGCGGGTTCGAGGCCTATGTGGGGCAGCTGTCGCCAGGTACTGTCCGTAGGTCGATGGTTTTTCTTATGGTACGCCGGTTTCCCTCCATCCCAAAACCTAGCACGTCCTTAAATGAACATAGCTGTTAATAGGACGTAAAACACA
>NW_018480963.1:0-1252 GCF_002113885.1 Mizuhopecten yessoensis | reverse complement strand
CCAACGTTGGATCGACGTGTATGCTCATATGTTTATCTGACGTTATCCAACGTTTGGCTGACGTCTATGCCCAAACGTTCACGCAAATTGTCAGATAAAACGTCGGATTTACGTTGAGATCTGACGTTTCGACAACGTTGAGCCAATGGACAAATTGGCGTCTCTCTAATGTTGTCCCAACATATGAGTATATGTTGGACCAACATTTAGCCAACATTATACTGCCAGCTGGGATTCTTCTGTTTTTCCGCCAAGTTAAGGTTTACTGGTCCACGGAATGAATGAGAATTCAGTAAATGTGAATGTGTCATTTATATGTGTATATAAAAAGAACTTTATGACTTGCCCACTAAACAAGTTGAGATGAGTTTTTACTCTGACTAGAGAAGTTCCTGTAAATATTCCCTTTTTGCTGATGAGTCAAAAGACTCAAAAGTAATAAAGAACTTCAACCTGTTTAATGTATCTTCCCATTAGTATGTTGCCTAATATCCTATACAACGAAGTAATGTAATGATAACATATATCATAATTCATAATACGAACCTGTTAAATGAGCAATTTTACCTGAGTATTGACGTCACTCGTGATAACAAACCCGTGTAATCATTCCAGGCATGTAGGCCTATTTAGCAAATGCATACGTACATTTCTGGATATCGGCAGACTGTTTTTCGGTAACGATTTCGATAATTTGATATCAATAGAAATACCAATCTCACCTTTATGACGAGATAAATATATCCAGGATCTGCACAAACAGAAAGTAGTTTTCCCCAATGAAAACAGGAAGTCGTATACTAATAAATTAATCGATTGCAAGATATGACGGAAACGAGAACCGGACCGGATAGCCAGGTTTCAACTGGAATATCAGACTTCGAAATCGATTATCTTGGTATATCATTTGTACATTAACGGCCGCACATACTATCTAATAAAAATAGACAGAAAGTATTTCGAATAAAAAAGCATTATGCTGGCAAGTGCACTAAAAGAAAAATAACGACAGCATTTAGGAGATGGACGTATGTACACAGCCGCTTAGATATATAAATATATAATCAGAGACTTATATGTCTCTGATATAATTAACAGCTTGAAAATATGCAACCGATATTTTTTACGCTTTTTTCTTACTAATCGCTGTGCTTTCCAATAAATGGCATGAAGACACTCTGGTTTAAATTGAATTAAAAAGAAAGAAAGAATCCCCATCCTCCTCCTCTTCCTCCTCCTCCTCCTCCTCCTC
>NW_018480962.1:0-1252 GCF_002113885.1 Mizuhopecten yessoensis | reverse complement strand
CAGCACGCTCAGGGTTCTGTTGGCTGTATAAGCTATAGGCTATACATCCAATCAGTTCCACAAACTGTTACTGTCTGTTGTTTAAGTCGATATTTGTTTGGATTTACCGTCCTAACTTCAAATGATGATTTCTTGGGAATTTCACATTTGTTTTATAATTTCTTACATGTAAAATGTATATCAATATGGACATCAAAGCTCTTTCATTAAATCGTTGCTCAAGTCCTTTACTCTATTTAGGGAGTTCCTGTCCAAGTCCTACATCCCTAACTCACTATTAGTCTTATCAAATCAATACCTCTAGACTCGTCGGCTCCTCGCTGCTGAACCCAGCGCCCAAAGCTTCGAACCAAGGCGCCATGCTCTCCAAAGCACATTATGACGTGTAGAGTGTATGACCCAGCAAGACAGCGGAGGGACCACTGCATGTTTGCGTATGTCCATCCATCCGTACGGTTTCTTGGTTAAACTTAACTGGTTGAGTTATATATATGCAACAATAATCTTCATGTATCAAATGTAGGTCACATCATCCAAATATATTACCAATTGCATACATTTAGCAGTTTTCCCTTTACCTAATCCATACCCAAGTGAAATGTACGTTGAGTGATTGTATTTTCTATGCATATATGTATTATGGACGGGTGACGACGATTTGGTAAGTAATGACCACCAAGGTTTTCCACAGTATTTTTCGGCGCTGTTCGGTGTAAAACGTTATGAGACATGAATAACAAACGCTTGTCTGGATTACTGACATTAGGTTAATATTTACCTCCCCTTGTATCCGATAATAACATCGATTCTTATTTTACAAAACTAGGGTAATTTCTTTCTGGATCAAACTTTCTCTTTATATACCACTCGGAATTCATTTACGAACTCCGACTTTTAAATGGCCTGATGCAATTTATATCCGTTCACCAGGAACGAAACAAAAGGTTAACACAGTTAAATGTCGTTTTACAGAAAAACAGTCGTGTCGATTATAGCACCATGATCTGCATTCTCCGTCGGAAACTTAAAACCTAACAAATTTATTTCATTTCCATCGATTTAAGAAAAAAGTCTCTACATGCCAATTTAAGTTGTTAGACAGCGATAAAAAGTCGTTAGCACCAGTTATGGAAGTAGAAAGAGGAAGTGAAATCAATAATGGCAGACGACCTGAATACTGAGCATGTTGCTCCTAACCTAGAAAGATTGCGGGGTACGACTGACGAGTCTAACCGAGACAGATTTAGGGGTA
>NW_018480961.1:0-1252 GCF_002113885.1 Mizuhopecten yessoensis | reverse complement strand
TCCAATTCTTTTGTAATGCAAACCTGTTTCAATGACTTAAAATAAGTAAAATAATATAAATAGTATATGGACATTTTTATTTATAAATTGAAAGTGTCAGCATTATTTCAATGTTGTCGCTCGGTAAATAAACGCTTTATGTGGATTTGTGATGTCGTATGTGTCGTGTCCCACATACGTACTACGTCTCGGGTCAAACGAATATCACACTGTCCTCGCGATAACTCTTGACCGGATGTGGTCTGAAATACGCTTGTGAGGTACTGTATATGTGTATAAATGGGCACAAGTCGTGTGTGGTGCGATGATAAGGACGTTAGCACTTTTACGGTTATTTTTGCTCACAAGGACAATTGAAAAACATTCTGATTGGCTGCTCCTTAAAAACTAACATATCTTAAACAAGAGAAGCGTATGTAGACAGAATAGGGACTTGGTTTCCTAAGTATTCCAAGTTTTACTTATTGACGTTCATAACATGTTCAAAGTTATTCATTTATTTATTTTCAATAATTTATTTTAAACAGCCGTCACGATTTTCGATAATCGTGCCGATTTCTTTTCGTTAATTTGACATTGCCTTGACGAGATTTTGGAAAAAATTGAGTCTGGTATATAGTTAGCCAGATAGAAACGTATGAGGCAACTAATTATAAATAGCTCCCTCTCCATGGAGGTTTTAGTGTTCATCTTCTGAATAAAAAGTCCTCACGGGCAAGATCGATCCTTTGCTTCAGTACCTAGCTGTAATACAAATTATATTAATCAATGTTCTACCACTTCACAAACAGCTAATGTGAAAACTTAACAAAATTCAACACTCATATTTTATTCGATTATAACTACAAAGTGGTCTGGTGACGAAATACAAAAAAACCCCACCATATATGTAAATAGAAAAGTCGCAAGATGATCAGATTATGTTTTATAGTGAACAATGTGATGAACAACCATCCACAACTTCCAATAAAAGTAGTAAGTTGTATTAATGACATAATCCTACTGACCACTGGCCACGCTGTCCATGCAGTTCACTGTTTAACGAACTAACAAGCGGTCAGTATAAAGGGAACATCATCTACAGACACAATCTGATAATTGGTATCCACTATGAAATTAAACATGAAAAAGAAACAGACCTCATATGATTAATTTGTTTTATATCCCATATGGGTCGTGTGGATGATTTGAAACTATTCAATATATACTCCGATAATTACCTGTCTCTCGTCTGAGTCAAACCCTGGACCTC
>NW_018480960.1:0-1252 GCF_002113885.1 Mizuhopecten yessoensis | reverse complement strand
ATGTATGTATACAGATCTAGGTTAATACCTTTAACAGTCAGAGGTTATAGTAAACACTATAGATATTAAGACAGTAACAGAACAAAGAGTTGTTGATACATAGCTTTAGATTGTATTTCAACTACACTTCAGACACTGTCAATATTTATAAGTAAAAGTACACAAATAGTGGTTAAATATTATGGCCTGCTCAACAAGATATATCTTGTACTGAAGGTTACATTAAACGTCTGTGTAAGTTAAAAAAGAAAACATCATAGATAAAAACGAAGTCTTGTAACATCAGTACTTCAACAAATGTTTTTTGACATTAACTTTTGCAAGTATGACATCAGTCTGACGCAATATTTGAAATTCTTAATGTCAGTCTGTGTGCTGTAATTTAATATTGGAATCTCAACAGACCTCAGAATAATAGGTAACAGTACATCTACGAGTATTTGCACTGTTTATCAGCATTAAATAACTGCTAAATTTCAGTCTGTGTGCTACAATTTGATATTGGAATCTCAGCAGACCTCAGAATAATAGGTAACAGTATTTGCACCATATATCAGCATTAACTAACTGCTAAATGTCAGAATGCTGGCAGTCCTATTCAGATGTACACACAGGGCTTATAGAAGAGAGTGTACATATTGCATGTGCAAGTTGATATCAACTGATGACAAATGGCAGTTGCCTAATGAAAATTGCTGCCACATCACACCCTTGGTAGACTCAGATCAGGGAGACTTTGGTATTTTGACTAATATTGGGAGATAATAAATACACTGTAACCACACAGTAGTATGGTAACACCGGTAAGGACGGGTGCATTAACCACTGTATTTCTACCTGGTGGTCATAGAGTCATATAGCAGGTTCTCATTGAATTTTTCTCCAAACTTGCATTTAGAGTTTTGGGAAAAAATGCTTCAGGAAATGATATCCAAATAATTAGCATTGCATGGCACATAAATTAAGAATTTCTGTTTTTGTTCTTATTTCTAAGCTTAAAATGTCCACACAATAACCATAATCAGCTCCCAATACAGCTGATATACAGTTTAATTGACATAAAAGTATCAGGTTGTGAAAATTGCATACACAAAAGTACCTCTTTACATCGCATGCCAATTTCTTGAGCTACTTTCCCACAAGTATCACATTTTGGTTACACAGACATTTGAAGTAATAATTAATGTTCTGTGATCTATTCTCTAGTTACTAGCAGATAAAATACATGTACTGTGATCTATTCTCTAGTACT
>NW_018480959.1:0-1251 GCF_002113885.1 Mizuhopecten yessoensis | reverse complement strand
GACCTGTACCACATGTACAAATCCCTAGGGGTCAGACCCAAACTTGAGTAAATACCAAGTGTTATCGAAATCTGAATCTTGATAGAAGTTAAAATTATGCTTGTTTCAGGTTTTGCACTAAGAGGGTACTTATGACCAACTCGTCTAGAGGGTCAGCCTCTTCCTGAATATTAATTCTGATCCGCATCACCACAAAATTATTTTATGAAATTTTGGTGAAAATCCACTTATAAGTTAAAGAGGAGAAGAATTTTTCGGATTTTGCATTCTGTGGCTTTTACGACTCCACCGACACCCCTCAGTAACCTGGTGAGTCATCACCATCTCAATCATAGATTATGAAACCATCATGGGCTACTACCAAGTCGCATCAAAATCTGACAGACACTTTTTTAGAAAAAAAATGAAATTGAGATTGTTTAGGCTTGCCGCATGATGGTTGACAGAAATACTTGACGACGGATGAAAGGCAAATTGGTGACATGGACAGGCAGACTGTCAATGTATGCCATGACTTGGCATAAGCTTACTTGGTTCATCGGGACAGGTGAGCTAAAAATAAGGAATCATTATTCAGAATATAGTCTGGCAATACTAGGAGTGACAAAGGGATCACTATTTTGTATCTTAAATAAAATTTAAATCATCTTCCATACCTTATTCTTATTATTCACTATGTTTTCTTTTTTCAAATTTATGTGAACAGTATATCCTTGTAACATAGTAATGTACCTTTTCTCCTATGTCCATAACAACACCACTAAAGTTGATGACGTCATAATATCTGTGACATCGTAATGTTCTATTGTTTACTATTGTTTATCTGCCCTTGGATAAAGCTCATTGTCTGTTACAATACAATATAAACGTGAACCACAAACAAAGTTCTTTAGGTGTTTAAAACATTGTAAAATTTGTCCTGAAGAAGCCTTAACTTCAGAGACGAAGCTGCTGCTGAAAATTAATTTTGTGCCACATAATTTATATACTGACCTTCGAAATCCTGTAAAATGGCCTTGACCTCCAAGTCTGCCTTGTGTTGTTTCTCTAGTTCCTCCATATAATATTTCTCTGACTCAGGGTCCATGTTCACAGTCAGTAGATAATCCACAGCTGTTACGTATGTGTCTCCTGTCAAAGCATCCTTTTCTATTTCCAACACGCTCCGACGGATGAGGCTCCACCTACTTTTGAAGTCTGAACCAGACAGTGATGCAGTTGGCAGGTGTCCATAAGCTTCATTTCGCTGGA
>NW_018480958.1:0-1251 GCF_002113885.1 Mizuhopecten yessoensis | reverse complement strand
GATATAAACACTGTGAGGTACACTTAGTGGTGTATAAAGTAGATACAAACACTGTGGGAACACTTAGTGGTGTATACAGTAGATATAAACACTATGATGTTTATTAGATGGTGTATACAGTAGCTATGAATACTGTTGGGTATATTAAGTGGTGTATACAGACAAATATTTCCATGTAACCAAGATTTGCCCCAGATTTTAGCCCCATATATTTGAACTTAGTCCCTGAACTATGTATGGGAAACAAATGAGATTATATACTCTAAAACTACTTATTAATTTGCTAGGCATTTATAGATATATAAAAACATGCTCCTTGAATCAGACTGTGGTCTGACCCCTCCCTTGAGAATTTAGCCTCTTTGTTATACACTCCATGACCTTATAATATGTTTAACTACTTGGCATGAAATGAAGAACTTAATCATGCTATTAGGCAGGATCAGTCCCTAGGTCCAGCCCCACCACTGGTCACTTAGTCCCTGGGTCATAAAATGGAAACAGTTGAAATCCTCATCCTATTGCCATATATATGCATTTGCTCTAGGTTTTAAAAACCGAATAAATTCAGGATTGGTCCAGTGCCTGGACCTTGAAATAGATTGTGGTGTAAGAGAATAGTATAGCTCCCTTAGGGGCTGAGAGACATGATTGAAATGGGCATTTAGTGTCGTATCTTTAAAAGGGTAATTGTCTTGACCAGTAGAATGTATTTCAACTGATATTTCTGTGAAGTACCCTTGAGACGAGGAAATGAAATGTGATATAGTGAAGGGTATTGTACCCCTTGTTATTGATATACAGACCCAAAATGGAAAATATTAATGAAAATATTTTGCAATGATTGCTTAAAACTCCAGGTGAGCGATACATACTCTCTTGGGCCTCTTTGTATAGGTTTTCTAGGAAAATTGTGTTTCTTTTTTAGTAGTTTTGTATTGAATAATTATTCCAATTTTTGTTTAATAAATGTATGAGAGACAAATATGATTATTTTTAGTATGTAAACAAGTGAACAAAGATTGGTTATGTTACAGAGAATCCACAGAGACAGCTTTACTAGAGAAGGCAGCTCAGGATATCCAGGCTCAGTTTGAAGGTTTTGAAACATACATCCCCCGAGCCCTTTTTGTAGCTACATGGGACAATGTGGGTTTCTTTAGGACCAATGACACAGCGGTAAGTAACCCTGCATGAACTTAATACTTGGTCTCCTGAGGACCAACAACATTGTGCTGTGCACTTTGATTT
>NW_018480957.1:0-1251 GCF_002113885.1 Mizuhopecten yessoensis | reverse complement strand
TCGGGAAACCATGATGTCTTTACTACGTCCTTCAGGTAACCATGACGTCTACAATACTACATGGGGAAACCAAGATGCCTTAACTAAGACCTCGGGAAACCATGACGTCTTAACTTAGACCTCAGGAAACCATGCCGTCTTAACTAAGACCTCGGGTAACCATGATATCCTCACTACGACCAGGGATAACCATGATGTCTTACCTGCGACTTCGGGTAACCATATGACGTCTTAACTAAGACATTGGGTAACATGGCGTCATAACTAGGTCGTCGGAAATCCATGATGACGTCTTAACTATGACCTCTTGAAACCATGATACCTTCACTACGACTTCTCGAAACCATGTCGTCTTCACTATGACATCGGGAAACCATGCTACATTGCACAATGTTGTATAGTCTGTGGTAACCATACCACAATATAGGTAGGCGCTACTGTGCATATCATGTTACCAAGACGTTTTTACTACGAAGCAAGGTACATGTAACCATTACATCTTTTCTACGACACAAGTTAACCATAACATCTATACCACGACGCAAGTTTTAAATCCATTACATCCATACCACGACCATAACATCTATTCTACGACAACAGGTGACCATGAGTCTATAAAACGATAACCGGTAACAATGAAGTCTTTATTACGGTGACAGGTAACAATGACGTCCATAAGACAGGCAATCGTGGTGTATTAATTTAGACGCCAGGTAACAATGACGTCATCATCACGATGCCAAGCAACCATGATGTCTACATCACGATGCCAATCAACCATGACGTCTATATTACGACGTCAGGCATGACGTATATATAACTCCGGATAACAACAACGTCTACATCACGATGCCAGGCAACCATGCATGGCGTCTACATAACGATTCCAAGCAACCATGGCGTCCACATAATGATTCCAACCAACGCTGACGTCAACATCACGATGCCAGGCAACCATGACGTCTACATCACGACTCCAACCAACGCTGACGCCAACATCACGATGCCCGGCATCCATGACGTCTACATCACGATGCCAAGCAACGCTGACGTCTACATCATAGGGCCAAGCAACCAAGACGTCTATATTACGACGCCAGGCAACCATGATGTATATATAACAACTCCGGGTAACCATGACATCTATGTTACGACGCAAAGCAACCATGCTGTCTTTATAACGACTACAGGTAATCATGACCTTAGTATTACGACGACAGGTAACCGTTACGTCTATATTACGACGACAGG
>NW_018480956.1:0-1251 GCF_002113885.1 Mizuhopecten yessoensis | reverse complement strand
CCCCCCTGGGAATTTTCTTTAAAAATCATGTATTTTCATATAGTTCCATATAAGCATGCTTTATGTTATAGAAATAATAAAGTTGGGCACATTAAGTATATTGACAGACAAACTTGCCATGTATATGAAATGTGAATTATAAGTCATAACAAGTAAGGCTATAAAGTAACGGTATATTGGTGGACGAAGTGACCAGGCACGGATTACCAGTCTAATTACCCAGACAGCTGTAAGAGTGTCTGTGTCCACACATAAATCTCTACAAAATATAAGTGGTAGTTAGCCCATGTCTCGTACAGATCAATCAAAGTACGGTCACCTGTTCTTAATAAGACACATTCTGTATTCGGGCACCTGTTTCCATTCGGTATTTCAATGTAATGGGTTTTAGAGGCCACTGTCTCGCATCAGAACACTGTTCTGTTGGGATGGTAACTTTACCAGACCAACCTTCTCTAACCTTCGGCGATGTTTCAAATATGCAGAACGTATACCGCACGACATTTTCTGCTAAGTAAGTTACCAATTGAGTTTAATTTGATTCAGAACAGAAAACCACTTCATTTCCACCTCGGGGGAATTCGATTATTTTACGGAATCACATTTGTCTGGTAACAAAATGTGATATTAACAAAACAAATTTGATAAAATCTATTCCATTTCCATATTGCCCTTTTGATTTTTTTCAGTAGCTTTTATGAAAATTACAGAGACTATGTTACTCCTGTATACAGCTTATCTAACTCGTTGCTATTAATAACTCATACAGACAGAATGGAACTCTATGAGTCAATGCACATGGTCGGGACTTTAAAGAGTATATACGTGTCGAAATACCATAACAGTATAACACACATGCATGTATTACACATTGATTGAGATTATTTCTTTTGATTATCTGTATACACACTGAATACACGAAGAGCATCGCTTTATATATACATAGCGGAGGACAAACTATGACAATCGCTCCTAAACAATAGTTTTAATTATACGAGCGGTATTTATCAAACGATGTACAGTTTTTCATCAGAAAACCATCGACCACGTATAGTTATATACTACTGGTTGAGTTGTAATGGTCAATTGACTTCCCCTTGGCACTGACGCTGCTCTGAAGAACCTTGGTAAGTCTTCTCGTGGGTAGGTCACGGATTCTAGTAAATCTTTATCACGGTTTTATCCTATACCTGCCCATACTGATTTATATTCGTTTTAAACATTTCTTTGTAGATTGATAATAAATTATGT
>NW_018480955.1:0-1250 GCF_002113885.1 Mizuhopecten yessoensis | reverse complement strand
TATACCCCGGTGTTTGGTGATATCGAAGTGTCTGTACAGAGCGAAATCAAATGAAGCTCCCAACAATCTAGTGATCATGGTTTCAAGTGAAGAAGAAGAAAAAAAGAAGAAAAACAACTGACAATAGAAACTCCATGGGTTTAGCTACTATACCATGTAACTAAATAGGCATAGACATTAAACGTATATTCTTCATAGAATCTTGAGCTAAAGTTAGGTTTTTATTTCGATACAGGATGTGTATGATCTTCTACACCGGACTCCAGCATTTTTTAAAGAAAATACATTCATGTACCCATATATAGAAGTTCGGTTATAGCCATCACATGTTTAACAAAATATGATATATGTGGTTTTAAATTTATGGATTGTGTGCTGATGTCACATCCCCTGGAAGATCGTTCCATAATTTTAATACTCGTGCAGAAAATAGTTCTTCCTTATTTCAATGTTTGAATTATGTGGATTAAGTCTTTTGTGGGGCCTCCTGGTGCCATGTCTTTTGTGGAACCTCCTGGTACCATGTCTTTTGTGGGGCCTCCTGGTACCATGTCTTTCGGATCAAGTCCTGTCACAATTTAAGGATATCTGACGTCTTTTGATCAAACACATCACTCCCTATCTTGTATACTTCTATTACATCACCTCTTGCACGTCTGAAGCTTAAAGTAGGTAAGGTTAGTCTTTTACGCCGCTCCAGATATGAAATATCAAGGAATTGGTTTCATTGTCATTCTTTGGACAATTTCCAACGTATCAATATGCTTAGCTAAATATATGGGTACACACTCTTGTCTAACAAGAGTTTTCTATAACAGCTTAAAAGTGCGTTCATTCGTGTGTTGAAACGTTCGTCGAATGAACGCGAACATTGAATTCGCCTTTCGCACTTATTATTTTGTCTTCAAATGTAAGGACATTTGTCTATTAACACCCCAGACCCTTCTCATGACATACCTCATCTAGTGCTTCATTGTTTAAGAAATATGTTAGCACTCTCAATTCACGACCGAAGTCACCCATATAGAAATCTAAATTAAATTCTATAAAAGCAGCAATGACGACCCTCATTGTCGTCAAGTTGTATATCATATAATTACAGCAGATGTCTTCTTTACTTTATAAGATATTTTATATAATGTATAGGATATCTTTCAACACATGTTTGATATCATATACTATTAATGAAGATATCTTATCGAATATATAAAAGATATCTTAAAAAATATGAAAGATATATATATATATAT
>NW_018480954.1:0-1250 GCF_002113885.1 Mizuhopecten yessoensis | reverse complement strand
TGCCACAATGACAATAATATGAAAATTTGAAATGCACAAGGTCAATCAGAAAAGCCTGAAGATGTTTCGTCCTTTGAAATTGAGGTATACATTTTGTGAATTAGAAAGGAGCTTGTGTTTGATTCCTAAAAGTAGAATATTCATTTCTAACTTGCCTAAGAATATGTTATGTACTAACGCAGCACAGGTTTAATATATATAATCAGAACAACAACAAAAATAGGAAGAGAAGAAACTATACGTCCTTATGAATGAATTGTTATATATTCAGTTAGAAAACCAGTATAATTTTTTACCATTTTGTAAATAAGTATTTGACTTATACTTTAATTTAAAACAAATCCTTTTTCAAACAATACATTGATGATTCTTTCCATGTTAATCTCATGCCACTGTGGAAATGTTTCTGGTCGTGTATGGCACATGTGTAACGGGATCGGAAAAATGCTTGGCCAGGCTAGGGTTCAAACCCATAGCCCTCCAAACTCTAGATTTATGCGCTACCATTTGAGCGATCTGGTCGCTGAAGATTGGCCCAGTCCAGTTCTGCTACACATGTAGTACACATGTACTAAATGACATGTCTGATCATGACTATTATGAGCTACAGTATATAAACTCATTTGACAAACATGGTTGTCAACTGACTGGATATGAAACCACACATGTAGTTGTCAACTGACTGGATATGAAACCACACATGTAGTTGCGAACGTGTCAAATTTTTCATGAGATTAAATCCATGTGGCAAAATAGTAAAGAGTACTCGCAACATTTTCTCTTAACAAAATAACAATGTGATATACCATGGTTTAAGCTGTGAAGGATGCTGATTTCAAAAGCAAGACATAGGAAGACAATACATTAGTCTACATCAGTGGTTGTCTTAACCCAGGTTTTGTATCGAAATATGCCCCCACACCCCAAAACAAATAAAATATGCAAGGACCCCAAGCTATCCTTATGTGTTAACAAATTCATCATTTAAATAACTTAGGACCACACATTTAGATTTATCATTGTTATGGTAAACATAACATGTTGAATGATACATCATACACATATAATAAAAGTAACAAATGTATATGACAGAAATGTTCAGGTGTACAATTCCACAAGCCCAACACAGGCGGCTAGTCGATTTTTTATCGGGGCATGTGAAACTTTTCAGTACTAACTTTCCTGGACCAATCGGACCAATTGTTAGATGTCGAAACGTAATGTCGTAAGTTGATCGGCGATTCTCTGGC
>NW_018480953.1:0-1249 GCF_002113885.1 Mizuhopecten yessoensis | reverse complement strand
ATACATAAGACGCTGTATGATCCTACTTCAACTCAAGATCTTTCCAGAGTTCTTCCAAGTTTTTCTCAAAGTGAAATATGTTACAAGATAAAATAATATCTTGTGGGAGACTTTTCCAGATATCAATTATTCTTTGATTAGGTAATGTTTTCTAATTTTTAAACGACAATGTTGTTAGACTTTCTTTTTACTGTGTCCACGAGTTCTTCCTTGTACATATGCACGTAGCTGCTTATATAATTATATTTACTGTATACCAGGTAATCTTCCCTGCAGTTTAATTTTTGCCTTTTCCTCCCTATAAAATGAAGGTGAAACTTATCATTACAGCGAATATAAATAAACAGCAAAATAAAAATGTTAATTAAATGTGAAGGGCCATTTTTAATTACAACAGGGCAAATATGGATTTTACCTGTGAAGGGCAAAAATTTGACTGGGCGAAAAATTTCCCGATATACATACAATTTATGACTCAAAGTAGGGGGAGCGCTTATTAAAGGACAATGAAATAGCATTTCCTATAATTTCCACTGAACTGAATAGATATGGTTGCTCTAATGATAAATTACTAGGCATTTTTTTTTGGTCCATGTCATATCAGAGAATTACTAGATGAATTCACAGGCAGGAAGCTAAGATATTGCCAGCAGAAATGATATGATTAGGGTCATACATTGTAATATGTTGTAGGATCAACCACAGAGAACATATGACCCCTATGATCTTGAAAAATTTAACTGGTCAGGAATTTAATCAGATATTTGCAAAGAAAAAGCAACATTTCAGTGTTTGCAGGATCTGGTTCGGTAAAAGGTGTCGTTTGATTTCTTTTTTTAAATATTTAACTCCTGCAACCTTGAAAGTAGGTAAAGGTCTTTCATTCAAACAAGCATAATAGTGCTTCATCTCAAAAAACCGCAGACCAAATATTTACATTTAGACAAAAATGTAGAAACCTATGGGTGAATGAATGACAGATAATGGTCACTCATGATCACTCACAGTACCATGACATAAAACATGCATATTATTATTATTTGTATATATTGTAAAACATTCCTATCAATCAATGCTAAAAAAAGTAAAAAATTCAGCTTTAATATTTACATCTTGTAATTATAATTTCAAATATGCAAAACACAATTGTTAACAACGCCAATGCATTAACATCATTAAATGTTGCTATGGCGCTTTGCTATTGTTGAAAAATGATGCTATGGCGCTTTGCTATTGTTGCACAATGATG
>NW_018480952.1:0-1248 GCF_002113885.1 Mizuhopecten yessoensis | reverse complement strand
ATTTTTGAAAAATTGGTTAATTTTCCCTTTGGGGCCCCGCCCTGGGCCCAGTGGTTGGGGTAGGAATCCCAATTTTACAAGTTTGTAGCCTCATCTACCAAATATTCCATCCACTGGTTCTCGAGAAGAAGTCGAAAATGTAAAAAGTGTACACACGACGGACGACGACGGACAGAAAGCGATCAGAATAGGTCACTTGAACTTTGTGATCTAAAAATGCATTCTGTGAATTTTTTTAATTTTTTTAATTACACTTCTGTTGTTATTGACAATACAATGTACTACTAGATTTTCCTGATTTCAGAAAATATGGGAATGCACAGCAGATTTTGACAATGTTCATGCAATATCACTGATATCATACAAATCAATCATTCTTGATGGATGCCCAGTGGACATTATAAATACCTTGTCATTGTATTACTGTATAAATTAATATACCTAGCTTGTAAAGTGGAAAATGTCACTCAAAAACATTTTTGAAAAAAACAACAGTATGCAGAGCAGAGATAAGCCTTATACCTCCAATTACCATTGCTGCAATTCCTGTCTTTAAATTTGTTTTCAAAGTTTTGTCATTACAAAATAACAGACAGTCCTTCATGAAACAGATTATATAACTGGTTTAAAGACAATGGGTTTCTGAGCATATATTGGTGATCACAGGGACAAGTTAGACATTAATTTTGAATTCAACTTCATAGAAATATTTGTCTATGAACATGCTTTACCAGAGATTGACATAAGATAACAGGTCTTACCTGGAATCCATACAGTGCAGACATATCATCATAGCCGACAGGTACATCCACCTCACGAATGTCCTAGAGGATTTACAGAACATGTTCATTTTCTATAGGTGATAGTTTTAACTTTGAGATACCAAGTGAAATTTTAATTAAGGATCCCTGTCCAACTGCAGGCAAATCACTAGATAATTCCACCCTTGTTTTTTGTATGGTTATCTCCCCTTAATTTTAGTTTGGATATACCTATGGTACGGCTGGGTCAGGGTATTAGCGTTGACAGATTGATAGATTAGAGAAACAGTAAAAACATCAAATTATAGGAGGTCCAGGGTTTGATTCCTGGTCTGGCAGGCTCTTTGCATTATTAACTCAGAACACTGTTTACATTCTTTTTTGTTTGTTTAATTTTTGTCCTTTATTGTGTTTCATAAAAGTTCTGTAAGGTATGGATTTCTTCTAAACAAAGTTAAGCTAAGGTCAAGCCAGGAAATAAGCTTCC
>NW_018480951.1:0-1248 GCF_002113885.1 Mizuhopecten yessoensis | reverse complement strand
GTACATGCTTGTCTTACATGTACATGCTTGTCTTACATGTACATGATTGTCGAAATGGTAGCGTTGGTGTATAAAGAAAACAGCGCTCGCCAACTTATCAAAACTCGTACTACTGACTACATTCCATCATCACTAGGTATAGTTTATAGAGATATTCACGTAGGATAAAGAAATATTTATTTTCATTTTTATAACGCTACTAATTCCATTTCACCAGTACTATTCAAAATTACCAGTCATGAATTCCTAATGACGAGCGGTCCCAGATAAACAGCGTCTATTCTTTCATCTCTTCTCATTTCTTATAGTAATCAAATTAGAATAGTTAATACTGCGACGGTTTAAGAATATTTTACCCAGAACCACAAAACGTTATGGAAACGTTCTCCTCTTTTTATTTTGAATACCAAATTAACAAATAAGGGTTCTAATGAAGTGATAAGTATTGGAAATTTTACAGTAGTAACATGACACTGCCTGAAGCACATGGCGACATAAGCGGAAGGAAATGTTGGAAGAACCCCCGTGGACAGTGAGTGGAGCAGTTAAGATGGGTTTTATATCTTAGGGTCGACCAATATCGTTCCGTTACTCTATGGGATGATAAATGCAATTTTCGTGGAGAATTGCAGGATGAGAGATCTTTTTGTTATATGTCTTTCCACAGCAATAACCCCTCATCATATTGTTCTCATCAGCCAGACGTGTTGGCACCTGATTAATTATTCATTCGAAAAGTGTCTTAGTTAACGCGAGTGATTGTACTGCCGTATACCGCGGCCATGCTTGTGTCATGGACGATGTCATTATACAGATGGACCTACAATGTGGTCAGCCACTCCGGTCTCCACCAGTACAGCAGTGTATGACTCGAACCATCGGGACTGGAACCAATCTACGATTTTACAGGGATAGCTAGTGTCCAATAGAATATTAATTCATAAAAGGAAAATAGTAAATAAACAAATAAAACCCTCGTACAAATCAATAAAATAGAAAATGAAAAGTGTTCCAATGCAGGGTTAATGGCACCAGCGGAAACAGGTGAGTGTCGGAACAATTGTGCATTTATTAATATGCTGGGCTGACGACGCTTGTTTTTATACATTTGCCGTCCACGATCTATATTTGAAAGTAGCATCAGAAAACATTTTGTTTTGCTCTGTCTGTCTACCTTTCTCTGTCTATATGTATCTGTCTACCTGTCTCTGTCTACCTGTCTCTAACTCTGTCAATCTGTCTCTGTCT
>NW_018480950.1:0-1248 GCF_002113885.1 Mizuhopecten yessoensis | reverse complement strand
AAATTCACTACTTTTTACATATATTTCCATTTAAAATCCTTAAAATTGTGACAACCTAATTTTTTTTGTGGCAGAAAATTTTCTTTTCTTCAAAGCAATTTTAACTACAAAATTTGAAGAAATTCTACTGAGATATGGTGACACAAACCTAGTTTTGGTTTTGGCGGTTGTACTTAGGGAAACCGGAGTACCCGGCGACTGTCCCACGGATGCTTTGAACCTGCGACACGTGGTGGAGGGCTAGTGATAGTCAATTATCTGACATCTTAATCACACGGCCACTGCGGTCCCCGTTTAGGGGGAAAATATGGATTTATTTGGTATGGAACATAACCAAAAACAACGTCATCAGTGAATCGCACTCGCAGTAACAGTAGGTCTTATATAACATCTAATTAAATGTAGAGCCTTTTGATAAAAAAAAACAACATTGTTTCAACTCTGACTAATGAATGTTTATCTATCATTTCTTTTATATTAATAGCTGTCCGTAATGCTATACATATTTTGCTTCATTCACGCCGCATTTGACACAAGCCAACGCCTAGCTTGTATCTGATTTCACGCCACATCTGAAACACGCTAGCCTCTTGCTCTGTCGAAGCTCCCCAAATAAACAAAGCAAGGCCCAAGGCTATCCACGACGAAGCCAGTGATATCGAACTTGACCTCCCAGGAATATCGATCTTCTTTTCCCGCCAGTAATACCAATACTCAGCCTCAGCAGCTCAATCATAACCAACATGGCCGACACGAGATAGAGCGTGTCTTCTGAGGATCAGATGTTTTACCTACTCATGTAAGTAAATATCTATTTCTGGTCAAATATTTCACATCTGTGTGTATGTTTTATACAATTTCGCTACATGACAATTTTTTTCTAGCGTGTGAATTGATTTCTGTGACGAATAGTTCATTAGCATCAGATTTATTACAAACAAAAACTTCCCACGCATTTCAAGCAAAATCGAATATCGAAATGTTTTGGCACAACCATGGACTGCTACCGTAATTTGATGATGTCAGAATGTTCGTGTGATGTTATACAGACTATAATGTGTTTTCTGTGTCTCTTTTGGTGTAATATAAGAAACTTCCATCTTGTGTTACTGTATCTCGCCAATAGCATCATTTTAAATTGTGCTGCTGAACCATTTGTCTGTAGTGTATGTCTTTGAAGATAAAATATTATATTTATTTTGGTGTATTCACTCCGGGAGTTATATAATATGTATTAGGTAATATATG
>NW_018480949.1:0-1247 GCF_002113885.1 Mizuhopecten yessoensis | reverse complement strand
AAAAAAACTTTATGAATTTTAACGGGAAACAATTAACGATCATCTATATATTCCATATACGTTAACAGTATTGAACAACAGGTGAACGGGGTTTGGATCGATTCGGTTCCTCAATGAATTACACGTTCAAAACGATGAATATCCAAAATGCAACTTGTTTTGCAGGATCTCCTCTCAAATGTCAATAAGATGGCGTCGTTTCTAGGCGTGACTTATGACCAATCATTCCTGGAGGAGGTCACTGACAGATGTACGTTTAAAACAATGGTGAAAACAATCATAGACGAAATCAAACCTCAAGATCAGGAGTTTATACACAGAATGTCCGACGAAAAGAAATTACCAATCTACAGGAAAGGTAATACACACGATAAAACATGTATATCTCTCACTGTGAAAGAATCAGAGTTAATCAGCATTATAATATCATTTTGGGTTTTGTCCAATCAGAACGGCATTTTGTATTCATTTCATTCACATCTTTCTAATTCCAAATATTGCTTAAAATCAAAACTGCTCTTATATTATCCACTCTAGAAAAAGAAAAATAAAATAAAAAACAAGAACAGGGAGTACCGAAGAGTCATCAAATCTTCACATTTCGAATTTCAAAATCGATAAAACTTTGGCAAAATAAGTAAAAATGAGAGTTTTACATGAAGACTCTTGTAACAGTTCAAGGAGAATAGGACCAGGTGTTCCGGAAGATATGCTCCATAACTGCTATCAGGATAGCCTATTTTCACTCATTTAAATATGCCAAACAGACATTACTACTTTGAGATATCCTGATTTTCATACCTGTACCTATGTTTGCATTTCCAGGAGAGGTCGGAGATTGGAAGAACCATTTCACTGTGGCACAAAACGAAGTATTCGACAAACTCTACCAGGAAAAAATGCGAAACTCAAAATGTAAATTCAGATTCGAGTGAAAGGAAATAATTTGTTACGATCCAAGTAATCGGGAAAAGTATCGACGAATACAAACATAACTGTTTCAGATGTTAACATTTAGGGGAGCACAATATTTTAGATAAATAAAAAAGAATGATTTTAGAAATTCGAAAGTGGCAAAAAAAAATCCATCTAGATCCGATAAGATATTTAAATTAGAATCGTGTGTAATCCCCTATCAGGATCTGGTGGAGGGGACTTTTTGTAATGTTTATTTGTTTCGTGTTATTTATATAAATCGAAGCTGTGCTGTTTAATGGCTTTATTTCCACAAACCTCCGGAGAGGGTG
>NW_018480948.1:0-1247 GCF_002113885.1 Mizuhopecten yessoensis | reverse complement strand
CATTCATTATTTTTGCTGGAAAGATGACCACCTTATTCAAGTGGAGGAATTCTATGTCGATGAAGCGTATCAAGAAGACTGCATGTTGAGTACGTACAAAGAAATATTTTTTCCAGTTGTATATTTGAAAATATATTTCACGTTAACAGAATGGATAATACTTGTAGTTTTTCTGATGTGATTAGGAATTTGAGATGAACTTTCCCCCAATATACCCCCGTTGTAGATAAATGGACGGTACCGTTCTGTAGGCGTTCTATAGATCCCTGTCCCATTGAACTGTTGTTTTTCTAATATGCAGTTGCCTCCCATTAACTTCCGCTTGTATATACCCGTAAAACAGTTTAATTTTCAGAAATGATTTATCAAATATAATAGTCATGCCGGAAAAACAGTTTCGAACACTTAGTTATAGTTTTGGCAGTGGTACAGGGATCCCTAATATACATGTGCACCGTAACACATGATATCCCTCTGTAAAACTGAAACGGCCCTTTTTAGTCCGTTTTGGAATACTGAAAATCATTTGGAAATAATCCTTCGACTAAAAGCAGCCAAAATGTTGCGATTCTGAGACAAACAAACGTGTTTGGGAAGGGAGGAACATGATCTTATACTCTTTCCTCTAAATTGTACATTTGTAATCAAACATCATATATACATATTGCTAATTCAATAACATTTGCATTGGTAACACTGTAAACCATGTATTTTGGAAACGAAAGTGTTATGAAGCATAGTATCAAATTACACTACTCATACAAATGTGCCTTAAGTACCAGAAGTGCAATTTTCCCATATATTTACCCTCAATATTTGTTATTAATTAATTAATTAAATAAATCTCCATAGTGATACCAGGTACATATGTAACATAATGGCATACTATATTTTCGTAAATGAACAACAACAATTGGTAGATATACTTTCCGTGAAATTTTATTCCAAATATGTTTTTTTCACCAAGAATTACAACTGCGATGAGAATATTCTACATTTTCATTCTTATTTCAGCTGTCCTGATGAAGGGATGAAGAGCCTGCACAGATCAAACAGAACAGCATACGCATTGTTTCCAACTCACCAGTCTTGTTAATTACACGTTACTGTTAAATAAAATCAATAAAGAAATAACACCCAGATATATTTAATGTTTAATGTGTATCAATCTCTAGCGTACATATTACATCTTTACGTAGGCAATATGCTATACTGATATGGGTCACAACACACATAAACATACACAT
>NW_018480947.1:0-1247 GCF_002113885.1 Mizuhopecten yessoensis | reverse complement strand
ATATTTATGTCGCAATCAAGTGATTAACCTCACTATAAATAATAGTGTTAGTAATCAGTGTCAGGCGAGTTGTCAATTACATTGTGTTAGAAGCCCTCGAGAGCATGAAATACATTGTTACCTATTGAAATAGATCAGCGATGCATCCTTGTAGTATTGAGGCTTATCAGAGTGATCCTATGAAGAACTAGCCGTGTTGTGAATGCATTTGTCCAACTTGTTTACAATTTGATTCATTTCTTCGGCTTTCTGTTGATTCTTTTAAATAGCCAGGCAGTTTACTCTGTTGATGGATTGCCAGTCCTCGGTGTTGGTGTAAGCCTGGAAGATGGAATATATTCTGGCAAAATTTACATGAAATGATATTTCAGTTAAAAAGTATCTGTTGTGTCCAAACTTTTACGTTATAAAGGGTTGTAGAGGCACTTTTCCCTTTTCGCTGTACATTATGTTTCAGATCAGTGTATAAATGATTTTCCTATCCTTTTCACTCTTAGTTCAACTGATGTGTGTTTAATGGACGACATGGCCATAAGTATATTCTGTCCTTAAATGGTGACGAAAAATTTGAGTTGTATGTTGACGCTATGGTATATTTTGAGTTGTATGATAACGCTATGGTAAGTATATTTTGTCCTTTTGTGTTGACGATCTGTTGTATTTTGTACTTGTTTGTTGACACTGTGGTATAATTTGATTTGTATGATAACGCTACGGTATATTTTGTATTTGTGTTGACGTCGTTGAATAGTTTGTCCTCTTGTGTTGACGATGTGTTGTATTTTGTACTTGTCTTCCGACACTGTGGTATAAATTATATTTGTATGTTTAAGCTATCTTACATTTTCTCACTTATATTGAACAAATATTTTCTAGGAGTCAAACGATCAACATCAGCTAAAAAAGACAATCACACCAATTACGTTGCAAATTGGTTGAACGAAAATTATTTTATTTGATGTCATTTAGTCTTGCAACAACCATGGTTACACTAGTGTATGTTGTTATATGAAATTCTTTAATATGAACTAACCTATTCGCAACAAGCATATCAAGGTTATAGTAGAAGAATATATCCTATTCATCAGTTGAGACATCGCAGTTTCATTCATTGGTTGATTGGTGTCGCTTTAAAGACGTATGCTTCACTACAGTGGTTCTGTAATTAATTAAAACATTTAAAGGGAAATTAAAAAAACTTTTTTGTCGATTTAAAATGTATCTGTTATGACTTGCGTTATGAATTT
>NW_018480946.1:0-1247 GCF_002113885.1 Mizuhopecten yessoensis | reverse complement strand
TCACAAAGCATGTCTTATATCACCAATGATACAGATGACATCTATATAGCCAAAGGCAATTCGCTTTGATGGTTGTGACACATGAGTGAGATCCGGAAGTTAGTCCGGTCCTCTGATTGCAGCACACGTCACTAACAGATGCGTGCATGTGTCTTTACTTCCCCAATAAGTAATAATTTATCATCTCGTGACAAACACTTATTGAATTATCAGTTCATTATGATCACAAATATTGTTCCAATATGAATAATTAATAATGAAGTATATGACTTCCACTCTGTCATGACTCAGGACAGGACATTTTGATCTTGTTTTAGTGCGGCCATCAGAGGTCATGAGAGGTCAATGTGACAAGGTTATATCCCTCAATTTCTTCAGATTAATTTAATCTTTCTATACTTTTCTGAATATTGCTCTTTTACAGTCCGACGGATGCGACAATTGCATTGAAAGTAACAAACCAATTGTAGCAATAATTAAAAAAAATGCAAACTGTGTAATTCATGAAAGTAAGATTCCAATGCATCTTTTAATTAATACATTATCGTAAAAACTATGGAGGTGACGTTAAACCATAGGGAAAGTCTACGATAACGGATGTTTCCTAACGTATACAAGAGTTGCGAGACATTTCTCGTGTATAGAAAGTGCATGCTAGATGCCTTTAAACAACACTGCCCTCGACAGAAATACTTTTGTATTTTTTGACCTTTAACGTCATCATGACCCGATTTTAAACCATGAGATTACAAAGTTGACCATAACCAAGCATTTATTACATTTATTACGTTTATTTTGTTATTTTAAATTGCTTTATTCCAAGCGTGAGAGCTAATAACTAGGAACCACGAGTGGTGCAAGAAATGCTTTTCTTTCGACCCTTGGCATTTCAGTTGGATAAATGAACCTTTCTTGTTCTTATTGATAAACAAAAGGTTTACCCGAACTGACAAAATAATACTGAAGCCCACGCCATTGCTTATGTATTGAAAAAATATAACAACATGATCCAAACATGAATGCTTTATTTATATCAAATATAATTACCGATTAGCTAACATCAATACCGCCTTGCGTTGTAAAACATTATTAGAAATAAAAGGACAAGCACCATGTCCGAGGATCCACACGTATTCTCACATCAATCATTCTCATGGTGTGGCTGGTAACACCTCGGTCAATATGTCCACATCTTAAATCTGAACTAGAACACTGACAGGTCAGTAAGGGCCCCGTCGTGTGGCAAT
>NW_018480945.1:0-1245 GCF_002113885.1 Mizuhopecten yessoensis | reverse complement strand
GTCAGATTGACGATATTTCGAGGTATCCGGTCTGTTCAGGTACATGTACATCTGAATTCAGATTGACGATGTTTCGATGTTTCCGGTCTGTTCGGGTAATGTGAAGTCAGATAGACGATGTTTCAGGGTATCCGGCTTAACCCAGTAACATGGAGTCAGGTTGACGATGTTTCGGGGTATGCAATATCCCGGTACAGCACAAGTCAGTTTTGCGAGGTTCAGAATGACGAAGCTTCGGGGTTTATTGTATGCTCAAGTACATTGTTTGTCAAATTGACGAGGTTGCGGGGTACATTTAATCGGTGTGTTTCGTGATATCTGGTGTACGTATGCGATTCGATTCACCTGCTGCTTTGAAATGATGTATATAAGTAGATTTACTAATATTAAGGTTACACCAAAGGCTACGGTAAATTCACTCACTTGTTCTTGGCCGATACATTTACATGTGTAAATGTTTAGTAGGAGTACTGTATTTATTTTCTGTGTTATTGTTTGCAGCTGTTAGCGTTAAATCTAGAAAACTTTCAGCTCAAGAGAGCACGGCATGAAACAACCATAAACGTGGATCAGCTGTTCGTGTAAATAAAAGGGGAGATAAACAGATTCTGTAGAAATATTGGTTTTGCTATTTAAGTATGACTATATCATTTGAGTACCTTGAGTGTTTATGAGTTGTTTGGTCCCGTCAGAGAAATGCATTCCGACCTCTACCGCCCATTACAATTAACCACGAGAAAAACGTGCATTAGAGTGGCCTCCCCTTGTTATCACTCGTCATCATTATGACTGGTGTCGGCAACTGTTGCTAACATGTTGAACCTCAAACAAACGAGTAATCGTTAACACTATGTTCGTTTGTTTAGCGATAGTTTGTAATTGAAAATAGACAGACAAACGACGGAGGCCAAGAGCGACGACGGAGACCGAGAATGGTACAGACAAGGGAATGACATTTGTTATTCGGTAAATAAGCATGGTAAATAGGTTAACATATAACCCAGGGAACAGAAAATGGAGACTGAGAATGGTAGTTAAAATGGAGTTTTGATAACGATGATCAGAGATAAAGTCGCGATTATCAGGAGTTAAGTTACGGTGGTCAGAGGTTAGGTAACGATGATCAGAGATTAAGTTACGATTATCAGAGGTTAGGTAACGATGATCAGATGTTAGGTTACGATGATCAGAGGTTAGGTAACGATGATCAGAGGTTAAGTTACGATGATCAGAGGTTAGGTTACG
>NW_018480944.1:0-1245 GCF_002113885.1 Mizuhopecten yessoensis | reverse complement strand
CTCAAAGTTAATTTCAGTAGTTAATTGTCTGACATGACATGCGTTACATGATCACATGTAGAATGGAAGGAATAAAACAAAGAATTGTGTTAATTAATGAGAACATTTGCTGAATTTAAAAGTCTGTAAATAGATAATAACAAATCGATATAAGTTTACTGGAAAGTGAAAAAGTAAAATTTATAACGTTTGCCTATATTTTTTACCATACTTACGATGTTTATCTCCAAAAACTCCGGCTTTCCTGCACCATCAAACCCTGACACGTCCTTAAATGACGATAGCTGTTAATAGGACGTAAAACACAGCCAAACCAAACCAAACCAAACCAGATCAAACCGTAATGATACAAGCAAGTGGGCAATTATAACCTATATGATGACATATATTTGGCAGAAATTGCTAAATAAGCGAAAGGTATCAACTGTTTCTCAAATTCATAACTGAAGTATAAATTTCCTCCATCTTGGTTCTGTATAAATTGTCTCCATTGTGACGTCATAATACAATATGGTAGTCTGTGACGTCATTTTATTATCATTATGATGATGTCTCAATGAGTCATATGAATGTCCCGAATGTGTTTGCTTTAAAATAATGAATGGAATACCACATGTATTAATGTCATTTTTTTGAGGATGCAAATAACAGGCGTTTTTAAGGTATTAAATCGTAAGTGGGACATTTAATTATTTGCTCCGTACAGAAGGAAAGCAGAGACAACGTCAATTCTGCCGCCAAAGATGAAATATTTGGGTATTTTCACATCTTGTCTTTCTTTTCCACGAGCTATCGTGAAACCAATGTCTGTTTCAGCGTCCAGATATTTCCTCATCTAGATAAGCTTATCCATGATTTTTTGGGTGTGAATTTTTGGTCCGAATGAGACGCCAAACGCATTTCCCATGATGTCACTTAGAATTAATTCAATAACGTTACTTTGTATAATCACAAGGCGTTATATAACAGTTCAGTTCTTGGCATACAAAGCTTTTCTACGGATGAAAGAACCATTCAACTCTACGGACCAAGTCAGAGAAATGGGAAATCTCGAGATAAATTTTGTGAACGATGAAACCATTTTGTGACGATTCAGTAAGGCGCTACTATGAAACGGAACCGACTTATAATACCAATCAAGTATATATCATTTTCATTGTTTAGTCCTAAAGGAAATGACTCTTAATGCGCTTAACGCTCAAGTGGTACAGCCTAGAGAGTTTGAGAGCACCACGCTTACCATGT
>NW_018480943.1:0-1244 GCF_002113885.1 Mizuhopecten yessoensis | reverse complement strand
ACTAAAAACAATTACTGTAAACTTATATACCTAGCATTTAAGTTCACTCATATTTCTGTAACAATTTTCCAGCAGCATGCATTTATGGTTTAACGCTAAAATTACCACTAGTATGCAGACTACAGTAACTTTATATTTAGACATACATGTGCTTCATCGATGTCTAAACATCACATTTGAAGCAGAGGTCCCTTCAGTTACCAAAGGTCACTAAGAGGTCACCAACAACTACAATGCAAGTTACACAGTTGTATCTTGACTGTAGCAAATACACTTCAATGATATAATTTATCTGGTAAATTGTTCAACCCCCTCAGACAACCCATCAAAATGAAATTTCACATTCTATTTTTAGAATAGCTATTTGCATACTCCGATATTAATTCAACAATAAGCATATAATTTCTAAAAACTTGTTTTTTCTGGTTCTCATACCTGAATTCAAAATTTCCAGATCTAACACAGTAAACACTATGGGAGTGATGTTTGTCTCAACAACCTATAGATCGCCGACAATCTGTTGGTTTTCAAATATTGTGTAGGGTTATCTTCCATTCAGTCTGGACAAAAAACCGACAGTGACCGTAAAAGTCATTTTTTATGAATTGTAGGGCAACCTGGAGAAACTATAATTATTGTGCTGCAGTTATCTGGAGCCAATACCATGAATTACTTCACACTTGACAGCCCGACACGGAGATACAAGATGGACGACAGCGTATGTGTACCACCGAGAGCAACAGCAGACTGATATTGTAACGTAGCTTAGTTGTAATTTTATACAGCATTTTTTTTGTGACACTATTTTATACGTAGCATCTCCCAAAAATATTGCAATATTTCATTATACAATGTTCTTCAATGTTACCAGGTACATCATATCAAATGTGTCTATTGTTTTTTTCAAAAACTAATGAGTCCTATTACTAAGAGATATAGTGGATATCTCGGTTCAGGATTTATAGCTGCGGTTCTGACGCTATTCAAACAAATTATTCATCAAAAAATGGGTTTGGATGAGAGATTTTGGGAAGGTTCATCACTACAACTACTATTCAAGCAAAATGGCAGTTTATAATTTTCATTTCGGAAGACTATTTCCCATGATGCTTTGGAGGTCTTAAAATCATCCATTACGAAAAACGTACATTCATATCAAATAGGATAAAATAGATCTTTAAAGAAAATATCACATTTTTATACCATTGAGTTCCTTTGAAAATCATGTCCTCCTTTTCTTCAGC
>NW_018480942.1:0-1244 GCF_002113885.1 Mizuhopecten yessoensis | reverse complement strand
TTTCCTAGCGCCTTGCTTGGCAACATCTCACTTTTGGCTTGAATGTTGAACGTTCGCCCAGGTGAAGAAGGTAATTGGTTCTGTCCCCAGGCCGGGACATACCAAAGTCATTAAAAATAGTAGTTGTTATTCCCTGCTTAACATTCAGCATTAGGGGAACGACAACAACTGGTTCACCCGTTGTCTGTATACTGTGACGGGGCGGAATGCTGTGCTGGGTGCCTTCAGCACGGGTTTTTTTTAAGTGAGAAAGCACTATAAAGTCGGCATCATATCCGCGCTACAACAAGGAGGCAAGTACACCAGCATACCCTGTCTCCGGCACACATGCACACAAGCAGGCTTACACATTACACATTCAGGCTCTTCCTTAAATTACCTTAAATGTTAATAGATGTTAAACAATATAAAACCAAACCAAACCTTCCAACAGCCAAGGTTATGTGACAACTGGTGCCTTGAGAGATGTCGCCAAAAATAGAATATAGATGTGAAAAAAATAAAAGACATTGAGAAAACCCTCCGATTCTGTAGGGGCTCTATCTTAATCGCCTTTTGCAATGACAGGCCAGGTTATACAGCGGCCTGTCTGAATATTGTTCTGAAATAAAACGCTTTAAACTGGCAGTAAGAAACCGTAATTTAATCTCCATCCCATATTTTGTCATTTAGATTTAGCATTCTTCAACTGAATTTGATAACGTGACTTTCAAATATAATCCCGTCCTATATCAGATCTCCCGTTACCAATCACATGATACCACGTGACCTTCGGTTACTCTGTCGACGGTCATGGCCGTAGTCTGGAGCTAATCCTAAAGCGTATTTTCTTCCTAATTCTCTGAGAGAAACAAATGTAATTTCTTGTCAGGCAGACGTCTTGCAGAGGTCAGTGTTGTCAATCACAGTGGGACTTTACCTCTCGTTTGACTTTGTTTCGTCCGGTAGTATGACGGATGAAACCACTGATCATGTGTAGGAAATACCGATCGATAACAAATCCTCCACTGGTATACAGTTAATACACATGTACACACACTGTTAGCAAATCTTCCACCGAATTTACTTAAATATGATTTGCTTGGCATTGCTCACTTAGAGATAGCGGATGGCCCCAAACAAACGGTTTGGGTTGCTTTTAGGTTATTTGATCATCAGTCAAGATTATTGATTTGGTGTTGTGTATTTTGATAACTAGGACCTACAGTTATGTGTCATAGAAATGAGTTACATTTACAAAAAAA
>NW_018480941.1:0-1244 GCF_002113885.1 Mizuhopecten yessoensis | reverse complement strand
AAAAAAAAAAAATGTACAAAAATTGTTTTCAGAAATCATGCATGTTTGGATATTTTTCATTTGACTGATTTGTTATGTTTTTTTACACAAAAAGAAGATGTGACTGATCTGTCCTAATTCCTGAATTCACAAGTTTATTTTACAGTTGGTGTGAACAAATATAACTAGAAATCACTTCCTTAAGCACTGGAACATTAATTTCTGTTTATTTGACTTTCAAAAACTGAAGTCCATCAATGTACTGTTATTTAGTGAGACTAGCCTTTGGTATGACACATTCTGATAACGTAGATAATTTCATTATTTGTAGCTTTTGTCACGACTTATTTGTAACTCCATGAATGACAAATTTTTCGTGTGTAAACTCATGACCTATTTTGACGTGATGAAATGATGCCACTGACATCAAGATTATGTTATGACGTCACCATGGAAACAATAGATATGACCTAATTTGACATTGAAATGAAAGTGAAACATCACAGATTTTTGATGTCCATGTGACATCTCCATGGAGACAGTAAATTAAGAGCCGAGATGGTGAAATTTTAGACTTAACCAATAACCTCGAAAAGCATGTTTTTATTCCAAATCTTCACAAAAATTCTTGATGACTGAAAGCATTTTAAGTTTCAATCCCTTTAATATAACATATAACAAGTTTTTCCTATTAGTTTACCAGACGCTCCTTAAAATGAAAAATTCCTCCTTGTCGACTTGTTTAATAAACCTCATCTAAAATACGAACTCACGTAAGATTCAATACTTCTGTTTTGTATACTTGGGAACCTTAGTTTGTGTGCTATTTGGTTCATTTTCTATTCACCTTGTGAATTGAAATGTACTTTTTTAAAGTATAGATTGCATGGAATTTATTGAATTATGAAGGCATGTTGAAATATTCAAGATAATGAATTTTACTTTATTAACGGAATGCAAAAGTTATGCATTATTTTATACATTCAGTTTTTGTCATGCAATATTTCGTAGAGGCTCTGCTGTAAAACTTTCATAACTCATTACCGAGCAACGGTGATTGGTTAACTCGTTAGAACATGAAATATGAAATGATCTAACTCTCAAAGCAGAACTTGTCACTTCTGAACTAAAAGTAATGAGATCTGGAAGCTGTTGGATGTCAGACACTTTTGTAAAAACCATCTTCCATACCTTTTAAAAATGCCTTTGAAAATTTCCGATTAACGTCGGAGCGATGCACTTTACAAGTATAAGGGCTTCGTCTA
>NW_018480940.1:0-1244 GCF_002113885.1 Mizuhopecten yessoensis | reverse complement strand
GGTGTTCGATTCCCCGATCGGACGTGAAAAGGTATGGGGTCACCTACCCGATAACGTGGGTTTTCTCCGGTTACTCCGGTTACTCCGGTTCCTCCCACGATAAGACCCCCGCGCGCTAACATCTAGACAAACAAGACTGATAAATATAACTTGAAATAACTTGTTTCAAAATTGCTGTAAAATAAATAAAGTTTGTATTTTGTAAGTGGCGTAGGAACGCTTATTTTGGCAAATACGGTAGCTAAGAAATATTTACTTAATATTTTTCGTTTGTAGTGTATATATCATTACGTTGGATAGTATTAGTTTAAATGACAATCTTTTGATGAAATTATGAATATTATTAACCTAAATACGTTTCTAAACATGAGACCAAAACCTTCTTGTGACAGTGAATTTTTAAAATCATGGTCCTGAGTTTCTAGTTGATTTTTAATCAAACTAACAGCAACAACTTCAGGGGGCAATAACTCTCATTCACACATGGAGTAATACATTATTTCATTTTTTAACAATTATTCCTCTCAGATGTTCATCTCCAATTTTGAAGATATTTCCTGTTTTCACTTTATTGGAATAAGTCACGTATATATCCGTTTTGCCTCTGTACACTTTAACACAGGGTTTCGAATAAATTGAAAAATAATCTTGAAATACATATAAATAGAAGACGAACGACACGATTGGGATATAGTTTTTGGTGATCCCGAATGAAAATGTTACAGTCAAAAAGTCAGAATAAGACGGAATATTCATCTATAGGCATTAGATCACTGAAACTGTCAATCAGTATTCCAACAGAAAGATTAGTAAAAGTCATTCTAGACACAATTTCTTACACAACTTACTAGGCCATCTCCCGACAGCATATTATACAACAAATTTGATAACACACGATGGCGACATTTTTAAACAGATACTCATTGTCATGGATACGAAATAAGGAAGAGTCTGTCTGAGCTTTACAATAGATCTCTTGTATCATTTTTCGGATATGTTAGCAAGAGTTGCACCCCTTGGCTCGAGGTTACATGTACTATACACTCGGAGCCACAATTTGTCAAACATTCCAAATTAAGTTCTTTCATTTTGATCTGAAGGTGTAAGTTGTACGTATATTTTGTAATCTAAATGTGTATTTTTATCATCCTTTTCGCGTGTACTCATTGCTTAATCAAAACATATCCATAATAAAATTAACTTTATATAATAATTTCTATATCTCGAGACAGCCCCAGGTGAAA
>NW_018480939.1:0-1244 GCF_002113885.1 Mizuhopecten yessoensis | reverse complement strand
AAACAAAACAAAACCAACTGTCTTCTATAATTGCAAAGTGTTACGAAGCCTGATTTACGTCAATCCAACGATTCAAAGGTTGGAGGGGAGAACAACAGTCGTCTTAGACAGATAATCTGTGTAAAGGGGTAGTCTTATAGATAGTAGATTATCTTTTCTGGTTTTTCTAAAATCAAGACACGTTTAATAACAGATTTCTTTATACACTTTATCATAGTAAACGCATGTGATATACATAGTTTGTCTGTTCTGTTAAACCGCCCACGGCATAAAGCCGAAATTTTGCTTGACGGATAATGACAATATATCGAGGTTTTAACGTTTTAATTAGGGACAAACATTTCCTTAATTCTGCCCAGTGTCTAATACGTGTGAGAGTTATACCATCAAAGTTCAAATTGGTGTGGTTTGGTTTTATTTTGTTAAACGTACTATCAACAGGACGGGCCTCCATGTTTGTTGTGTATGTCTTCATGTGTGTAAATGTGCTGGAGGCAGGGTATATTAGGTTTGTGCCTCCTTGTGATAGTGCGGATCTGATGCCGCCCGGTCAAATTATACTGACAACGGGTGAACCAGTAGTTGCCATTACCCTATATAACATCCTCGATAATCCAGGAGTTACGCTAACTTTCACTCTCTGCACTCCTGGTATATATCATGGCCGAATCGAAGGCTCAGCCTGTACAACCTTGTTGTTGAGACCAGAAGACTAGTTTGATCCTTTAATGTACATCTTTACATCAAAAGAATTTGTGGGTCGCGTGATGGTAAAAATTGGCTTGCTTTGAAGTGGGATGTCGTGCCTCTGTAATCTTCAAAGGACATGTATCAGCCTACTGATTGTTCAGGTGTTTTTTTAACTGAGACCAATCAAATAAGCAATACTAAAACTTCGCTTAGCAATACGTAGTGCGGACAAGGAATGAAGTGACGTGACGACCACGCGGACCTGTCAGCAAATATTACCAATTGTGAGGAATACATTCCTGCGCAAATATGTCCAGGTGCACAGCCAAATTTGGACAATTTTCCAAGCGTCAAAAATGACTAAAATCAAAACGCACAGATTGTTATGAAATAAAAAGCATCAAGTACTAAATATTTGCACACGCAAAATTACGGTTAACTTTAAAGGATCACGGTGAAGTAACTTGTCTTTTTTTCAAATACTACATAAACATATCAAGTATCCATTTCTTATGGAAAATAACGATCGGATTTGGCTGAAACAGATTCATAAA
>NW_018480938.1:0-1244 GCF_002113885.1 Mizuhopecten yessoensis | reverse complement strand
TGTAGCTCCACAAGTAACCATGACATCAGTCAACTGTAGCTCCACTAGTAACCATGACATCAGTTCATTATCAAACCACAGGACATTTTTAGTCAAATATCATTTATACCATCATAGATTACAGTAACAAATATGTGAAAGTACTACAGACCACATTCAGATTTGCTGTGTAAGAAATGTTGAACTGCACTTTACAATAAATCCATGGAATTTTATGTCTCATCTATACCTGCTTGGACCCCACTGGAAAATCTCGCCCCACAGATCTGGATCAACATCGTGTCATTACAAATCCATAGTCAGCGAAAGGTGTTGTTATTAGTATCAAAACACAACCTAATTTGGTCTAAGTAGTATTTATACTTTATGAGAAACAGATGTCAACCCAAAATCTTAATGTTGATGCCCCAATACCCGCTGGCAGAAAAGTCTCAACACCTGTTGCAGGTGAGACCAAAAGTCTCAACACCTGTTGCAGGTGAGACAAACATTACAGTGAAAGACTGTGGTGTAAAAATGTGTAACAGTGTATAAAATGTAGGCCTACCTTTGGCTCAGGAATCCTTGACAGTTCAGCCAGGTTATGACACAGCTTTACATGCTTGAAATGGAATGGGTTGTTCCTGTTCTCTTCAAACGATCTCATGATTTTGTCACTCATCCATTCCATCTAGCATAATAAACAATATGATTACAAAAACTCTTTGGTTTTCTTGTGAAAATATTATCTTAATTTGTTAAAAGAAACAAGAGAAACTGAGCAAGCTCACAAAGATATATCCCTCACTTCCTCTTACAATTTTTCTGGAGCATAAATTAAGGTTTCAAGGAATAAAAGCCAAATCACAAATTCATTTCTTCATGCATATCTACTAATGATGTAGTTTCACTGTGTCAAATACGAAAGAAAATTCAATAAGCATTTAAGGAGTTGCACATACAAGGTTTCTGGGGCAGAAGTTTAAAGTTGCAAGGGCCAAAACTCACAGAAAAACATTTGAATTGCAAATTCCTTTCTACATGCACATCTACGTATGATGTTCTTTCACTATGACAAGTTACACAAAATTCCAACTAATGGATTAGGAGGAGTTGTGCAAACAAAGATCATGGAGAGACGGATTGGTATATTGATACCCTTTACCTAATATTTGTGGCGTTAAAGGCTAGGGTTTAGTTCGCTCAGTTGAAGCTGATGTAAGGGTTATGTAGTACAGTATTGGGGAATTTACAAAGTCTAATAT
>NW_018480937.1:0-1243 GCF_002113885.1 Mizuhopecten yessoensis | reverse complement strand
TTCTCTATGCAATGTCATTAAACGTATTTATAAGGCTTTTTTTCAGCCCTGAAGATTCCGGGAAAGAATATGCCTATGCATTTCCTGTTAAAGTAAGGGGCGACTCGTGTGTGCCCCGGCAGAATCTGGGTTTTGTTTTGCGTCCTCTGCTAAAGGGACAATGAAAATACCAAAATTTACATGCTGCCCCTATTACAGTATGATCTATGACACATCTAATTACTCTTCTCTTTGTTTTGGCAGTGTCTCCATTTGAACCCGTCTTAATGGTGACCCTAGATATTGCGAGGACATTAAACCCAAACAAAATACAAACAAAATCAGAAGGGTTCTATGAGAGTCGCGTTTCTCATACTAAACATGTTACAATGTAAGTGGATTCATTAACGCTCTTAGCAAGTGTTGTTGTTCGTTTTGTTTTGTTACAACCAGAATGTCATATACATTTTATGACTTCTGATTGCCTGAGAACAGATATTCAGATTATGACTAATATTTGGACACTGTATACTAAGTTAGCAATGACAGCTTATTCTGGTTCGAATCAAGAACATGTATTTCTGTTAATATGTTTATTATACAGTTAACCTGACTGGAAACCTCGTTTGTTAGAACACTGTAGTTGTTTTACTGCACTGGTTCAGTTGAAGAGATGTTGACAAGCTGCTAGGCTAGTCCTCACGATCTCAGTGTGAACCCGATCCAGATGTTCTGGATGTGAACCTGCTACCGAGATGTTTACTTCAGCGCCATGCTCAATAGGATAACATATAATATATTCAACATTTTGTTTAATTATAACTTATGATCAGCAAGCATTTAACGAATTATTATATATAAAATGTATACTGAGACACAGTATAACACTAATTAGTTTGTAGACATATCCCGCTTTGAGGAAATTCCTACCTAATAGAAGCGTCGGAATCACCGCTATTAAAAGTACAGTGGTACGATTGATTGTTCCCAATCATACCCTTGATGAGATAAACCCGCCACAGAGGCTCGATATGTGTTGTCATATCTATCGACCAGTGGGCTCGTAAACAGCCTTGGACCTGATTAAACCAGCGAGACGGCAAACACATTTCACAGATAGGTTTTGACGACTCAATGCTGCGCCATGATTGTATCCAATACAAATGATATGTGATAATTCCAGTGATATTTATTTTTTATTATATTTTCAAAATTTTATGACATAAACATATTCCGTCTTTGCGTATTGCAGAGTTATCTTCTC
>NW_018480936.1:0-1242 GCF_002113885.1 Mizuhopecten yessoensis | reverse complement strand
TGTTAATAGGACGTTAAACAAAATCAAACAAACAAACAAATCATAGATCCTAAGAAGAGGTTTGACCGGCTGCGATTATTCTTATGTGAGAAAGGTAATATATTCTGAAGTGAATACCTGTTATTGCTTCAATAATATTTAACATATCACATTAAACCCATTGCAAGACTGAATGGTGTATTATTTAATGTGAGCATATATGAAAGTAAATGAAAATAATATGAGTACAATAAAGGACTGCAGGTGTAAACAGCGTTTAGTTACTTATATAATAGTGTCGAACACATACGTTTGTTTAAAACTCTGACTTAGATAATACTTACTTTCCGTGTCTGCAATTTGAGATGTATTTAGTCTCCTCTAGTCTTATTTGAAAGTTGAACCATCATTCAAACATAGGATGTCTTGGTCACTTATGACTTGATGCAGTGGTATATTAGTCTCGAAAATGATAACAGCTTTGAAAATTACTTTTAGTAATACGGGAATCCGATTTGAGAGTCTGACCCTCACTTTTCCTGTGTTGTTGTTTGTCAGATAATCAAAACTTTGAACGTTAAGACAACACCGAAAGATAAAAAGAAACTGTTTATATCAAAATATCGAACACTTTTACAATAATTATGATTTTTTACTTACACAAACCATGTGTTCTACGGTACCGGAAAAAACCCATTGGATGTATAATTGAGTTGGTAACAACCGGTATCGTACACTTTATCCGGATCATACTGTATTAATGTTTGGTACGTGTGAATTTTATATTTATTACATTATAATAATTAGACGTAAGTCCGTGGTATATGTAGTCATATAATAATGTGTTTACAGTTCGTCCTAGTTTTAACCAGAAAAAAGATGAATACAATTGATCAGGTTAATAATGTGTGATAATTAACTAATACACTGAATTTGTCCTTGTTATCAATAAGAAACTATGTATAATTTTAATGACTAAATGGTTTATGAAGAAGTTACATACACAGAAAGGAAAGGATTAAAAGGAGGAAATGAACGACTTTATGGATCTATGCGTATCTTCACGTATCTATGCTTACAGAAATAAGTAGAGAAGAATGTATGTACGAGTGACTGCTAAAAGTTGAAAAGAAAAAAAAGATAAAGGACGAAAGGAATGTAAGTAGCATTTGCATGTACGTTTACGTATCGATGTAAAATGTTAGAACGATGTATATGAGTGAAATTAGAAGTTGTAGGAATACATTAATATACATGTATTCA
>NW_018480935.1:0-1242 GCF_002113885.1 Mizuhopecten yessoensis | reverse complement strand
TTTTACCTTGTATACCGACAAAAACTGTCGTTAAACAGTGATATTGTTAATAGCTGTTTCAACTGGTACATGATCTATGTTTTAATGAAACTACAAAGAACTATAATGTGTTTTACAGAAGTCGGTAAAGAATTGCAATGATAATAAATTGTACACAAAATTGACTTGCTGCTTTTGATATTAGGGATAGAATCTTATTTGTGTAGTTTTTATTGACTGTTTTGTTTAATCATGGAAACAATCAACTATGATAAATGATACTCGCGTAGAAAATATTAATTAAATTATCCCACCACTTGAATGATTTTATTCCATATAAAAGAAAAAAGCTATACCAATATTTGAAAACAGAACTCCTATAGTAACATTTGAGTACGGTTCCATGTTTAGACCACCTACCTATGGTATCATATCTAGCTACATGCACCTTCTGTGTCCATAATATATGTATAAGGTCAAGTCCATGCCATAATAAAAACAACGACAGTTGATCCTCTTTTGTGGAATTTAAAATGCACTGTTTATATGTTAATTGATACACTAGGTTAAATATAATTTGCCAATTAAATTCATAAGTAAAACTGTTGTACTGGATCTCATGATTAAAATGTATATAAAAAACGTATTCATTCGGAATGAAATAGACCCAGTAATAATCAACAAGACGACAATATTTTACTTTTTATAGTAACACCTGGTCCCTTTTCCTTGTACTTCTTCATTGGTCTCGATGTAACTCCATCGTTCGTTCATATTATGTCCTAGTTTCATCCCCTTTTGAGCTCGAATAACGGTTGTTTTAGACACTTCGTTATTTTCTTATCGTTTGTTTAACAAAGTATTTGCTTTGGTATTTCTATCATAGTTACATTTATTTCAAAAAAACAAAATAACTCAAATCCATCATGACAACTCTTTATTTCCATTGACGATTCCGGTCAATTCTTCATGTCTACAGGGGATACTATATGAAATGACCTTTAACCGAATATTTGCATACATTTGTGCGTGCGCAGCAACAACCCAGAGACAGAGGACGGTGCCAGTGTAAGTATAATGTTAAAACTTAGAATTTGCATTCCATCCTCAATACATCATCGTATAAAAGCAATACGTGGTCAGGTGTTTTCGGGGGGACACTATATGTTATATATTACGACCCTTTAAGCTGATATTTATGTCTGAGTTATTTATGCGCAGTTTACTTGTTGGACACAAAGACTTTTTCGTCAATAGGAAAAT
>NW_018480934.1:0-1242 GCF_002113885.1 Mizuhopecten yessoensis | reverse complement strand
TGACAACAATTCTCACTCATTACATCTCTGATTGACAACATGTCTCACTGATTCCATATTTGATTGACAACATGTCTCACTAATTACATATTTGATTGACCACATTTCTCACTAATTACATATCAAGTTGTCAACATGTCCTACCGATTACATATTTGACAACATGTCTCACTGATTACATATTTGATTAATAACCCGTCTCACTTATTACATATCTGATTGACAACATGTCTCACTAATTACATATATGGTTGACAAACATGTCCTACCGATTACATATCTGGTGGACAAGATGCCTCATTGATTACATATTTGATTGACAGCATGTCTCACTCATTACATGTTTGATTGACAACACGTCTCACTGGTTACATATCTGATTGACAGCATGTCTCACTGATTACATATCTAGTTGACAACATGTCCTACCGATTACACATCTGGTGGAAAAGATGTCTCATTGATTACATATTTGATTGACAACATGTCTCTCTGATTACATATTTGATTGACAACATGTCTCACTGATTACATATTTGATTGAAATCATGTCTCACTGATTGCATATCTGATGGTCATCATGTCTTACTAATTACATATTTGAATAACAACATGTCTCACTAATTACATATCTGGTTTACAACATGTCCTACCGATAACATATCTGGTGGACAAGATGTCTCATTGATAAAATATCTGATTGAAAACATGTCTCACTGATTACATGTCTGATGGACAACATGTCTCACTAATTACATATATGATTGACAACATGTCTTACTAATTAGATATCTGGTTGACAACATGTCCTACCAATTACTTATCTGATGGACAAGATGTCTCATTGATAACATATATGATGTACAATATGTCTCACTAATTATATATCTGGTTGACTAGATGTCTTACTAATTACATATCTGATGGAAACTTGTCTCACTGATTACATATCTGATTGACAACATGGCATAACGATTACATATCCGGTGGACGAGATGTCTCATTGATTACATATCTGATAGACAACATGCCTCACTGATTATATACCAGAATATCAATAAGTCTCATTGATTACATATTTGATTGCCAAGATGTCTGACGATTACATATCTGATAGAATATATATATCATTGATTATATATCTGATTGACAAGATGTCTTCACGATTACATATCCGATTGACTACATGTCTTACCTATTACATATCTGATGTACAATATGTCTCACTAATTACATATCTGA
>NW_018480933.1:0-1241 GCF_002113885.1 Mizuhopecten yessoensis | reverse complement strand
TGTATGTGTTACAGTATTTCATTGCAGTCTATCATTGTAACTGTACGTGCTACAGTATTGTATTGCAGTCTATCCTTGTAACTGTATGTGTTACAGTATTTTAGTGTAGTCTATCATTATAACTGTATGTGTTACAGTATTTTATTGCAGTCTATCATGGTAACTGTACGTGTTACAGTATTTTATTGCAGTCTATTAAACGTCCTCCGGATATCCTTCTTTTATATTTGATTGCGACATTTGATAAAGATTATAAAGATGAAATTATTGTAAATGAATCAATAAACCATTTTCCGATCAGATAGCAAAAAGATCACATGATCAATGCTGATATTAAATCTGGCCTTTATCTATAATATAGATATCATCTACCATTATTTAGTACCTTTTGAGGCATTACGCTCGTCGAATACGGAGAGACGTTCTGAGAATCACAGATATTTTGTAATGTCATCGATTGTCACGATCTATTTACATTTTTAGTTCGTTTGTTCTGTCTGTTATTAACTCCATGGCTTTTGTCCTCTAGTGTTTCCTGTAACTGTGCTATATCGTAACCTCGAGCCAACTTCAATGTGCTTTATAAACAGTAGCTCTAGAATTATGTCTTCTTAACTAAAAAGGTACAGGTACGATATTTGATAAAGCCATGCATGCTATCAACTTGTATTTTTTCGCTTCTAGTAAATACAAGTAGTAATCAACATTTGTGAGAATTACTGTGTTACGTAACGCGTTAAAACGAGTAATTCCATTCAAGTTATTAAAGTATTGATTGATCTGATTGAACTTAGAATCATATAATTTATAGAGTGGCCTATTCAGCTTATTTTTTACATTTAAATGTCTTTATTATTCCTGACAAAAATGCAAGTGTCAGGGTTCTTTAGTTACTCTTCTTAACATCTCCTACAGTAAATATTGATGTAACAGAACACTTGTTTAGCTAATCGCGAACTCATTTTAATCATAGAATAGATATTTTTTCTCATTTCCGTGTATGTACATATAAGATAGTAAGAAAGGGACATAGGAAATTTCTATCCTACACCCCATTTCACGTTACGTAAAGTCACACATTTGGAAAACTCCGATGCCACAATGCAGAAAAATGCAATGTGATGAAATTAAATCTCTTACGATATATTTACCGTACACGTTAGAAAGAGGGGAATAATGTTTCTTAGCAAACAGTGTTTACAAATATGGGGCATGCTTAATCTGGCCGACATTCGTTTTCA
>NW_018480932.1:0-1241 GCF_002113885.1 Mizuhopecten yessoensis | reverse complement strand
TTTTTGTATATGAAAATTGTGTTTTTTATAAATTAAAAATTATTGTTTTGTTTGATAGCGATTTATGGTGATATTTCTCAGTATCAAAAATTGACATTAATGCAATTGCATTCAAAAGAAATGAAACGGAACACTTATTTGTGCCTAAGGATTATCGTTGCTGATATATTTTGATTCAAATCCCTCATCCCATTAGCTTTAACATTTCCTTTATGTATTTAATATTATATATATATACATGTATAAACTACTGTAAACATATTTTCAAACATTAAACACGTATCCTTTTCTCTTATATACTGTTATATACTGTTATTTACTGTTATATACTGTTATGTGTTATATACTGTTATATACTGTTATATACTGTTCGTTTTCAGTTTCAGACTCTACTTCGTCTCCTTCATACTGATACTTTTCATGGGACCCGTCTTGTATGCGGTACCATATCTGTCAATGAGCTTCCGGAAAAAGGAAATGACGTCACCGGAAGTGTTCATAGACGTCAGACCATCATATGATTGGAAGAACAAATCCACCTATGATAACACAGTAAATTGGAAAAGCATTCACTACTATAATCCGCCCGGCTGGCTTAAAACTGATTTGTTCAACAGTTGCGATCACCCCTGTTATCTCACCACCGGTAAACATATATCCCAGCTTGATAAAGACACCGCCATCATATTCCACGCGCCTGATATAATGACATTTCCACAAGAAAAACCACTTGGCCAAATATGGATATTTCACTCAATGGAATCTCCTAAAAATCATCATAATGTATGGGCATCATGGGAATACCTTTTCAATTGGACACTGGGATATCGAAGAGATGCAGATATTTTTAGTCCATATTCAATGTTTGTTACAAAAAAGAGAAACAGTTCACTATTTGATATGAAAAGAAAACAGCAGACGACAGCTTATGATATTACATCCAAAGCATGGAAGGCTAAATTAAATGATGCTGTTTGGTTTGTGTCAAAATGCAAGACATCCTCCATGCGGCAACAATATGGATTACGCCTTGGTCGATACATTGATATAGATACTTTTGGAGAATGTGGTAAATTTTTATGTTGGAGACGTTTAAAAAGCCTTTGTGAAAAATTTATGAAGAAATGGTATAAATTTTATCTGAGTTTTGAGAATTCCTTATGTAAAGATTATATCACGGAAAAAAGCTTCAATCTTTACTCACATAATACTGATTTAATACCTGTTACCCGAAGTGGAGC
>NW_018480931.1:0-1241 GCF_002113885.1 Mizuhopecten yessoensis | reverse complement strand
AGGGTGATGATATTTTGCCAGTAACATGCTGGGATGAAGGGCTACAACTTGGGCTACCAAGTTTGTTCAAATGAATGACATTGATCTATGTTCAAGGTCACAGGGGTCAAATATGATTAAAGCCTTTTAACAACATCTGCTGAATAACCAAGAGACATAGGATGATGATATTTGGCCAGTAACATACTGGGATGAATGACTACCTAGTTTGTTCAAATAAATGACCTTGCCTGATACCCAAGGTCACAGGGATCAAAACCTTTAAACAAATTCTTCTGAATAACCAATAGGCTTAAGGTGATGATATTTGGCCAGTATTATGCTGGGATGAAGGGCTACCATTGGGCCTTTTGTTCAAATTTTCAAATTGTACAAGATTTTGCTTTTTTTGAGATTTTTTTCTGTTTCAGCTTTTTTTAAATTTATTTATCTATTTTATTTATTTTCAAATTAACTTATTGTGTCATTTGTGATGTTAGTTAAGCAAAGTTTAAACTATGTTTATAATTAATCGTATTTGTCGTCCGTAAAATGAGCCATATAGGATTGAACTTTGAGATGAAATATATACAATTGTACGTAATGTACATAAATATAAATTTATTACATTAAATATTTCTAAATCCTATCATTATAAATATGAATATACAAATTATCAAATAAAATTTGTCTACTGTAAATCATATTATTATATACGAATCATACCTACATAATACATTGATAATTCATGCCCTGAACACTAATTATGGCAAATATGGTAATCATTTATAGCTCATTTTAAGCAGCAATTGGCTCACCCATCAATGTGCTATTAAATTATGTAAGCGTGGATTAAAAAAGTTATACTGATTCTGGATCACATTGTATGTTGAACATTAAGATCACATTATATATTGTACATTAAAAAGACAGCTTTTTCCTTAAGTTTGAAACTGACTCTTTTCCAGCAAGATGTGTTCACTTATCCTTTCGCTCAGGTGAGCTATGCGTAACATTTCTCGAACAATCAGCCATGATACACACAGCTACAGCCTGATACACACAGCTACAGCCTGATACACACAGTTTGTTTAAGCATATTTTCCATTGATAATGACCAAACATGGTCGGAGATGGAAAATGATGATATAATCAAAATAGTCCATACATTCAATAGGGAGATTTTAACCATAAAGGCCTATCATGTACCGACTAGCCTGAAGGGGAGGGATGGGACATGTAGAGCAGTTGCCCCCCCCCCC
>NW_018480930.1:0-1241 GCF_002113885.1 Mizuhopecten yessoensis | reverse complement strand
CCTTTGTCAATATGTTGTCAATAAAATATGTTTAAACTAAACTAATAAAACTATGACTTATATATATATATATTCCATATGAAATACATTTCCAAGTTAAATGAGATGTCTCTAACAGGTTTAAATATACTTTTGTTCATATAAATCTATCAATGTTTCGTTTAAAATTTCTCATTTATCATATATACAAATATCTCAATTTCATTGAAAGATATTTTTAATACTTTGGGATCTGAGTTTGATTATGGAATTTTATTTGTCTTGCTTTAAATCTACCTGTATATCTGGTGATCACGGTAGCTCATGTTTTGAGGTATAGCATTGCTTGACATTATTGTAATATCCTGTCATGAACAAACATAAAATCACGAGTATACGCAGTGGGAGGGAACACGAAATGTCAACTATTATAAAATCATGCGCGGGGACGGTGTCAAAAGTGCAACTACACATTTGTTTACATATAATACGCATCAGCAATCACTATGAAATTGTAATCAAATGCCTCCCTTCTTGCGTTTAAAAATGTATTTCCGCCGCACTCCTGAAGACACATTGCATTAAATGTTTAAAATGCATATTATATCTGAGAATTCGCGATAAATCCCTTTGTGTTGTGTTGTGTGTTTGTTCGACCTTCCAATAGTTCCCCTCATATGTGCATAATTTCCGTAAGAGATCATGTAATACATTTTCGCTTTTGAGAGGGAACTTGAAACAATCAACCAACGTCACGTGACTGTGCTCACTTAGTTATTGAGATTTTATAAAATATGTCTTAACTTGTAACCTCAAGATGAACACGTGCGGCTGTTGATACTTCATTCACGGGTCAGAATACAGGTAGGCTTGTATGTCTCGCGCAGCTTCGTCTCATCATACCTAAACAACAACTCTAAAACCAGTGTATCTCCCGGAGTGTTCTCTTGTTGTTGTCGGCTAATTATCGAGCTGGAAAGCTTTGTTATACTCCCCGCTACAATCATCTGTGTGTCCATCGACCAGCTTCAATTAGCTGGCATAAACTGACGGTGCCGCAAAAAGACCTTGGTGGCCGCTTACATCTGATCCCTTAGGACCGTTAATCAGCCTGGGTTCACCTCTATTTGTCTTATAAATTAATATCAGACCATTAACATGTAATCCACTCGACAACCCTACTGTTCTTGTTGAGGGGACATGAGAAAAACAGAGAGCATTGTAAAACTTGTGTTATATGCTCATGGTGGTTCGATCATTTT
>NW_018480929.1:0-1240 GCF_002113885.1 Mizuhopecten yessoensis | reverse complement strand
TCAAATGTTCACTGAATAAAAAAGCATTGTTCGTTTGCTTTAGTGCTGTGACCTTTTGTAGGGTACGTGTCACTGTACCACTGCCAGCAACTGTACCCCCCGACCAAACATGACTATAAATGTATGAAAACAAAACTAAAAAGAAAACCATTCCAAATCAATGCTCTGCACCAGTGAATGCTGCATTATGTCCTGTACTTACAATTATCATATTGCTTTTGATAGTGGATATGTGTTGGTGTTATTTAAAAGTCATGTTTGAGTACATGTGAGGATTTCAATGAAGAGTAATCCATTATATACCAACAAAGCCTCCCGGTTGAATGATCGGATTCCTTTCTTTTCTCTTTCACACACACATGTCGTTGTTTTCTAAATTAAGATATGTACAAAGCATCAGTTGAAGAGTACGTAGTTTGATCACGCAATATGTACATTTCTACTGTGCAGCCCTTGGAAAACATACCAAACTAAAGATGTTGCGTAATTTGCATGTATGAATCCATAACAGAAAGACCTGCTACTTGTCAATGGCTTTTTTTAACCGAAAACAGATTTGAGTTACTGTACATTGTAAAAGGACCAATCATGGTGTGACGTCAGCTTCAAATTACGACGAACATTTTTGAATCTGTTCCCTTTCACATCTTTCGCCTAAGATAAATGGTAACTAAAGAACAGTATATTTCGCCTAAGAGAAATGGTAACTAAAGAACAAAAATATAACTATTTCCTGCAAAAAAATGCTGATTCACCATTTTAAAGACATTTACTTGAGAAGCTATAATGCACCAACAAAAACCCCACAGAAATATGAAACGCAATGCTCTGTGTTGTGTTGAACGTAAACATTTAGACTGAAATGCAACTGTATTGTATTATGTTGGTAAGCAAGGCATTGACTTTCAACATGGTCAAACGTACCAATCATCAATGAATATGTTTGAACAAAAATCATTAATGATAAGAAAATAAAGTTGTTTGATCAAGAAGATGATTTGACTGCATATTGTACCGTCCTCCTGACAAAACATCGATGTCAACCCGAGGGGTATTGTGATTGTCCGTGTCACAGGCTTACAATGTAGGCCAGAGAGAAAGGTTCTATATCCCCCGGCACGCGAGCTTGTCACCAACAGTGGTTTCTGTCGCAATGGTCCTGTTCGGGTTAATTGGGGGCAGCTCCTGAGAAGGAACGGTACATTTGTACGTGTATTAAGTCGGTATTAAAAGTGGCAGG
>NW_018480928.1:0-1238 GCF_002113885.1 Mizuhopecten yessoensis | reverse complement strand
ACATTGTGATAGTACACTGTACCTGTGTTACTGATTAGATGTACAGTTGTGACTATTCGTATGACTTTCTCAGCTGTGACTATTGGTACGACTGTCTCAGCTGTGATTATTCGTACGACTGTCTCAGCTGTGACTATTTGTACGACTGTGTCTTGGCTGTTATTTGTGTACATTTATTTGCTCCCTTCACTTTATACCAAAGATCATCTGTTCCCATCATTTTACTAGTTTCAATGTTTTAATTATAAGTAGTGCTGCGGGTTACACCCAGCTTGGTTATTGATTCAGATGATTCCATCAAGGGGCACTAGTCTGTCGAGGTAGACCATCATGAGAGCCAGTTTTAGTGCTGTAGTTTTAGTCGTATTCATGTAGGTTGGACATCATTGTCATTCATTTTGGGTCCAATTGAACTAATGCTACTGCAGCTGACTAGACAGTTTACAAAAGTTTAGTTTACTGAGCATATTGTCTGTATCTAAGTTTATGAGTACCTTACTATGACATACATCTTCTTTACTAAAAAGTTCTTCATGGTGAAATCAGTAAATATCTTTTCTCAAACATAAGATGTTCTTGGCTCAGTTGGGCTGAGGACACTCACTATCTTTTCTGAATGGTAAGATGGTGTTGTTTCATTTCCAAACTGAGAAATATCTATATGTTTTTCTGAACTGTAGGATGGTCCTGGAAAGGAATACTGTTGATTTATGGTACAAAAGACAAAAATAGACTGAAGAAATACTGTGTTTATTTGGTGTGGAACACAGAAACTGGTTGAAGGAATGGTGTTTTTATGATATGAAGCACAGAAATAGGCTGAAGGAATACAGTGTTTATATGTTCAATAAGATCTCTATGTTTATATGGTAGTACAGAAATATTACTCGGTTTACAACAGAGTCCTGCTGCATGTCTGCTTTGTAATGAGGTGTAGTTTACTATATTCACAACAAACTTAATTGTATTTTAATAAATCATATGAATGATTGTGTTGTATTTGTAATATATAACTGTATTAAACTAAAGGGCCATGGGCCGAAATATTTCTTCTGTCGTTGTTTTTGCTTATCTCTGAGACAAGTTTGATATGGAAGTGTTAAATTATTTGTCAACCTGTACTTTACAAGTCTTTAAATATTAAACTGAGAAGCAGTTTAAAGAAAAAGTTTTGAATGACAGATGTCAACAGAATAAAACAAGAGGCCCAGAGGGCCTGTATCGCTCACCTGAATATA
>NW_018480927.1:0-1238 GCF_002113885.1 Mizuhopecten yessoensis | reverse complement strand
TAGTCTGCTAAAACCTTTAAGTCACTGACACTGTTCAAGTCTACAATGTACGTTATGTTTATAATGAATACTTGCATACCAACCTATTCCTACAGTAATAGTTAAAAAGGTTTGAGGTATCGTGAGGTCAGTTGTGCTGACTGATCTCTCCAAAGCAATGCTCGCTAGCGTTCATGATGCATATAAATTTTTACTAATACTGTGCTTCAATTTTTTATGTTAATTACCTTTTGCAGAGTGTAACAATACTGGTTTTACTCTAAGAAGTGCATGATCTGTTGACATTCATGAATCTCTGATGTCAAACAATGAAGCAATGTTGCATTTGCTTCAATGTCAAGCTGTCTGTTATACCCATACCTCTAAAAGATAGGAGTCGCTAATTAACCTAAGTCTCATGTATTTTATTTTAATTTTGCACCCACACAATCAACAAGATTGTAATTATTCTGTATGTAATTTTATAATTATTTGTATTTTCAGCTGTTAAGAAGATTGAAACCACAGCTGATTTTCTCTGGGCATTGGCATAAGGTAGGATGTCGTAGTAAAATGATAGCAGTTAAGTATGATGTGGCTGTGACAATTCAAGTATCATAGTATGAACTGTTTCAAACATGTATTTGGTACGATGTGGCTGTGACTTTTCTAGTAATGACTATTACATATCTGGTATGATGTGTCGTTACAGATTTGATATATATTGCTCGGGGACACAGCTTTTCATCAATATTCAGCTATTTATGTAGTAACATTAAAGTCTTTTATACTGCTGCCACTCATCCAGCAAAGCAATTGGCACTATAAAGGAATTGTCCTCTATAATGAGAAACGGGACCTTGAAAAACATGTTGGCAGTAAGGGAAGTGGTAAATAAAAATAAACATTGTAACAAAGTTTCACTTAACATGTCCTGCTAATTAAGGTGAGTGTCTTTGTTGATTATGGCTGATGTAAAACTGTTGTTCTTTTCTAGTCCTTTGTGTTTGTCTGTGAGAAATGTATGGTGGATGACGAGTTTACTTGGCCATTTCATCAACGTGATCTAACGTGGATGACCGACTATATGTCTGTCAATCTTACAATCAACCAGATGGCACTCACTGAGATCATGGTACCTACCTGTAGTTACCGGATGGGTGTAGCCAATATGGGATATGGAGTTGCTGTCATAGGTAAGGATACTGTTACCAGATCAGGGAGGCTACAGTAGAGAAGGGGAGGCTATCATAGGTAAG
>NW_018480926.1:0-1238 GCF_002113885.1 Mizuhopecten yessoensis | reverse complement strand
CAGTTAATACATCCTGACCATTGTGACTGTGTGTAACATACCATTTTACACATGGAAACCCTAAAATAAGGTTTAACATACAGATGACACAACCAGACAATATTTAACCGGGTTTACAGGCACACATTGTTAATACATCCAGGCCCTATATAACCTGATTTAAGGTATAATCAGACCCTGTAGTACTGGGTTAGGAAGAACATTGGTCAAACATCTTAACCCGGTTTAACCAGGTTTACATATCGCTGACACATCAAAACCCTATATAACCGAGTGTACATACAATAAACACAGTCAGGCCATATATAACCGGGTAAACATGTACATACCATTGACACATCCAGGCCCTGTATAACCGGGTTTGCAGGCACATGTACCTGTATAAGGGTCACAGACCTGAGTCGGTAAACACGTACATGCTTCTGAGCAGTTGTCTCCAAATTTGTCAGACGGACATACTACAATATAAATATACAACCATTATTAAAAAGCGCATACCGTAATGTACCATACAACTGTTGTCGTCTTCCGTTATGTGGGTTAGGTGGTAGGATTCAAATAACCAAGGTGATGTCAAAGGGCGGCACATAAAAAACGACGTTTTCATTTCCTAGTATAAGAAAGATGTATATATGGTCCTTTCGAAATTTCCAAGCATGATCATCACGTTTCTTTGTAATTCGGCAACAAAATTACTAAAACTTTTTAACAGAATGTACAAATGTATGAACAAATATTAATTTTATCACGATGGACTTATCTCGTTAGCGCTATGCTGTTTCTCTCATATATTGTACGATGGTTTTGTTTTTAAACAAGGGGACAGTAAGGTCTAAGTATACCTTGCCATGTAGTATTTAAGAATACAAATACAATTTGTTTTCATCTTTTGTTTAGCCTTATGTCGCTAGTCGACAGCTAATAATCATAGATCTAGCCTATGGCCTCTCTACGACAGTTAATTACATTGACTCAGCATATGGCCGCTCTACGACAGTTAATTATCATGGACCCAGCCTAGGCTACTCTACGACAGCTACTTTTTATGGTCCTAGCTTATTGCCGTCTACGATAGCTTATTATCATGGACAAAGCCTAAGGCCGCTCTACGACAGCTACTTTTTATGGTCCTAGCTTATTGCCGTCTATGAAAGCTAATTATCATGGACCAAGCCTATTGCCGCTCTACGACTGTTAATTATCATTGACCCAGCCTCAGACCGCTCTACGACAGTTAA
>NW_018480925.1:0-1238 GCF_002113885.1 Mizuhopecten yessoensis | reverse complement strand
TCACAAGAGAAGATAACTCTGCAATACGCAAAGACGGAATAATGAGCTCTACATCCATTTCGTTTGCGTTGTCTCTCTACATGCAGATTCCTTTCTACCTCTTTATACATTTCTCTATAAGAGGTTATAGTATGTGTTATAAACGATTCGTCTGCTATTGATGTCTTTTGACATTTTTACAGATTTCAACCTATTGTTTCTCGTTTTCAGGTTTCCTTTTTATGTGAATGTGTATGTTTACGTTGTTGTTTGGCCCTAAATGGCTCAAATTGTCGATCGGCCGTTAAACAATACAACTATATTTTATACATTTCTCTCAATTTTGTTCCCTTGATTCATCCTTTTTTAAATAAATACATAGTTTTTAGGGATATTTGATACCCAACGCAGCCTTATTATCTATATCACCTTTAATTGTGTTAGGAAGTTGGAAGTTTGCATTCAGATTTGATTACTTTTCTGTCATTTTATTAAAACTATTTTGCAAAAAGCTAAATATATTTATCAAAAGTTCTCTGTTATCTGACTTTATTGTGACGTTCATTCCGTTTGTATTCTCCCAATAACACTGTGAGTCAACTGTGGACAAACCCTCACCTATCACATTAAATAATACTTAAATGTACCATTAATTGTAGATACGTCAAAATGGACCAGCTAGATAACGCCATAAGAAGGCAAGGGGAGACAACAACTGCTGATGAGATTTATGAAGCAGTAGATGACGAACAGGTTGCGGTGAACAAGAATGAGTTACGCGATTACATGGATATGAGCGGATCCAAGCGTGAACAGGTTGTTGAAATATATGAAAATCAAGGTAATGTAGCACGAGGTAACACATCGCGTGTTGGTATCGATCAGAATGACGGTGAAGGTGACGGTGAAGATTATGAAGAAATCCGGGACTACATCAACGCTTCCTTATACAATAAACGACAGTAAAAAGTGTTCAAACGGTGAAATATTACAAAACTATGCAGTCATATACATGTACCACACTGTGTAGAAAATGTTTCCCGTTTTACAAACACAAACAGTACAAATAATGTGCCGCGTGCAGAGGAGATAATGCAAGTTCTGAGCAACAGAGTTACCGCGCGTTTGATGACGGGATGTACGTTATACAGACATATATTTGTTCTTATATCAATGTTATAATAATAATAATTCGAGGTTCTTATATACAACTCTATCACAACCTAGTTCGTAGGTCGTCTTAAAGCGGTTCACAAATT
>NW_018480924.1:0-1237 GCF_002113885.1 Mizuhopecten yessoensis | reverse complement strand
CGATAGATTATGCTATTTTGACCCATGCGATTCAATGCTACACTCCAAGATAGATTATGCTATTTTGACCCATACAATTGTATCATGCTTTATGTTACTAATTACACTATTATAACCAATTTGAGATTTTCTTTTAAAAGATCATCATCAAACACATTTAACGGGGACATAATTAAAGTCCAAAGTTAATGTATTAACATTGTAGTATATTTCTCTAAATGATAAGAATAACATGAAATTCAGACAACATTATATAACTACCTGGAATAAAATTCCTGATTTACAGCTTAAACTAACCATACTTGAAAAAAGTTGCATTCAAACATCATTTATTTGATCTAGCTGCAAGAAGTTGATAACCGTGACATCATTGATGATTTGAATACAGCCTAAATAGCTATTACGTAACACTTTAGCCATATTTATGTCTGATAAGCCCTGTTGAGTGGGAGACAAGAGTTACAAACACTTCTATGAACCAGTCCACGCTGCAGGTGGTCCTCCTTGGTGATAAGGCTCCTTATTGTAGCTTATTTATCAAAATATCAAATATTCTTCAAGGCGTCTCTCAGCAGTGCAGACACGAGTTTGGATGATCTTGTTTACATGAAATACTGTTACGGTCTTTATTTTCACATGGATCTAATATTTTTATATTGGCGGTAATTTTTTTGTAAAGTTTAGAATTAGGTTGAGTGTTCAAACCTTGATGTCTCTGTGGAAGTTACTGTAACGGCAGCCACCCTGGCTGAGGGTCACGGCTACGCTCACTTAATCACTAAGGATAAAGTTGTTAGCTCAGAATAAACCTTAATGTCCATAAACGCTAGTGTAAAACTATAGATAAAATGAAGAAAAACGAACAGCTCTGTATAATATATCAGTAATACTTATAACCTGGTTTATATCTGTCATCTTAATGAAGCCAATTACTTCATATTCATCCCTGATAAAAATCAGAATTAGTTGAATCATGTCTGAGCTCATGGCTATGGGAGATATAGAAACACATCACAGCTACACGATACCGATACCGATACCCTCACAGCTACACCATTACACGATACCGATACCATCACAGCTACACCATTACACGATATCGATACTGATACCATCACAGCTACACCATTACACGATACCGATACCGATACCATCACAGTTACACCATTACACGATACCGATACCGATACATTTACACCATTACACGATACCGATACCGTCACAGTTACACCATTAC
>NW_018480923.1:0-1237 GCF_002113885.1 Mizuhopecten yessoensis | reverse complement strand
GACTAGGGGCCAGGACAAGTAGGACTTAGTTGTGTCAGTCTGACTTGAGGCCAGGACCAGTAGGACTCAGGTAGCAAGTTGTGTCAGTCTGACTGTAGGACACGTACAATCTGTAAAACAAAACCTACCAACAAATCAATGTAAAACTTCATTTCCTTCCTGATATTTTCTTCTGATATTGAGAAAAGCAATTGACTGTCTTTGACTCAAACCAATATATGTAATACTCTAGACAATCTGAAAAGGGCTCTTATTTCATGTAACACTGATGAAACAAGTCTTGGGGCTTCAGTGAATGTCTAGGTCTTCTAATAGAAAACTTCAGTATAATATACCATCTGTTGAAGAAGTCATATCAACGGTAAATACAAATATAACACTTAATTCTTACAAATATGTTTGTAGGATATACAAGTTACTTAAAATTGGTATATGGAAATGGGAAGTAATTCAAACAGTGTAGACAATATGAAGTTGTCAAATTTACTGGTAATAGATATAAGTCATGGACTTTGGCAGCAAGTTGTCTTCAGTCTGACTCGAGGCCAGGAAAAGTAGGGCTTGTACATTAAGACATTCAGACACTGAGATTCTGCCACATTCTAATTCAGACATTGAAACACTGAGACATATACTAAGACAGTAAAACATCAATTTGGTTTTTGGAATTTTTTTCCCTAACTAAATTTCAAAAGTATTCAACACCACATGAACATGTGAAATATTTTAGGTGAGAGGCAATTCACCCCTGACCTGTGTTTATGACCCCTGTACTAGTACTCCTGACCTGTGTCTATGACCCCTGTGCTCCTGACCTGTGTCTATGACCCCTGTGCCCCCTGAGACCTGTGTCTATGACCCCTGTACCCCTGACCTGTGTCTATGACCCCTGTGCTCCTTACCTGTGTCTATGACCCCTGTGCTCCTGACCTGTGGCTATGACCCCTGTGTCCCCTGAGACCTGTGTTTATGACCCCTGTACCCCTGACCTGTGTCTATGACCCCTATACCCATGGCCTTTGTCTAAGACCCCTGTGCCCCATGACCTGTGTCTAAGACTCCTGTGCCCACGGGCCTGCATCTTTGACTCCTGTACCCCTGTATTGTGTCTGTAACCTGTTATCCCTAGACTTATGTCTATGAACCTTGACCTTTTCCTTGACCTGTGTCTATAGCAGGCTTGACCCATCTCCTTACTTGAGCTAATGCAAAAGAACACCTCAATGATCATTTCTAC
>NW_018480922.1:0-1237 GCF_002113885.1 Mizuhopecten yessoensis | reverse complement strand
GGGGCCTTTTGAGACACCTGATTGTCCTGGTTTGTTACAGCCTGCTTTTACCTATAAGTATAGAATAATGGTGGAGGTGTGTTTTATGGAAACTGGAACGCTTCCTGCTGGTGCTAAGGAACGACAAGCCGCCATGGACAACATACCCTACCACAATGAAGGTGGAGTAAGAGAACGCAATAAGCATTCTACAACGTTTGGGAGGCGTAGCAGAGCGCAAAATCAACATCCTCAGTCGACAGATTAAAATAGGTAGAGGAGGAGACATGGAGTAAAATACAGGCAGGTTATTGGGGATGGCGATTCGTCAGTATTTGCACGCATACGCGAGGAGGTTCCGGGTTAGAGACGCTTTGTTAAACTAACTTGGATGGGCATAATCTGAGGTCCAATTTAGAGAAGTTAGTCGTAGAAAATCCACAGTATAGGGGCAAACATCACCTTACAAAGGCAATGCGTGATTGATTAGGATGCGATCTAGAAATGTAACTTCGTCAGAGAGACGATCGAGATGCTACAAAAAAGATAAGTTAAGATATCCAAAATGCCTGCCACCATATCTGATGTTATAACATCTGTTCATTACCAAGCGGCCTTAGAAGACTGCATCATTTGCATTATATATGCTGATAGCATTTTAAGAACTTGTGAACAGAATATTTGTGCTAATCATAGTGTTACACTTCATTGTAACGATAATGGGATTCATGTATTCAACTATTTCATTATTCTAAGATGCATCTCCCAACGTGATTGCATGTGAAAACAGTGTCATTTTAGGAAAAACAGCATCTAAATGATATCCAACATTATTACGGTTAACGAAAGAGACGTTTGACCATCCATATCGTAAGTTCTTTCTTGTATTGTCAACGGACAATCTTGTGGCGTTCTGCTGATGCAATGTGAAATATTACTTTGTGCAATTATGGTTCAGACATTAGGATACGTACGTCCTGTATTTGGTCTTGTTTTGGTAATTGTAATAGATCGTGTACATGGTTAAAGAACCATCCTCGATTTTCCAGGGGTTACGTTCACTGTCGCTCTCTGCAGCCCTGTAATATGTCAAAGCGGAATTGAAGGCAAGCGGCTAGCTATTTGATTATGTCTTCTTGTCCAATCCACAAAATGGCGCACATTGAGCCTTCAATTTTATCATGACATATTCCAGGGTTGCAGAGAGCGTAAGTGAGCATATCCCCTCGAGTATTGAGGATGAAGTGAGCGTAACCCC
>NW_018480921.1:0-1236 GCF_002113885.1 Mizuhopecten yessoensis | reverse complement strand
CTGAGGGTGGCTACCATATCTAGCACTGACACAGTTGTAATCATATGTACATTAATTACACAAATTTATATACCTGCATAGTAGGAAAGGATGTTTGGTTACCTTACCCAAGACAGTGGCATTATACTCGAGATATGAGAGTTAAGTGTGTGTATGTGCTTACAGACATCCTTAGAACTGACATGACACCAGAGAGGGGGGTGGGTCTTTTTAAGGGGGGATCAATCTTACCATACAAAGAATATCTGGGGTGACATTTTACTTATTTGAAAGGCAATCAGGATAGATTTCATACCTAAATCAAGTTTTAATTTTTGTAGTTGCATAACTGAAAAGTCACATGACAAGGAAGGGAATTGTAACTGTATAAATCTAAGTCTAATTTTGTATCATATATATCGACAAACATCTAGATATACATTACCAAAGTCAGGTATGTACATGTACCTGACATGCATATGTATGTACATGTATAACTATAACTAAAACAGTAACTCATACAATATGTATATTAAATGTTAATTTATACTTATACCCTCAGAGGGATGGACCCAGATACTTCAGCCTTTCAGTAAAAAGCTTGGGGTAGACAGGTATATATGGGTGTTACTGTTATCAGACACCTTAATTGCTGATATATATATGTAGATGTACCTTTTGGGCATTGACACAGTTAGATGCCATCTTTAAAATCCAAACCCAGCCCTGTCGGGTCATGTCACCGAGTCAATTTAGCTTTGACCCAGGTATTTAATAAACAACACTTCATATCTCTCCATCAATATTAAATAAAAACTTGGGTAAAATATTCTCAATGTTGAAAATTAAGCTTAAAACAGAGATCAAATACGCTCGTGGTATACTTCAGCTATTCATGGTCAGATACCAGCACTTTATACTTTTAACTTTTAAAATATATATATCAACGTGAACTGGGAGTTAAGTCAGTCAGCCGTGAGATACAAAAATCCTGGTGTGCCAGTACTGGAGCAGTCGCTTACCTAGTAATTAGAAGTCTGCCAGGATGAAGTAGATTTAAAATCTCAAGAGTTCAAGATTTTCTATACACTCAGCCACACTATGTGTGGAACAACAGGTTCCATGTATATGATACATTTCAGTGTTTTTGTTACCTTAATTTTACAACAGCCAGCTGTTCCTTTATGAATTTGGAAAATATAGCATTACATGTATTTGTATTGAAATTGGGAATATATTCCTCAGTTTTTGGTCATT
>NW_018480920.1:0-1236 GCF_002113885.1 Mizuhopecten yessoensis | reverse complement strand
TTTAGATTGTAACATATTGCAGTGTGACTGTCTCTGCTTTGGTATACATTTACAGGCTTCACTGTCATACACTCAATAACCATTCTTCCAACGAACTAGGGTTATCATCACAGAACTTGCCGTAGTGCGGGACTAGTTACGTCGACAATGCATGAATATTTCAAGAAAACCTGATTTATATAACAAGGAATAATGTTTTTGTTTTGGTCATATGATGAGGTGATAACTTAGGCTGAATATCTTGGCAATTTAATACAATTTACGTGTGCTCACCTCATAATCTGATCAAAAATAGCTATCCCTTAAATCACTGGCCTGTGTGTCTGTACTGACATATCACCTGTCCCTCTGCGTCAATATTGCTTTAACTTTGTCTTATCGGTCTACTGTTTATGTGATGAGTACATTGATAAAGTCATTTTCGTCTGTCTATTGTTGATATGACGTTTACAATGATCAATAGAATCTCCCCCTACCATGAGGATGTGACAGAGAAGTCTCCACCCCGAGAGTTGGAGATTTCTCTGTTATACCCTTAAGGTAGAGGATGATTATCTGTCTCCCATCCTTTTATTTCAGTCAAAACTCCACCAACAGAAGTGTAAACAAAAACATATGTGGAGTATGAATATCGTCATTCTCTTTTGATGACATCAGTGACATTTACCGGTGACGCATTTTAATGATGTCGCAATTGAACACGTGCTAATCGGTACGAGGCTATCACCCTCTAAGAGGTGACAAACTGATCTTCCCAGACTAAAACGGCAGACACCACCGTGAGGGATGGGAGAAAAGGTTGTTCTGACGGTATGGTATATTGGATTGAGTACGGTGATATACCTTATATCGCCTGTCTATAATACACTGATGATAACTAGAGTGAGTATTGTGATTATTAGAATTTTAAACTTCAAGCGTCATATATCGGGGGCTGCTATTTCACCGTCTATCATTCCAGGAGTGACTGATTATTTTTCACCCATAAAACACTACGCACTACGCTGTAAAAAGAGAATACGATGTAATATTCCGTAGGTAGGTAAAGACAGGATGATCTTTTCCCGAGCAAGAACGGTACATTGTAATACACTTTAGAAGTGTGAGGGGAACAGATGCTGGCCATTCTATATGATCAAGTGATTTTTTCTAATCCGTCTATATAGCAGTATATCTAACACATATGAACATTTAACAACTTGACGTCTGTTTGTTGGATAGAGGTCGCCTTGTTTA
>NW_018480919.1:0-1235 GCF_002113885.1 Mizuhopecten yessoensis | reverse complement strand
AAAAAGTTTTTGTTTCCAAAAAGTTTTTGTTTCCAAAAAGTATGCTTTCCTTTCGGGGAAATATGAGTTATGGAAAAAGAAGAGATAAGGTATTTCGTGCATAGGGAAATAGACTCATACTGCATGTAATTTCAACTTGTTTTCTTCACCAAGGAACCTACAAAGAAAACCACCTCACCAAATCATATCTGAAACAAAATATAGTTCGTTGGTGAGAAGTAAACATAATTATATTGATTTGTTATAGGGTTTCCGATTTACAAAATTATTAAGAATCAAACTGGTAGTAAAACTATTCAATTGTTGCCTTTTTATGAGAGCCATACAAAGTTTTATTAACCCTAGAATGAAAATGAACAGAGTAAAATATCCTGTATAAGACCGTATGTATTGACCTCACACAGGCGATAAGATGATATAGATACTAGTCGGTGTACGCTGTTTATTGATTAACAATCAGATGTAATATGTAGAACAAATACAAGATATGATCACAGGGGCTAGACACTACGACCTACAGGGCTATATCTTACATCATGTGACCAGCCCCTGTGCTTGTTTTTCCAAGTTGGTATAAGCGCATGCAGGAATAATTCACGTTTGAAAATCTAGAGCACGATATTTATTTTATGTTTTATAAATACTATTTACGAGGTATAAAATATCATTAGGCAGTAATTTGAAATCCACCTGCTTATTCAAAATGTATCTCAAATGACTTTCCGTTTCATGTCATTTTTATAAAAGGCGAGCGTAAGACTTATAAAAATCAGAGTAAAAATCAGATGCCTTTTGAAATTATTTATACGGACACATTTGTCAATTATTTGACTAGAACTACTGAAAATGCATAGTTTTTTTTCGGCGCAAACACATGACGTCATTTGATTTAAGACGTCATAGTACAGTTTTCGAATTAATTGCCCTGTTCAATACATTACTATGCGAATTTTCCCTAAAACTTGCCAACTCCATCCATCGTCGCCATTATTTTTGACTCCATTAAACCATTATCATGCGCAAGTGCGGATACTGTGGGCAAACCAATTTTGTTGTAACTTGTCTAACAATCAAAACGTCCAATGCGAACATTGAAACCAGTTTTCAGCTGTAAGTCTCTTCAAATGTTCTCCAAATCGTAGACAAAATAGTGTTTTTCATTAATTTATAACGGCAACAAGAAATTCGGTTTGAGCTCAAAATCCATGCTTGAGCATGAGAACGGTTTCATGAAT
>NW_018480918.1:0-1235 GCF_002113885.1 Mizuhopecten yessoensis | reverse complement strand
TATATATATATATAACATCTATGATTGGTCAAAAATGGAAATCACTTGGCCATATTCATAAGTAAGTCAAATTTTATTCAAGACACACGCATACACCTATTCTTACGACTAGAAAATTTAAGACATAAATGTTCTAATGGCAGTGTTTTTTTCTTTAATTTTACAGCAGCCTGTTCCTACATAAATTGGGAAAATATAGAAATATTTTCATTGAAATAAGGAAGATAATTATAATTTTTTCTTCATTTTGGGAAAATAAAACATTTATTGTAAGGGGAAGCAGCCTGTATTCTGCTATAAAACTAGGCGAAAATAATCACTGAATGGCCAACTAATATCAGCTTAAAAGTTCATCAAAATCTACTAAAAAATGGAGTCCCCAGAGTGACAACACTTATTTGGTTGATGACACATGTAGCAGCAGTGACCTTTGACTGACAGTGACACACCTGAAACAAGCCATCAGTATTGCCCGTCTGTCAGAGCAATTCACAAATTCACCCCGATATAGACATGCACAATTTCACGCCGATATAGACATGCACAAATTCACGAAACAATGAGGTGGGAGCTTTTGTTCTCATAAACATTATAAACGTGGTCGGATGGTTATTGGCATGATGTGCATGACTTCACTGTGACCTATCATTGGATTGAACTGCATGGACTTTGGTACCATGTGATCAGACAAATCTGGCACTCTCCCACTTTCCAAAATTCCTTGATCGGCCCCAGCTGTCAATTACGCGTTGGACGTACACTGATGCAATACAAGTTATGAAATACAGGTCAGATCAGTATATTATATAAGGAATAAAGCATTTCTTTGATCAATTAAGATGTGATCAACCTTGGTGACAACATGTTGACAATGCAACAGAGTTCCATTAATTTACATTCTGCCCATTGAGCTATGTTGCTCACATTTACACAGCTGTTTTGCTAGTGATGTTGTTTGTCATGAAAATGATCAAGCTTAGTCTTCACATAAAAAGTAGGTTTCCACCACAATGCTGATCTCTGTTAGTTGTCTGAAGTTTGAAACTCTTGAAATGCATATGGATAAAACAGCTAGAGGCTTCTAATATTTTGACAAAACTATTAACACATGCTTCATGTATGCTGATTAGACAATTAACACATGCCCATACTTGTTATATAAATTTTATGAAAAAGGAAATGTGTATGTGTTGTTTTTAAGCGAGTGTGACAAACGGCAACTGTGAAAAGCTGAC
>NW_018480917.1:0-1234 GCF_002113885.1 Mizuhopecten yessoensis | reverse complement strand
ATAAATTGAGCAAAGCAGTTTCAGTTGTGTTTCTCACACTTTCTCCCTCATTGGAAATATGGAATGAGGGAGACAACTATGAAATATGTTTGATTCACAGCAGTAGATAATTTTCATGAGTTCTATATTTGGTAAAAGAAATTGAAAATATTTTCTCAATTGAAAAGTTTACTTAACATGAGAAGGGATCCTAAGCTGACAAAAAATGTAGAAAATCAATGAAGGTTTTTTGTCTTTGAGGTCTTGTATCAACTACAGTGTAGCTTTCCTGAATTGAAAAAACCCTTTATATAAGTAGTGTACATAGTTACACTTGGTTCATGTGCTTCCCTTGTAAGCTGATAGTAAATCAACTGGTACAGAGGGTTTAAACATAAAAAAACATCCTGTTACGAACTCTGACTCATTCTATTGAAAAACATACCAAATTAAACCTCAAGGAAAATGCATTACCATATTTGAATATTGAATTGCGAATTTACTTTTTCAGAGTACCTGGGTTGAATCATTTAGATTCAAATTGAGGAGAAAATGTATTCAATGAAAACATAAGCAAAGTTACCTGTTGTATACAGTTATTTCCTTGTCTCAGTTTGTTGAAAGCATCATCAGCTTAACTGAAATGTTTTTTACATTTTTTCTCCAGAATAATTTAAAATTCTTTTTTTTTTAACTTCAGAACTTAAATCAGTATTTAAATGACAGTAAGGATACTTGATGATGAATGAAGGAAACAAATCAAAGATTTATGTAAACATATTGAAATTTGGCAAAAAATAAAATTGCATTTGTAAATTGTCAAGTTAACCAAGCTTAGGCAATTGTGCCCAGGTGTGTATAATATCACTTTGATAGCTTTGCATGCTGTGACAAGTCAACTTTTCTGTGTTTTATATCAAATTTCCATGTTTTTCATCCATCTCTTATCAATAGAGAGTATAACAGCCGCTCATTATGTGTTTGAACTCAGATCTTCATCATCTGATCCGTTTTCATAAGGTCAGTGGAACCTTATTTCTTTGACACTTAAATTGTTTTCTGAGTACATAAGAACCTTAATATTAATCTGAACAATTGGAAAATGTGGAACCTTGTTAATATTAACATTTTGGTTCCAGTGTACATTAGCCTGACCTGTTTGACATGTGTTCATTGGAACTTTGTTAGTTGGGACACTTTGGTTTGTGTTTACAGTAGAACCTTGTTAGTCTGGATACTTTGGTTTGTGTGTACA
>NW_018480916.1:0-1233 GCF_002113885.1 Mizuhopecten yessoensis | reverse complement strand
TTTAAAGTCCACCCAAGCATGCATCGGCATATCTTTTAAGTCCACGCATACGAGTATACACATAAGTAGTAAAGTGTATGGCAAAATCTTATATAAACAAACTGGAATCTATACTTAAATTCGAAATTTTAAACGGCGATAATTACTATGAAATGTTTTGTCTATCTTATTCAACAGAAATACCCTCCAAGAATACATCTTGTATACATAATTACATAAACTACATCGAGAATGAGGTCCAATGTTGCGCTTCCGTAAGAAAAAAATACGCAGAAAATATTGTTTTTGCATTATTTTTTATTTTATTCTAATAATACATCCAAAATAGCACAGACGTCAACATGGCACTTCAGAACAATACATTCCCCAACCTCCACTGGCTGTAATTATCTACCAACGCCCTACACAACAGCCGGTCTCAATTCTAATTTTACTGATGCATTTTATTGATTGTTTTCATAATCACACGAACCACCTTACATATTAACACTAGGATGTCTCAAGTAGCTGATACAAGGAGAGAAAACGCAGTCAACATATGTTTTACCGGTTTTATTTTTCGTAGTAAACCATTTTGCTTTCCCTGAATGGTAAGGTTGGGTAAGGCTAAAGAGGTCTATATGTTAGTGTCGATGCGTCTACTCCTGTTTAGTAACGCACACTTGTTCGTAACAGGTTTGACTTACAAACCACATTTCATCTTAGGAGGTACCTTTGCAACAAAAACACTCCCTTTACAGAACCTTTCAATTTTTTAAGAAATAATAGAACATACATTGGTAGTTTAACTGAACTGTCTCCCGTTTTTCCTGTTCAGGATTTCTTTGTCACCCTTCGACGGTATGACTTTTCCGTCACCCCTAGGGTATGAATCCTCTGTCACCCCTAGAGTTTGATTTCTATGTCACCCCTTGGGTATAATTTCCTATCTCTCTTAGGGTATGATTTCCCTATCATCCCCTAGGCTATGATTTCTATATCATCCCCTAGGCTATGATTTCTCCGGCACCCCATATGGATTGAACCGCGTGGGGTTTTTTTCATGCCGGTATGACCGCAAATCGGTTACATCCAATATAAAGCCTATTGTGCTTCATGCAATATGGATGTAACCGATTTGCGATCATACTGGCTGGATAAATTAAAAACAAAACGCCGAAGAGAAGCGACAAGACTCTTATTGAACAAGTTTATCTATGACGTCATAAGTAAACCACGTGTTACGTCACGAGA
>NW_018480915.1:0-1232 GCF_002113885.1 Mizuhopecten yessoensis | reverse complement strand
TACAGGTATCATACACAGGATACAGGTATCTAGAGTAGGAGATACGGGTATCTGGAACATGACTTGTAGCTGGTGATATCATCAGACTAGCCATCCAATTTTTCACTAGGTAGACCTGTGAGTGATATAACACACTTCGGAACAAATGTATATTGCTGAATTCAAATACATTGAGGAAATCTCAACCAATTTTGTGATTTTCTGGAGGTATGATCAGGTATAACAGGATACTTTTCTCATCCACTTAAATTACCAAACCATTAACACTAAATCAACGATAGACATTTACTGAGGGTTGAATATTTGGGGTGTTACCTCCTTACAACACCTATAGTCTTATGACAACAGTGTCGAATAAAACTGAGCCTTCACAACAGCTTCTGTCTAATAATGACAGGAAAGTAGGATGATCACATAAATGTTGATATGAAATTTTAAGTTATTGCACGTTTGGTTAATTCTGTTTCTTATGTAGGGTAAGCTTTTAATAGAATTACCCAGAAAGATTGATCTTCTCATAAAAAATTTGGATGCAACTAAAGCATGTCAGGAAAAAAACAAGTTTTAAAAACATTACACAATCTTTATGAAATGAAAGTTGAAATTCCTACTTCTATCACAGTATGTCAGCTTGAACAAATTAAAACATGGCCTTGGTTGATAAGTCTGTTTATTATAACATTACCACAGTATGTACCCAATACACCTCACACTGACTACCAAACGTTCCACAGGATACTCCTTGAACATTATGTACCGATACATCTCTCTTTACTATAGTGGAAACAACTTCCACTCAACTTGTGTGTTCTGTGTTGCAATGCAATACAACAGAATGTTCCCCCCTTACAGTAATTAATTGTACATTATAGGAAGCTTTAACAAGGAATTACAGTGATTGATGTACAATGCGTTCCCCCTTACAGTAATTAATTGTACATAGGAAGCTTTAACAACGCATTACAATGTGATTGATGTACAATGCTGCACTTGGTTTTGATATCATTTCTATCTGCCATTGAGATCCTACATAAATAAGATTTTTGATGCGACTCTGCTCCGTCATATCATATCAGATGATAAAGAACATATTCACAAGCCCAGTTAACACTGTTGTTAGTCTGTCTCTATACACAACTATTTACAATTTACAAATACAACCCTATTATATACATATTTATATCACATTCGTCTTTTAAACAAAATAAAACCGCAACTCTCTCTCTCTCTCT
>NW_018480914.1:0-1232 GCF_002113885.1 Mizuhopecten yessoensis | reverse complement strand
ATATATATATATATATACTTCTTCTGAATTGCAAATTGGCTAAGGGTGATGGTATTTTGTTTGAATCATGCTGGGATGAATAACTAAAAGGTTTGTTCAAATAAATGACAGTGACACACGTTCAAGGTCACAGGGGTCAAACTGGTTAAAACCCCCTAAATCACTTCATTTCAAAGTCCCAGGATTATGATAATTAGGCAATAGCATGTTTTGACTGAATGATATGACTGATCCCCTTCAGAGGTCTCAGACAGGGGTCAATGTGTTAAAACCTTCAAACATCTTAATCATCAGGAAGTTTAGGATAATGGTATGTTGGAACAAAAATGGAGATATATTATATCAATACAGTGTATGTTGAGATATGACATATCAATACAGAGTATGTGGAGATATATTATATCAATACAGTGTATGTTGAGATATGATATATCAATACAGTGTATGTGGAGATATAACTGTTGGAATAATTGACATTGACCCATTTCCAAGATCATGGGGTTCAAATGTGTTACAACTTAAAAACTGTTTCTTTAAAATAACCCAAATGCCTAGAGTGATGATAAATAGCTAATGAATTGCTTGAGTGATTGGTTGTAAAGGGTTTAACTTCCTATTAACAATGAAGGTCATTTAAGGACTGCCTCCATGTGTGTTGTGTATGTGTGCTGGACGCAGGGTATGTTGGCGTATTCGCCTCCTTGTGATAGCGCGGATCTGATGCTGTGTTTATAGTGCTACCCCACTGAAATGCCATGCTGAAGGCAGAGGGTTCCCACATTAGCTGCCTCGTACGGTCATGCAGTAACAGCAGATGTTTTCTTTTCTGGATCACTGACCAGGGGTGGGAATGCTCGACACATTTCAAAGGTAACAGGAGTAACCTCTGATTAACAGGTTGTTTTAGCCAATAGTATGGTTGGAACAATGGCCATCAAAATTTGTTGTGTATAACTGACTTTGATATACTTCCAAGATCACAGATATTAATTCACTACAGCATTTAAGTTACTTCTTCTCAATAACCTAGAGACCTAGGGTGATATTTGGCCAGAAACTTGTTGGGATGAAGGGCTATCATATTTTTTTTCTATCATTCAAATAAATTGCCTTGACCTGCTTCCAAGGTCACAGGATTCAATACAGATTCAAAAGTTGTAAAGAAAAAAATCTCCAATGATGGCCCTTAATGTGTAAAGATAGGTCATAGATGTGAAATGACTGACAGGTGA
>NW_018480913.1:0-1232 GCF_002113885.1 Mizuhopecten yessoensis | reverse complement strand
CGGATTCATGTAGGCGCTAAACCCTTCAACCAACCAACCAACCAAATCATTTAAATGCATTTTACTATGGTACAATATACATACACACCTATATATTGCTCAATTACATATAATTGTATTAGTTATTCTCTTTCACAACATGTGACTGAATGTCAAAACATTGAATCATGATCATGAAGATTAGATGTTTGTGTGGACACTGTGTTTGTATGGGCCTGAAGCTCAACTATGATCTAATGGAGTACAACAGTAACTAATTGTTTACACTTTGTTTACTGTAGACCCTTGCTGGTCATTGCCCAGTTATGTACAGTATATAATACTTGTACACGCTACAACATTAACATTCCTGAGGCAACTGATGAAAGCTACCAGAAATACCACAGCCTCCGACTCTTGTTTAAAGTGTTGTTATATATATTAGCTTCTGTACATTAAAATTAAAATTCACATCATATACACGTGTACATCTTATATAATTTGAAGCATTTGTGGAGATATGAATCCTAATATCTTAATTGTTGTACAGATTAGACAAGAGAGATATCAATGGTAGCTTTATGTTAATTCCCTTTTACAAAACTTAAACTTAGAGCAATATATAACTGTGTGTATATATAGTTGTTCAGCAATTTTTTACCTATTTTGTGTTTTCAAGATCATTTCTGATTTAAAGCTGAACGTCTTTATCCATATGTGTATCCAACATTAAGTAAATCTGGTTGTCCAGCCGATTGATTGACTTTTTTCAAACTTGTCCAAGTAGACCTGCCTATACTCAAAATCCAGAGAATGAAGATGGCAGATTATTAGATTATTATACGTGTACTGTAAATATACTTCTTTAAGACGCAATTACCAAGGTATGTTTGTTTCACTTTTCACACTAATTCAAACAGGATAATGATAACTGCTATAGAAAATAAAAACTATTGTATCCTATGAGTAATGTCATAGACAGTTGTGCCAAATCATAATGATTGAAATTGCAGCCATTCCAGATCAATATAAATTGTTTGATAAGTAGCAAAAAATTTGAACTTGTTTATATATAAATATGTAATGGTCTTTGTCCCTGGCTCAACCATTCACATAGAGAGCACAACTATTTAAAAATCATCTTGTAACTTCTTACAAGTCTTATGGCAATTCAATTCAATTCAAATTAGTTTATTATAGTGTCACATGTATTACAATCTCTAAAATATGTCTACTCACCCACCCTTACATCC
>NW_018480912.1:0-1232 GCF_002113885.1 Mizuhopecten yessoensis | reverse complement strand
TTTGTAGGACAGTATTACCTGTATGTCTGTAGGACAGTAGAGTATAACCTGTATGTTTCTGAAGAAAAGTGATGGGGATTGTTCATTCACTGGAAGTTTATTTCATGTTTTAGTTGCTACAGACTCTTCAAGGCCAATACATTTATCAAATTTAGACCCAGTGTTACTACTGCTGATGTGAGCTCTAATACACACGCAATCACATAATAAACTAAAGTAGAATGACACTTCAAATCGCCTGCAGCATGGCAGCGTTTTGGTATCTGGTAGGAAACATTGAATGTGAAGGTAATAGTCAACAAATAATTAGTAGGAAGATGCAACATAATGCAAGGAACCGCAGCAAACTTGTCACCTGATCTTAGGCTGTATAGGATTAACATCAATTACCTATAACATTGAGGCCATACCCTCTGTAGATATAAGCAAATCTGGCAATGAAGCATTTTCTCCCATCTAAGTGAAATTATGTTGAAGCCTCTACGTTTCAGTTGTGTCAAAGCAATGGCAATAACCAATAAATGAGGGCATACAAAAAAAAAATCTATTGCCGTTGAAAATAAAGGACACAAATTAAGGTTAGCCTCAGGAAAATGCTACTTTGGATTAGTTGCAGATATAGACTATAAAGATCTAAGGCATGAAAATCCCAACAAAGAGGCTATATTCTGTTTTATCATTTAGCTTTTGGATATTGATAACAATACCTACTGTCTTGTATAAAGTTATGTATTGTATCATGAGAAAATGCATCATTTCAGTCCTATTTATTATTACAGCATACAGACTGTGAAGTTTCCCAATGTGACACGCTAGAGAAGGGCACTGTAATACCAGTTGGAGTTATAAATGATATACCTGAAGGTACTACAGAGTGGGCTGTCATCTGCAGACTTTAAGGCCTGGAGCCATACCTACAGTCGGAGAATGGCATCCATCACATGGGTAACTAGTACAGACACGTGCATGCACCCAAACCTCTAAAAGTCAACTCTGAATATCACACACCCATATTGTCTAGGTCATAACAACTTCTGTATGTACTGATACTTTTTTGGCTGGAGTGACATGCCAAATTCACTTCTTAGTGTCATAACTGCATTCCCATATATAAAAGAACACATCAACATAAAATCGGGCATAACAGAGAACTTTAGGAGTTCTGGTTGTCAGTGTATTTTCAGGGATGTTGGTGGTCAGTATTTATAAAGGTATTGGCGGTTGGTATAGTA
>NW_018480911.1:0-1231 GCF_002113885.1 Mizuhopecten yessoensis | reverse complement strand
TGGCTTTATGCCTACCGCGTAATATATTCATAATCATATGACTTTTACACCTGCACGTGTCAGGTTAATTATTATGTCGTGTCATGCGCCATAAGTACGTGAAGGCCAGGTGTTATGAAACACTGGATATGATAAGGTTCGTTAAAAAACCCAGATGGAACCTAATTAATCTGCACTAACATCATTAATCCTTCTCACATTCTCACATTCATACTGAACTGCATATAACACCATCACCACCACCACCACCACCACCACATCATCATCAGCAGCAGCAGCATCATTCCTTCAGGTCGGGGATTGGGAAAAGAATATAACCATGCGGACGTGTTAAAGAGCCAACAAATGATGAAACCTTCTGGAGATTTGGTACTTTGCTTTTATGTTCTCATTACGGGAAATCGCAAAACCCTATGTGACCGGGTGGAATACTGTGCCGGTATGGTATTTCAGTGAAGTAGCACTCTTAATTCGGCATCCGATCCGGACTAGTCCTTAAATTATATTAGCTGCTATTATGACGCTAACCCAATATAACTAAACCAAATCGACATCACAATTCTAATCATCATCATCATCATCATCATCATCATCATGACATCATCATCATCATCATCGTCATCATCATCACCAGGTTTTGGAAAAAGTTGACGTTATTTATAAAGCTCGTATTATGTTTTCTTCAATGCTCCCTTCATTGTGCTTTGTATAGGTCTAAATATAATTATGTAAAGGCGGTTTTCCGGTAAAAGTTACTATTTTAGTGTAATACAATTTCATGTTTTAGTTCTTAGAATTCATTTCAATCGTACAGATATATTACACGTACACAATGAGATGTCAAAAATGATATAAACTAGCGCCTTTCTAGTTATAACGCATTTTAATGTCGAGTTTAAGTGATGGTACACAAAATTTGATAAATTTTGAAGGAAAATATTAATAGTTTCTATTTAGCATCTAACCTAATTTGGTGCTGGAACATCAATCCTTTGACTATCACGAAGCTATATGCGCATTTTGGCTTTTATTTCTTATATTTCATGGACAATTAGATTCCCTTTGTCATTTCGGGCTTTTATTATAGCTAAGACCAAAGATATGAGTAAGCAACTGTGAGGGGTCTGCACGCCTAGGCCCCCATTGGGTCCATGGCGGGGCCCTGGTGGGGGGTTCAGGGCGGCGAAGCCCCACGACAGAAAACGATTTTTGAAGCATTTAAATTGTTATC
>NW_018480910.1:0-1230 GCF_002113885.1 Mizuhopecten yessoensis | reverse complement strand
AATCTCTCGTATTCTGGGAAATCCTTTTAGTCTGATTATTAACAAAAAAAACCCCGACTTTTTATATGAATAATATTAAATTTCGTATTTTCACGAAGTTATTTCTGATTTTTAATTTTACATAAACCTTCGAGATTTTTCAATGTGTGTAGACAAAACAACACTATTTTATCAGGTGTTTTTTTCAAAAACTTTCCTTTTTATGATTAATACGGAGGGTCAATATTAATCATAAAAAATATGATTATAAATGTATGCTACGCCACTGGGAGAAAAAGTTAGTCAAATGAAAACCCTTTACAAGACCACAGTTTCATTGAATGTATTTTCGATAATGGTCTATAAAAACGTAACTGAACAAACGAAAGAAGGGGATAATGATAATCTGCATATATTGGACTTTATCTTCTGTAGCGAAGAAAACTTGATTTCGAAACATACTATACATTAACAAGACTGGACATCTGCATTTGCACGATACACTGCATGTATACATCCATACGATAAAAATGCATACATTTGCACGAAATTGCGAAAATAGGTGGCTGCTTCTTTAACATAACTTGTTTTAAAAGTATCAATGATTTTATTTAATTAATTCTATAATTACCTTCCAGTTTGGTTTGTCACTTGAATGAAGAACCAACATTTTTGTATCGGTTGTCAACTAGGTATTCGGACTATACTGACGAGCACCTGTTCTATTTTGTGGGAGTTACTTCCCCTGTTAAGTCGCGTAGCAACAAACGCCACCGTTTAAGCGGAAGGCAGTGCGAGTAATGGCGGATTGTTTACACGGTTCTCACAGTTTGTGAAGTTAAAGGTAATGTCAACCGTCAAGATTGCATATGACATGTTCCACACAGTGACAACAAAATTTCTATAAGTATATGTTACGGAAACTAATCGAAAATGCTCATATTTCTTATCGCAATATCAAACTTTCTCTTCACAGGTGAAGTGTAAGTTTGCATGCAGAGGTTCAATGCCTATTATGTATAAGTCGTTTTATCCATTTCCGTTCATGATACGGAAATCGATTCAGTCTATATAATCGATGCACCGTTCTGCTATAATATTGACATGTAGGCTATTTAAAAAATATAAAACATAGAATTATTTTATGATAGATATATATTGATATTGTGTTAAATTATTCTGCAACACTTTCATTTTTGAACCATTTCAACAGGTTGGGCACAACGGCGCATATGGGTAATAATCCTGCAT
>NW_018480909.1:0-1230 GCF_002113885.1 Mizuhopecten yessoensis | reverse complement strand
TTTGAGGGACTGTTCCAGCAACTTCTGCTCTTCGGCAGTCCACGGGGCAGGGTTAGTGCCAGTCTCACGGATCTGTTGCTCCCCCACAGCTAACAAAACAGTTATACTTCAAAGTAATCTTGTGTCAATATTGTACTTAGGTTTAAATCATTGTTTCATTAGATGTAGATTGTTAAAGGAGAGTTATTCTTGAATTCAAACACATTGTATCTCACAAACAACTATTGATGAAGTCATCGATTCAGACAGGTCATTCATTCTGTGAAATTCTATTTTTAGTAACAGTAACCTTGACCTTAGACAGATTTTGTTTAATTTTAATCAAGTTTTTCTCCTTCCCTATTGCAACTCACATACTGGTTTTAAGTCTAACTTTGTATGATCAGTTGTTCTGTAGTTAGAATTCAGACAAGAAAATGTTCCTTTTCTTCAGTAATAATGCCCTTGACCTTTGACAAAATGTAAACGGATGGGCAGGTGTTGGGTGTGATTGCTATATCCTCCCCCTAATTCTTGTCTTGGGGGATAAAAGGAAACCTAGCCTAGCTGAGTCTGAGAGTAGCACCATCTTCACACTTACATTCAAACCGTTCACTTGTAACCCCTTCCTTTGGCTTGGCATTGTGAGCTGAAGGCTTGGCTGTTTGTTGCTCAAACTTTTCAAAGGCTTTTCTGTCTGCATCTTGCTTGAGGAATGCATCTGAAAGGTAATTCATCCAAATGTCAAACTCTGGGCTGTACCAACTCAAAAACATAATATGTGTGACTCTGTGGGCTGTACCGACTCAAAAACATACTATGTGTGACTCTGTGGACTGTACCAACTCAAAAACATACTATGTGTGACTCTGTGGGCTGTACCAACTCAAAAACATAGTATGTGTGAACTGACTGAATTCAGATCTTCTTTATGTCAAATTTTCAAGCAAATACAAATCACACAATCGCTTCGCTGTGTTGTGGAGGACTCTTTTCGCTGCTTCAAGAAACTTTTTTTTTCAGGATACCAGTACAAAAAGATAGTGAGCCATAAAACTGATCCTAAATAAATGAGTATATAAGTCAGTCAGTATACATACTGTAACTGTTATTTATCTATTTCAATTCAACAGATCCTCAGGTCAAATGAAAGAATTGATAACAACATGTCTGATATAATATAGTTACAAAGTTATAAGCAATAATGAATAATAATAATTCGAGGTTCTTATATACCGCTTTATCACAACC
>NW_018480908.1:0-1230 GCF_002113885.1 Mizuhopecten yessoensis | reverse complement strand
GATATGTTTAAGTAGTATTTGAAAATAAGACACACAAAAAAAGTTACTTCACCGTGATGCCCCTTTAATGCAGGTATTATTAAACTTATACATCCATGTGATGTAACGAAGTTCCTTGTTAAGCGTCCTTGAAAATACATGTTTTAATGCTTTGTTAATCTTGTCTAAATGTTGTCAAAATTACCTTAAATTAACACTGTAATAAATACTTATTTCTTCAAGGGATGCCAAACGAAACGTCTGCCAAACTAGAATGCAAGTTTGAGGGACGTTACAACTCAAACTTACCAGTAAGGTGTACCAGTCAGATACAAAATCAGTACTCAGACCTCAACGGCAGAATAACAGGGATTGGAGGTTCAGGTATGAACGTCATAATACAAAAAACAATTAAAACTGTCATACGTTACATACTTTTGTATTGTCTTTATTACACAAATCATCTCATACGATGTCATAGTTCACACAGTATGACATTTTCAAAAGTGGTGTCGTGCTTCGATCGTTTTTCTACTTAATTCAAACGTTTATGTGCAATATGGCTTCATTTGATTATGACGCAATATTAGGTACCATTAGTAAAACTTGAAAGGAGAATTTGTAGCAGTTCAAATAAGCTAACCCGTTACTTGTTGGTTAAATTCCAGAGTTTTTTTTTTTATCACATTGCAAAGTTATAGGATCGAATGCGCTAACGTGTACTTGCGTGTTTCTCTTTCTCGTTCTCTTTGAATATGGGAGTTATTCCTTATCAGAAACAGTTTGGAAGTTTGAGATTCATTTGTGAAATTTTACAATGAAGTTATGGATTGTTTCTGTCAGATATTTTGTTCTGACAAATAAAGTTTGAATACAAAATTTGTGTGGCCTGTCATTATCGAGAAATTTGCCCATCTGACTGTGACCGTCTGCATTTGATATTGAGTTGTAGGGAGAACCTTGCGTCCCGATGACACAAAAGTGTCCTGAGGACGTTTGCATGGAATCAAAAATATACTATCAGCCGGTTGACAGGATATGAGTTAATATCAGCGATGTAGTGTGGTTTAATGGTGACTGTTAATCTCTGTGTTGACAATTGTGATATGAAACTGACCATTTATCCTGTCTTGTGTTTTTGCTTTTATATTTGATTAAATATATTAATATGAATTTCATTTGTTCTGAAGTTAGTTTAGTGTTTTATTAATTCATATTTACACTTCAGGATGTATTTACCTAAAGTTTACA
>NW_018480907.1:0-1229 GCF_002113885.1 Mizuhopecten yessoensis | reverse complement strand
CAGCTGACGCTTGTAAGGCAACCTAATCAATGCACTTCTTTTACATTTGTCTTTTTACATTGCCAAATACTTGCTGCCACAGTATTTGAATTTCTGGGACTTATTTGATCTATCCGTTTTAACAAACAAATATTTTTTGTTTATTTTTAATGATTATATTTTGATGATTATAAAAAATTAGGTCAGATGAACTGTCTTTTTTATCAATTCATGACAGAAAACAATATCTCGTAGATCACTATTGTAAATCTGTTGCTATTCATAAACAACTCTAGTCCAAGCAGTCAAACTGATTGGAATTGATAAGAAAATGCAAGTAGCCACCCAGGACAAATAATAGCAATGTTACAAATACATTTTACTGTGAGTATAAGTGACATTTTAAGCCAGATGTGACTTTACATGTAGTTTTATTGGTTATAATTTGTCTCGTCACTGACTTCGTTTGATTTTTGTTCCAGAATTATAAATATCTGATCCAAGATGAGTGGTAACTCTGGAAAGAGAGGTAAGAAGCGGCCAAAGTCCTACTACCTGAAATGTTCCCAACAGAACAAGCGTAAGGTTAACCGACTAGAGGTGGACATCCGTGGGTTCTTACTCACTTGTAACAGTCACGAGAAGGATGCGGTCCGCGAGGCGTACAGCCTTCTCAACGAGTACGCTGACCAGATCTACGGCCCAGAGGAGGTGAGGCTAAACGTTAGTTAAGTGACCGCAGCCATTATCATGTGTAATTATCAGGGGGGTACAATCTTACATCTACAAACAAACATTATGAGTACTAGATATCAAGCAGATTTTTATTGGTTTATAAATTCATGTTTAAAGTTAGGATCCTGTTGGCAGATTTTGAAAAATTCTGCTACTCCTAGTAATGACTAAGACCTATATATGTGTGGCAGATTTTAATTGTACATAGGATTACAATCGCCTTCTAGCTACGCACGCGATAGAGGGAAATTCCCTTTAGATCAGTGGTAGAGCATCTGACTTAAGGAAGTCTGGGATTGCAGGTTTGATCCCCGGTGGAAGCACATTACTCTCTTCCTGTTACACAATTTCGTAATAAATATTGAAAATTTTCAGTATCCACAACATAAAATTTACTAGGTTCATGTACCTGCAGGGCTAGTAGAATTATACACAAGAATTTAGAAAATTGCACTTGGCCCACCTATGATTTTTTTTTCTAGAAAATACTTTTTCGTTTTCATTAGCCCAAACAT
>NW_018480906.1:0-1229 GCF_002113885.1 Mizuhopecten yessoensis | reverse complement strand
GTCATTTTATATCAGTATAATGTTTGTTCTTAGCTTAATATATGAGCTAACATATTATGTTATATTGTCAATGATGTGATTTGTCGTTTTGGTAATTATTATAATCTCATCTCGAAGCAAACACCGAAATAAATGTTTAACAATGAACAGGAGAGATACATGTGTGAAGTTTGTAACAGAAAGTATAAAACAAGCGTTGGTATTAAAAAGCACTTGAAAAAAGATATTGCACAAATGGATAACAGAAAACAAGGAACGGCTTTCTTATGAAGTAACTTAAGCTGAACATAAGATAAGAACAGTAATCAATCACAAATTAAAGCCTTCGTACTCTATATCCCTCCTGACTATACTGTTTAACAATTTTAATACTGTATAAGCCTTAATTGAAATGTAAGAATTATGTAGTTGTACGTGTATATACGTGAAAAAGTATTTTCCATTGTCATCAATTTCCAATTTTATTTGATGTAAAAAATGACAACCTCTTGGAGGCAAAGAATATATTTGCCAAATCATCCTATTTACAATATTGAACTGTATGTGATATCCATGTATCATGGACTTGATAATTGATATTAAACAGGTTCACTACTGCAGGAAACTTTTCTTATTACATGTAGCTTAGGTTACATTGTTCTTAAACTAATAAACCTGGATGAAATGGCCTATATGAGTTTTGTCTGTTTGTAATTTGATAACATACGTATAACAGGATATTTACAGTTTGCTGAACTTTTCAAAGAAATCTTAAGTTCAGCAGACCGATTTTGAATATTCAATCGAGAAATAAAAGTTCCAGTTTTTGTGCAATCAACTGTTTCATAGTTATTATGAAATAATTATATTGATATATTGAATCGATTAAATGCAGTGTTAATGCAGAAACATAACTTACTCATGATCAAGAAGTTAAGCCAAAAAAGACAAGTCAAATGTAATATAATGCAATACTTTATATTTAGCTAGAATCAAGCTCAGTGTCTTCAAGTAAATTACACTTGTACATGTCAGTATCGCAAAATACATCACAAACAATTTCCATAAGCAATATCATATGACCATACAAGGAAACTTGTTCATTATGTCATCTGGTGTAAATATGGATTCACAATTCTGCAGGAGACTGGGTATCACATCATTGTTAAAACTATGAATAATCCCACCTTTAGAGAAACTTGTTCAACTGAATTTATAATCTTGTAGCTTTTGGCTAAGTTGTTGTCTTT
>NW_018480905.1:0-1229 GCF_002113885.1 Mizuhopecten yessoensis | reverse complement strand
AGCAGTGGGCCATTTCAGCAGTTTTTAGTCAATATCAAAATTAAGAGGAGCTATTCTATGTAAAATTTGAAGAAAATTGGAACATGAAGGGGTCACTTTCAGTTTTTAAGGGTGAATGGCCCCCTCCAGGATTATCCCTGAACATTGTTAAGTGTACTTTGTTAAGTCAGAGGTCCTATACTCCTAGATTTCTTATTAGACTCCTAACATTTCTTGAAAGGAAGTTAATGTAGATTGAGCAATGTATCAAACAGTAGCATATTAAATATTCCAGCCAACTTACTAGTTAATTATAATGTTGGTTACTAAATTAAAATGATAATGTTGGTTACTAAATTAAAATGATAATGTTGGTTACTACATTCAAATGATTTATGAAAGAAACGTTTGAAACAATGGTCATTGAAGCTGCAATTTTGTTTGATCAATGTATATATAATATGCTTAAGCCTTTGTACTTTTACTAAATTATGACAAACATTGTTTTTATGACATTTTACAGGGTTTGTCTGTAACGGAAGTAACCGACGGATATGAGTTGGCTGCTAAAAAAGCTCACGACCTTCTTCCAGGTATAGAAAAAATTATACAGTTATATCCATCTGTCTTTCACAAAGATTATTTAAGCTTGAGGGCAAAATACATTAATCTTTTGCTTTATTCGTCTACGATACACTACAATATAGAATCTGACTAGGGTCAGGTTCTGATGATATTTTTTACTGCAGCCAGTAAATGTGATGCCTTCAAAATTCTCATTGGAAAAGAAACATGCAAGCATGTGGGTATTGAATGAAAGTTCACCAGAGTTTGCCCTCTGATGTGACTTTTCAGACCCTAAGTGTAGAGCATCATACAGACAGAGAGAATGATGGAATTATTTTAATCACACATTAAAAACAAATACTTTTATCTTGAAAATATTTTTTTTTCTTTTCAAAACCTCATGATTACATAGAGACAGCTTACTCATTTGGTCAAATCCCTGCAGTTTAATGAACTGGTAGGGTTTTTTTTGTGCAAAATTATCAAAATCAAAATTATTGAAAGGAAACATAATTTTGGTATTGCATTTACTTTAAGCCAAAAATATTGGGCTCTTCTTTCCCTATTTGCCATATGACGTTAAACCCTATACAACCAACCCTATCTGCTAAACATTTTCGTTTTAAACAAGCACTTTATAAGATGTAAGACTAAAATGCTGTTTCTCAACATTTAAAAAAAAA
>NW_018480904.1:0-1228 GCF_002113885.1 Mizuhopecten yessoensis | reverse complement strand
AATCGTTTTAACGTTACAAATTGACTCTTCAAAGCCAGTCAATTTTTCCATTATGCAACCAACAGATTCATTTCATGTACATCAAAGGATCAAACTTCTTGTCTCATCAACAAGGTGCTGCACACTGAGCCTTCAATTTTGTCATGCCATATTCCAGGGATGCAGTGAGCGAAAGTGAGCGTAACCCCAGAGTACCCAAGATAGTATGAGACTTTCAGAGATAGCCAGATATGATATAGATCTGTTTTCGATAACTGTCCTATTCATTCTTTTTGATTAATTTATGATTTCTTTATTAATTTTAAGGGTTTTTTACCCGGAGTGTTTGGAATATCACACGGTGCTGTACAATTCATGGCTTACGAAGAGATGAAGTCCCGCTACAATATCCACAAAGATCGTCCTGTTGACTACCGACTGGTGAGTAATAGTACATCTCTGATTACTTGTCACATCTATCGTAATTTCCTGCATACTATCTGGGGGATAACCCACAGGAACTAAAATATACATTGGAACCCACTTATTATGATATCAGTTATTATGATAAACCGCTTATTGTAATAATTTTCCCATGTCCTGATTTATTCCTTCTTTGACTCATTCACCCCTGAAAACCTGTTTGAATTCCTCCAATTCAAATGTTAGAATGGTTCATTATTAGATTTCAGGGGTGCCTGAGAATGAGTTAACTAGTTTTAAAAAACAAATAGTTTATTATGATATGGTCAAAGGTGGGACCCCGCTTATTTTCATAATTTTTTCTGCCATTAATGGATTTTTATAAGGTAAAATCTCAGGTAATTTGTCCGTAAAAATATTACCAAATTGCCTGTTCAGTCAGATTGCTCGCATTTAATATGTGGAATTGGCTCATATAATGAAGGGTTGGTATATATGTAACATTCTATTTACGCGGTCATGCCAAATACCTTTGAAGACAGTACAGTGCCTTATATGAATAACTAATATTTTGTCTTGGCGTTCAATTTTTGGATGGATTTTGAGTTGATTTTAGTGATATTGTATAATACTATTTTTGTTTTCTTATTTGCATCCATTTAGCATTTATGTGTAATTAAGGAAAAACATTAAAGACATGGCCCACAATTTTATAAAAATTAAACAGTATTTTACCATATTTTGTTTTATTTATATTATATTTAGTAAATTCCTGTATTTTATTCACCCCTGAAATTTCATAATGAACTGTTCCAACCTTTTAATT
>NW_018480903.1:0-1228 GCF_002113885.1 Mizuhopecten yessoensis | reverse complement strand
TTTTTTTTTTTATAAAAGTCTATTATGTTTTTATCGCCATATTATGACAGACTATTCATTGATATTGAAAAACAAACATAAACAAAGGTAAATATCAAAATGAACAATTACCAATATTTTAGATATTTTATTTCAGAATGTTAAAGTTTACTTACTAATATTTCTAGTATATATGTCAGATGATTGTTAAAACAAATGTCATCGTATGTATTAGTGTGTTATCAGTGTAGTGAGATTTATCTCTAGCCACTTAGGAGTGTGTGCATTTCCTCCAGTTGGAGATTGAAGACTGTTGTGAGTTAGAAAGATATTTAGATAAACCTGTCAGATTCTCGTGCACAAATTGGACTCACGCGATAATTAATGTGTCATGCGATTTGAAGTAATTGTCAATGTTTGTTGTAAATCGTTACAATTTCGGCCCTGTGGAATATACATCTGATTTCTCCTTTGGCGAGCGTTAACATGGACTAATTTATGGCCTGACAACATGGAAAATAATCGTTCTCGAATACGTTCAACTGCGATAACACGTTTCAGAAAAGTGTAAGTGTCTGTATGCACGATCACATTCAACTATTTCAGAGAGCTGATTCACTTTACAATCTCTCGCTGGTTCTATGGTTCATGCATTTCACAGTAATTTTTAATTTATACGATTGAGAAGAAAAACTTTGAAGAAAAACTTGTTTAGCCGATTTCACGTCTAAAGTCAGAAAGAAAAGTAATACACAATGTCAACACGCAAGGCCAAAATACAGTCGAAACTTGGTACAAAAAGAGAACGATAGGAACGAAGAAGACTCCAAAACAAACAGGGAAGCATCATAACCATGACAGGAAACTACGGGCTCTGCAAGCGTACCGCATGTTTCATCGGTCCTGATGTTTCCTTACAAATCTAGGATGGAAAGAATCATAGCGTTACTTTTGCTGATATTTGGCAATATTTGCACTGGATACCCGCCAAATGCTTTGCTCCATGCTTCATTTTCGTTATCTCAAATTAAATAGTGTATTATGACCCGAATCTTTCATTACATAAAGTTGTTCACCTTGATCGGCAGGTGTTGGCAACAACAATGTCTGATTGGGGTTGAGACATATTCTTGTTTGGTTTGTGATAAAACAAAATACGATTTATGTACTTCCGTCTAACCATTATAACATTACTCTGCCCCACCCATCCACAGATCGATGTGTCCACGTCTGACGGCGTGTGTAAGTG
>NW_018480902.1:0-1228 GCF_002113885.1 Mizuhopecten yessoensis | reverse complement strand
ATGAGTTAGTCAATAAGACATACCTGAGTTAGTCAATAAGACATATCTGAGTAAGATATTAAGAAATACCTCAGTAAGTTGATAAGACATACCTGAGTAGGCTGTGTTGGTCGGGAGGACCCTGTAGCAGGACATACACAACATTTGTGATGGTGACAATGGTAGCCTCTGACAGCTTGGTGTCCTTGAGGATGTGCAGTAACCTTGAGGTCAGACCAATATCTCTCATCAGCTGGAAGTTGGTCACCTGGTCACTAAAAAGATAAACCAAAACCTACATATCTGGACAGTGCAATTACATATAAATCAACCAGCTTATACATATTTGCAGCTTTAATGCAAAACAGGACGTATGTTCCTTCTAGATGCAATATTTTTCATCCATATACACTGTGATGATATTGTTTATAAACAAAATAGTTAAACTTTGAAAATCTCATCCATATTCAATGTTATAATCAACAATTATATATGAAGCATAGAAAAAAATTCATTATTATTGATCCCATATATTCTCCATTGATCAAACAGCATCTACATGGAGCACAACTTTAAAATAAGAAGCATTCCATAAAACATTAAATTAATTTTGGATGTTGCCATTACATCATTTGCTCAGTTCGTGACATTTAGTTCTGGCCACTACACAAAACATCTTGTCCAACAAAGAAGCCATGGACTGGTCCAGGAAGCAGCTACATATTTGCCAGCTACCAATAGCCTTCAACATTCTGTTTTGACATTTACAACATAATTACCCAACCATACAGTTTAACTTATATCTCAAGTAATATAGATGTTCTACTCATTACAAAATCCTGAATTTTCCAAATGAAGGGAAGTAACTTTTTCATTTTGTATGACAGTTGCTTGTGACTTTTTCCTTTGCAAACATAATTTTTTATTTTGACCTGATTAGACAACCTCTATCTTCTACTGAAGTAGCTACATGTTTTGTCAGTGAATTTGATTACTCATATTGCAGATGTAAATAGATATAAACTACACACTTCTATTTCCAAATATATTTACTCTAAGATAACACTATGAAAAATACCTAAAATGCTCTTTATAAAAATTTCAAAGCTCTTCCCTTGGTATATAATTTATTTTCTAATTAACATGCTTCTAAACTACTCTATCATTGATTCAATACTACGTCCTTGATTTTATGATCAGAAGATATTTTGAATGAAATGATGAATGGAACTGAATATCTGCTAGTATA
>NW_018480901.1:0-1228 GCF_002113885.1 Mizuhopecten yessoensis | reverse complement strand
CTCATCAATAATTCTCTCATGAGCCAGAATGGATGGGGAATCAATGCGTGTTGACAGTCCCTATGTATGTTGCCCAATGCTGGAAGGTGTTGGGGAACTCCTGGATTTCTGAGTCTGTAGAGACAGGGCATCCCAAGTGTGAGTGGAAATCCAAGCCTGGCAATTGGGAAATAATTGTATGATCTGTTTACGAGGCTAGCAGCAGTACCCCATACATTGGACATCCAGATTTCCCCCTCTTCTAATCAATATGGCTATAAACTGTATTACTGCCACTTTTAATCCCCTGGTTGGCCATTCTTGACCACACGGTGATACTTAATCACATGACATTGTGCTGTACAGCATGACCAGAGCAATTTGTTAGTGCTTTTTATAGATGTGTGTTTTTGTTTTCATGAATATGGAACATACCTAATCCCCTAACTTTATTGCTAGATCTGTTGTAATACCAACCCAAGATATTGTCAAGACCGTCACCACGGAGGAAGGATAATGGTCTGAATGGCACTTGTTGTGGCCATTTCTCCTGGAGACATATGGTGGCATAAACAGGACTACAATACCAATACACTCAGGCCAGAGATGTCAGGATAGGTCAATATACCCATCACCAGAGTGGACACTCCCATGACTCAGGGAGTGAAGGAGAACAAACAGCTGCTGGCTGAATTTGTGACTGAATGGAAAAGTGTGGGGATTGTTTGTGAGTCACTGAGAGTGTGGGGTTTGTTTGTAAGTCACTGTGAGTGTGGGGTTTGCTTGTGAGTCACTTTTGAGTGTGGAGTTTGTCTGTGAGTCACTTTGAGTGTGGGTGTTTGTGAGGCACTTTGATTGTGGGGGGTTTGCGAGTCACTGTGAATGTGGGAATTGTTTGTGAGTCACTTGGAGTGTGGAGTTTGTTTGTGAGTCACTGGGAATGTGGAGTTTGTTTGTGAGTCACTTGGAGAGTGGGGATTGTTTGTGAGTCACTGGGAGTGTGGAGTTTGTGAGTCACTTGGAGTGTGGGGGTTTGCCAGTCAATGTGAATGTGATGTTTGTTTGTGAGTCACTGTTAGTGTGGGGTTTGTTTGTGAGTCACTGGAAGTGTGGGGTTTGTTTGTGAGTCACTGGGAGTGTGGGGTTTGTTTGTGAGTCACTTGGAGTGTTAAGTGGGTTTGTGAGACACTGGGGGTGATAGGTAGTGTTTCTGAGTCTGATGATATTAGATTTTGCTGTGGTTTGTAGA
>NW_018480900.1:0-1228 GCF_002113885.1 Mizuhopecten yessoensis | reverse complement strand
AGGATGGAAGTATGTGTAATAAGGATGTAATTTTATGTAATTAGGATGTAAGTGAGTGTAATTAGGATGTAAGTTTATGTAATTAGGATATAAGAATGGGTAATTTAGAAATATGGTTGGCTTGGTTGCAAAAAAAGTCTGTTAATTAAAACAGAGAAAACTTTATCAGATGTCCTTGTTATCACAGTAGTATGTGAACGTTAGTAGGGAAGTTACTGTAAGGTAAGGGCTAATTGTACTTTCCTTGACCATACTGTACATGGTTGTTAGAAATGTTCCAAGACCAGACTAAAGACCCAGCAGGACTGTTAGAGGAAGGAGACGTGGTCAATCTCATCAGCAAGCTTAACAGTAACATTTCTTCTGCCCGTATACACCAGAAACTTAAGGTAGGTCACCACAACTCCAACACAACAATTATTATCTTATTCCTTTAAAACTGACCATGAACCCATGCTTCAGGTTCTGATTGATTGCATGTTGATGGTCAGCTATATGCTGCTCTATAAAACATGAGGATTTGTTACAGCTATATATGCAATAGAAAATATTTATACTTAACTGTCAATAACTTTTAATTCTTTGTTGCTTTACTCCTAATATTGATCTGTCCAGGAATTTGAGCTGAAGAAGACTGATGGTAGCATGGAGGGCTGGACAAGTCCCCGGGGGAGGATACACAGTGACGAATTTGTAACCTTGTTCAAGGAATTGTCGACACGCCCGGAGATTTACTTTCTATTGGTTCGGTATGTAAATATATATATAGGAATTTCTTGTCCCGTTATAAAACACCTACAGTCATGTATGAACTAACCATGCAGACACCTCTGAATGAAGATCAGTATAAGAGTGACAACTGTAAACAACTTCCTTTATTTTGCTGTTTGGTATTCACTAAGTATAGACATGCACAGCACCAATCTGATGCCAAGTGGCAACCAAATTGTACATAATCTTAAAGAATGTGTATACATATTTAATATATATAATTGTAATGATGTATTTCTATAAATGTATTGGGAGCAGTCATGAATTGTGAATTTTGGCTCACTTTATTAACAACTTAAAAAAACATCATGTGTAGGCAAATATATATTCTTGATCCCTATATTAGTTATCAATGGAAGTCTACACCCTGTCTTGATCCCTATATTGATTATCAATGGAAGCCTACACCCTATCTTGATCCCTATATTGATTATCAATGGGAGCCTACACCCTGTCT
>NW_018480899.1:0-1227 GCF_002113885.1 Mizuhopecten yessoensis | reverse complement strand
GTGGAGGGATGGTGGTTATATATAGAGATTATATAGAATGTGGAGAGATGGTGGTTATATACAGAAATTATATAGAATAATTTCTGACATATTTGATATTACAGGTTGATGATGAATGGAAGATGGTTAGCACACTGAATAACCTGAACGACGTTCACAAGCTTCATGTTGGGGGAGGTAACCTAAACAAGGAAACCAGAAATGTTTTTGTTAAGGGAACAATGAAGGATGTGCGAACAAATTTTCAGGTAAAATCATCTCAAATAACAAGTATCTCTAAGCCAGAAAAACACCTTTTGGTAGCTTCATCGTAAGAGAATATTTCAAGTCTGAGTAGAGCTCTTCTTGACATATAATTGATGTAGTGATTCCCTTTATCAAAATTTGAACCGATATACCACAATATATATATTTTAATGCATTTATAGTTCAACAATATTTTTTTTTATATGTAACATTTTTTTTTATTTTTTTGAAAATTAACAAGAATATTACAGATCTTCTCCACATGCATACAAGAATTGACCAATGTCAACCGTATATTAAACACATATCTTGCCATCCTTTTACTAAGTTTGATTTGCAAATATTTCACACATAGAAAGAGGTTCATATATAAATATATAAATTTATGCTATTTATGCTCATTCCGGGTCTTTTTATGATGACATACTTTCACATCTAAAGTCACACAGTCATGCATACTGTATGCCCAACAAGCTGAAGACCAATCCCAATTAAAGTACTTGGTTTTACTTAAACTAAGGAACAACAGCTTTCCTGAATTGATCTTCATTTCAAATCTCCTGAAATATTCAATGTGTATATGTTTGATAAAAAGCTGAGCTGGTTATCAGAATTTACACCTTGCATTACACACCTTTGCGATATGAATACAGTATGTTATTACCAGAATAAGGTCAATTGATAATTTTTTCTACAAAAATCTATTTCAGGTAATTTCAAACATGAACTACGCCAATTTTGAAATATTCCTGTCATAATGACATTTTGATGATGAAATAAGCAATATTTACCGGTTAAGGAAAACCATATTTACTAGCTGTGTAGTCATCAACCCAATTCAGGTTATCTTATTCAATATATCTAGGTGGTGTTACATAAAGTTCAATACTGTCAATTGATATAAACTTGTTTAGTACAAGTAAAACTCTATTAGTGTAATGAAATCTATGTTTGGTATTATAAAAGCAATATGTGGTATAA
>NW_018480898.1:0-1227 GCF_002113885.1 Mizuhopecten yessoensis | reverse complement strand
GATTTAAACATTTAAACATGTTGACACCGTAATGATTATAGTGTCAACATGTTTCTTTTAATTAAATAATTAACTTTCAACATCTGGGGTGATTTATATATTCGTTTATTTGTAATTAAGTGTAAATGGTATTGACATTTGACCCTCAAACGTCCATACGAATCAGGAGCACCCAGTATACTTACTTAGCATTCCACATCTCATCTGTTGCCACACGCTCCCAAGACGTTTCAGGAAATCTGCAAACAGGAATTACTGATAAGTTTTCTTCCATAAGGTTAAGTCATAACTTTTAAGGTAATAGGGGGCCTTACAAATATGGTTATATTAAGAGTTATTACCCTTAGGGATACATGCTACATCAAACCATGTGACTTGTGTCAGAGATATCTTCCTTACATGGTACACTTTATATGTGATGTGATCTATCTTCCTCAGGGTATGCAAATTCTTACAAATACCTATAAAGACTATTGTTTGGAGTGTCAAACCCGATCATGCACAACTAAGAATCAAAGGAAACCTACATAATGAAATTTGGAAAAGATCAGTCAAGGACTTAATTGTGAGGAAAGAGCAATAAAAAATGACAAAAACTGTCAAAACCAAAGGTTCTTGTTCTTCCGATCAGTCTCTAAACTACAAAATGGAGAGGTCCGCAATGGGCTCGACTACCCCCATGGTCTACTTTTAGTAACAGTGATCTTGACCTTAGAAATTTTTAAACCCCTATTGAACATAACATCTACATACACCAGTGTATCATCTAGTCTAAGATCAAAATTATTAGTCTTTTGAATTCTGAGATGAAGGCCAACCCCCATATGGTCTATTTTAGGTAAATGACCTTGACCTTAGAATTGTTTAAACCCCTATTGTGCACATCTACATATCACTATGTACCACCATGTCAAATTTCCAAAATAATGGCATTTAGATTCTGATATAATCTCTGTAAACGAATGTGTGGACGGATGGATAGACGGACGGGCGTTCAGTGAAGACCGGACAGCATGATTTCTATAGGACACCCGCATCTCCATTGCCATCCTCACCTTCGCACTCTACACTCCTGGAATATGTCATAGCAAAAATGAAGGCATGAGACTAGCTATTTTATTGGTGTAAGGTAAAAAAAACCTGACCAATCACTAGGCTGATAACTGTCCTTTGAAGATTACAAAGGAACGAGGCCCGACTTCAAAGCCTGTCAATTTTTACCGTTAC
>NW_018480897.1:0-1227 GCF_002113885.1 Mizuhopecten yessoensis | reverse complement strand
TTTTTTACCGGAAGTTGAGTATATATCATCATTGGGGATGGCATTTTTACCAAAAGTTGAGTCATTGGGGATTGCATTTACAGATAGTTGATATGAACCCCTAAACCGTGTATACTTACTCTGAATACCTAAGTTAAGGTCCAAATATACCTGTAACAAAGTCTCAGGTCCCTGTGGCACAGTTTACACTGACGTTCAATTGTTAGCCTAACAATCTGAAGTCCGGGGTTTAACTCCTTTTATAGCCCTGCTGAGTTTTTAAACTCCCAACAAAAACCTGTTGTTGATAATATATGTGTTAATTTCACTTCATTAGTTCTCAAAGCCCCGAAATATTTATTTTATAACATTAATGAAACAAGTTCTTTTTAACTTATAATAATCACTCTTGCTGGCCTGAATGTTAGCGCACTGGCGGTTTAAATGTGGGAGGACACTGGAGTACCCGGAGAAAACCCACGGCATCGGGCAGATGAACTTTTTCCTTTTCACTTCCGATCGGGGAACCGAACCCCGGCCGCCTTTGTGATAGGCGAGTGCGTTATCCAATTCGCCACCCGACCATCCCCGAAAGATTGATGAAAGCAATAGTCTTGCCTGTAATTAAACAACAGTTCCCAGTGCGCAGTTACAGTTTTGGTAGTGGAACAATCACAAAGGGCGAACAACAAGTTACATTCAATTTGAGCATATTCTAGAAATCGCGGCGTTTTATTGCCATTTTGATGTTTTCCGTTTATAAATTTCTTTGAATTTGCCCCACAGTCATTGGCAATACATATGTGATAACGTTAGATAATGTTTATTGTGACAACTTAGCCATAAGTCTATAACACGTGCAGACTAATTGAATTCTTATGTCAAAATAATGGTCGATAATATACCGGGAAGTTTGTCTTGTAACGATAACATGAAAATTACCAACAACACAAATTCGGTAGTCATGTTCGATTAATTCAAAATAAAGCGGAACAATCTTCACCGTTTTTCGGCGTGTATATTACACACACTTGTCATAACTTCATTTATACCCGAAATTTTGGTTTGGTTTAATTTAGTTTAACGTCCTATCAACAGCTAAGGTCATTTAAGGACGTGCATCCATCTGTGTTGTGTAAGCGTGCATGTATGTATGTGTGCCGGAGACATGGTATGTTGGTGTACTTGCCTCCTTGTAGTAGTGCGGATATGATGCCGACTTTAAAGTGCTATCTCACTGAAATACCA
>NW_018480896.1:0-1227 GCF_002113885.1 Mizuhopecten yessoensis | reverse complement strand
GCAGATAACAGACAAAGGGCAGATAACAGACAAAGGGCAGATAACCGGCACTCAGGATATGTCTTATAAAGCTATTCCACAGAGGCAACAATTATTTTACAACGGAACAAAACTAACAAAATAATACAACATAGCATCATTGGCCTGCTAGTATAGGGGCGGTAAAGTTATGTATCTCACCTGCTAGGATACTAGTGATGGCGGCCACCACTCCGATCGCCTTGAAGGTACAACAGCAGTAGAGGAGGAGGAGGACCATGGAGACGATGATGAGGAGAAAACCAAACATCTGGAGGGACAGGTTGACCAGGAAGTCATCGTATCGATCTAACAGATAAAAACGTAGACTGATAAAACTATCCGTATTTATACAATACATTCTAGATACCAGAGAAGCATATAAGTCATTAAAACCATTACTGGAAATACAAAATAAGAAAGAACCTATTTCAAATTAAGGTAATTGGTGCAGAATGGCAAAGAGAGTAAATGGTTAAAGTAGGTTGATTTGTTTAATATAACTTTAACATAACATGGTTAATTTCATATCTATTTTATGATAATACATAGGTCATGTATGTTGCTGAGCCGTTGAGTCTACCTTCACTAATTTATTTTTTAACAAACCGTTACTTTAAAAGCAAAACGATATTAAGATATAAACAAAGCAAACAAAAAACATTAAAAGCTAGTATAGTTAAGTATTTAAGAAGTTAATTCATTTGCAATATAAAGATAATCGAGTTTTACCAAAACAGGTACTAGTGACAATATTGATTGCAATGCATTAAAATCGTTGGAAGTAAAGTAAAACACAAATACAGTCAAAAGAAAAACACAAAAACATATTCGGTATGACGAGACACCAAAATAAACATCATGAACCGCAATAAAATTCACCGACGCTATTAAATTCTTGAACGGTAGAGTAAACGTTTATTATGTATTTACGAACCTCTTCTTGTTTACAGAGAAAATATATTTCTGATATATACAAGAATTTATCGCCTGAGGATCAGCAAGATTATTGGGCGATTTATATTTAGATTATATAGATACGATTCCCGTGTGAGTTTTTGTGTACAGGAAGAGAAGCTACGACAGATACTATGCTGGTTACCCTTAGCCTAACCACGCGTACAATCGAAACTTCGTGAAAGGACCTATTACAGGAACAAAATAATTTTGTACGTATAAGCCAGTTATCACTGGCAACGCTTCAGATCA
>NW_018480895.1:0-1226 GCF_002113885.1 Mizuhopecten yessoensis | reverse complement strand
TTGTCTGTATATCAAACAGTCATCGGCGAACAGACGTATGCTAGAAATGTTATGATAATACATAATATATACGTCTCTGGTCTAAGTGCTCACGTTGCTTGTTTGAAAGTGAAAATTGAAAAAAAAAATGTTTGCACTGTCGCTATTACTACCAGAGACATGCACGTCTCTGTTACTTCTTTGCTAGTAAAAATAATGATTGTTCGTGAATTATTGTATGTATTTGACCTACGAGGCTGTTTTAGTTTTACATGCCATACGTTTAAAAAAGCTAGCATTGCTCCGATACATTGTAGATTTTATCCCGCAGACATGATCTCAGTAAAATAATTGTACGATAGAATTATATTGTTATGTCAGAGATATATAAAACTGTAGTATATAAAATCTCTGGTTATGTGCAGTATGATTTATTGTTTCGGTAGATGCATATTTGAAATTATTATGTTTAGGACTTGTGCAAGTCTCATAAACCACGGCTTATATTAAAGTCCTTGATATTACACATAAATCTTCTTTTATATACTTGAATTGATTTTAACCGGGGTTCATGTGTCACAGTGTTAACTCAAACCTCTGAATCACATTTACCTTAATGTATTTTTTAAATCGATCTAAATCACTGCTATCAGGCAAAACTAACGATAAGATTACGCTCGGCCTTGCAGTGACTTCCAGTGACTTTCACTAAGCATAAACGCTCTGGTGGTTAAGCGTGGGTCACGTGACTGACGCGCAATTTATAATTTGTTTCTGATTCAGAGACTAATATATCACAGGTCTCTTCCCAGCTGATATAAATAAGTATTTCGCTAGAGAGGTACAAGCAACAGAGGATATGGATATCAATAAAACCTGCATTCATAATTCACATATATAAGCCTTCATGGATGTATATTATCGTTAAGGAAAACATTATGAAAATAGACTTTAACTCATACGTCACTTCTGCTATAAAGTGACTTCTTCTGTTCTTTTCTGAGCTGTTCTTTTCATATGACGTCATTAAAGGGGGATGCCGAAATACTCGTACGTAATCGTAACCACTCGGTCATTTCCGTAACCGAAAAGTAACTTTGTTTTTTTTCGTAGACTCAATCGGGAACCGTCGGCACTTTCCGTAAATATTTTCTCGTTTTGATCTCAGTAATGCTATGTATGTATGGGCTTGACCTTTCTGCACTCAACACTTTTCCGGGGAGTGCTTTTCCAGATTTGACCAGACC
>NW_018480894.1:0-1225 GCF_002113885.1 Mizuhopecten yessoensis | reverse complement strand
TGACTCGATACTCAAGTAGGTTAGCTCACTCCCTGGCTCGATACTTCCGGAGGTAAGATCTCTCCCTGACTCGATACTCAAGTAAGTTAGCTCACTCCCTGGCTCGATACTTCCGGGGGTTAGCTCACTCTCTGAAGTATCGAGGATGAGGAAAAAATGAGACTATTCTGTTGTTTTTTCTTTGTTGTTTTCTAATTTTGTAATGTACACATTCATTCCCTATTACATTTTTTGTATGTACAGTTTTATTTGATTCAATGAATAGGTAATAATGTATCATAGATACATAAGATATTTTAACTAAACCCCTGTGGACGCTGAGTACTACATCTGTTCACGTCACCCGATAATCGGTGCTAATTATAACGTTACAAACCGAGTTAATTTAAACTGATAAGGTTTGAACATCGTAGTATAGTCGGCTCACCTGATGAAACGTCACGAAAAAGTACAGTGTGTGTACAGGTGACCTGGACCATGTAAACTAGATGAGAAAACGGCTGTGGACAAAAAAAATCTTGTGAGTATTGTGTGTTTAATGTGAATCCGTTTAGTGACTGACATGGTAGGAGAAAAATGAATAATTGTATATGCCTATCTGACTTCCAATGGATCGCGACCGTTTGAATAAATTTGGTTTTCAGACTGCCACAAGGCTAAGTTGCGAACCTTTATATGAAAGCAATGTAAACACGACGTGTTTCATCGATGTAGACCCGTGAACCGATATGTTCTATCTAAAGAACTTCATTATCCTTTAAAAATCATACCATTCACAACACATAATTAAAGAGACAATTCATTGTCTGCGTAAAAGGCGGCCTAGATCTAACTTAAAGTGTTTGCTATATATTTAACGAATATTTGCGCGAGTCTGTGTACACATAGATAAAGTAGATGTACACTAATGAGGCGTTCAGTCAATACATTTTGAAGAAACCAAATTTTGTTTGTAATCAAACTTCTAATTTTATGAAAATGTTGATATTCTCACAAAAATCATTACAGCTACGTACAGGGGGTGTCACAGATTATTTACACGGAACTAGTCATAATTCAGTAGGCTTTATTATGTCTGAGCTTTGAACATAAAATGTCGATATAAGGTTCGGCAAGTTTACGACTGGGGAAGGCTCCTACACCGAAGTGTTTGAGTTGTGTTCAAATAAACACCGGATATCTTTATAACCGTGCTGTTGTCTCTATGATCAAATAAACACCGGAT
>NW_018480893.1:0-1225 GCF_002113885.1 Mizuhopecten yessoensis | reverse complement strand
TGTAGACTCAGGTGACCGTTTAGGCCCATGGGCCTCTTGTTATTAGTGTTACGTGTATCAGTATATACATGTAGTAAAATACATGTGCGATTCGCGTGTCACCAAATGAGAGAAAGATCGTTTAAAGGTGAACCTAACACACACACCTTTTAAAATTCAGTAACAGATACAGTATGACAAAAATGTATTACACTGCAACATAGTCATTGGTTAGCATATGGGGCAAACAATTTAAAAAAACGGAATCGTTGAAACTGAGGGGCAGGTGCGTAAAACTCCGTAATTTAGAAATCAATCATATTGCAAGAATTATACTACTACAAAGGATACGTTGGATAAAGCTAAATAGCAATGGTTTGGGTGGATGTATCTAAGCATATTTGCAATATCATAATATCTATTGTCACAATCCTAACAATTGGTATCATAACGTTTAATATTTATTAAACTTTTGACGAAGTATTCATCAGATTTGCCAAAGACGCTAGCGAAACAAGTCGACCTCGTTTCATAAATGTCACATTAGATATCACACAAAAATTCTAGCAACGGTGTCTGTACGTAGTGTCGCGTTAAAGACCCCGAAATTTCAGACAATGTCAAAACTGTTCAGGAGTAAACTTCAATCATGCTTTATTGCTTCAACTACGAAGACAGATATACATTAATGTTTTTAAACAACAGTACATAAATATCACGGAATATGTTAATTATCTTGCAACAAAAAATAAGTGTACTCAGCTGTGCTCAACATTATAATTCTCCAGTTAGCGATAATCAACTTTATTTGCCATGTACCGTCATTCGTATCCTTTTTTTTTTAAGTGGGACGAAAAGCAGTGGACGAGTCCGAAATAAGTATTGACTATCTGGAGAGGATCTTCGGTAATGCAAGTTTACCAGGAGGTCGCTTCCGTCCTCGGGCGTGTTCGCGGGGTTTGGGGAGGACAGCCATTATAATACCGTATCGGGACAGAAGGAAACACCTACTTCAGTATCTCAATAATGTACTCCCCAAGCTACTCAAACAGCAGATAGACTTCACTATTTTCGTCATTGAACAGGTAGTATTTCTTATAGGCATCAATCCCATTATAATCACTACACAAATGTAACGCTCTCTGCACCCCTGACATATGTCATTACAAAATCGAAGGCTCAGTGTGCGCCACATTGTTGATTTAATGTGCATCAAACGAACCTCGCGTTAGTGCATTGGTAAATT
>NW_018480892.1:0-1225 GCF_002113885.1 Mizuhopecten yessoensis | reverse complement strand
ATATACACGTCTATAGATATACACGTACACGGACAGGTGAAAGATTTCCAAGCGTAATCAACAGTATGAGACCATCAACTTCCAAATCCACCGCTGGAGCCCCCATTACTCGAAGTTCTAGAATAACCAGAGAAAGTGGAGCAGGATTTGACTTTACGGACAGAACCAGAACGACAGATGAAACGTTGGATTAGATTAACAGAATCATCAGTACTCTAATCACCGAGACCTATTTGGATGTGAAGCTAGCCAAGCCTAGAGAAGATATCAATGAGAAAAACAGGGAGATCATAGACAAACTGGAGGGAAGGATTTATTATCTGGACACGGAGAACGAGTAACTGAGATATGCCATATGACCCATGGAGTTGAAGATTGAGGAGTTGGGGTATGATCAAAAAGACATCACATCCAAGCATAATGATCTTGAACAGCACGAACGTAAAAATTCCATACGAATGGCTGGAACGAGTGATCCCTCAGGATAGGAGACGGTGGAGGAATGTGTTGGGAAGTCGAGACTAAAAAGTTGAAATGTTTCTCTATGCAGTGAAGACATTGACATTGCCCATAGATTAGGGACAAACCGCCGAATGTCATAGTGAAACGGACCCACGGGCGGAAAACAGGATATGATGAAGGAAAGGAGGAAGCTGAAAGGTTCCAAAAGTACAATTGTTGAGGATCTCACAAGACTCAATCAGCAAAGACTTGAGGAAGTGTTCTGGTTGAACTGTGTAAAAAACCCATTTAGTATTGACGATAAACTGTATTTGATTTTGCAGAATGGCAAAAATAGCAACTCTTTGTATTGCTACCCCACTGTAGGAGCAATATTTGCTGGACGATGCTTCCTTTATAAAATATTAAACTTGCATGAACTGTGTAAAGATCGGTACTGAGCTATGGGCACAGTAATGTTGTCTTGTATCGAGTGGTTGTAATAGGATTTGGCAATATTTCACTTGTTTAGACTACATGTTCAGTGAACTATCGAAGTATACCCCTCCGTCTTTATCTACTGGGACAGTCTCAATAGTTCTGGCATTGACCCTGCGCTGAAGGGCCATTGTTTGCTGACACTTCGATGAAAAGAGGGATAGTTCCGTCTCTTCCTGATTTAGCTTTAGCATGTTTGCGTTCATCCAAGTACTGATGTCTGTCAGACAAGCTTCCAGATTTTATGATATGGTATCCAACTGTCGTGTGGTTTGATGACCATGTA
>NW_018480891.1:0-1225 GCF_002113885.1 Mizuhopecten yessoensis | reverse complement strand
TAATCATTTGAAATGATCTGGTATGGTTGGAGAGGGTAGGTATAAATTAGAAATAGTTCAATGTGTGTATTATCGTCAACGAATAGGTGAAAAGGCCCTAAATGTGTTAAGAAAATGCTGTTGTGTCAATAAACGCTTTGAAAAAACCCACCTGGGAGTGTTGCTGTTATTGTTTCGGTAAATTTGTCATCAGCTTTTTTCTAGGTCTCTTTGGAATAATTTTTGATATTTTCTTTCTCAGAAAGAAAAAACTCAGTAATACAGTAAAACCTTGTTATACTGCCACCAATTAATCAGTGACCTTATGGCATTATAAAGGGGTTTGACAATATATTGATGGACGCATGTAACAAATTTGTTCAGAAAAAATGTGAAAATGTGATGTTAAAATAATTATTGGTTGAGGTGGCATAGAAAATGAGGGATATAATATAGACAGGTATAATTGTACACTAATTTCAGATTGCAAAACTAATTGCTTCAAAAATCTGTTTCGTTATGAAACTTGTATGAATAGCTTATATTTGTACTATTGCAACATGGTCAAAACCTCATTTACTTTATGACTTCCTGGTGTCTGTGTATTTGATGAATTCAATATTGTGTATATTTCTTAGTAAGACATCCTACCTATAGAGTTATTAATACCAACCAAAATTAATATAAATCTATTTAAAAATTAATTTCGTAAACTTCATTGACTTGTGGAGCCCTTTGATCTTCCGTCGTGTATTTTTGCTGCGGGACAGCTTGAGATGGCAGGGGAGCCTCTGTTTGATGGGCTCATGAGTGCACTAACGCATCCCGACTGGTGCCAAACACATTACGGTGTGTTACGACTGGCTCCAATTAACACTGCTTTGTGGTTGGTTATGGACGATCTAGTCGCCCGTTTGATGTTAAAAGATCCAGTTATTATTAAATTAGCAAAAGATACCGCACAAGAATTAATTTTGTCTTTTGTTGCAACTCTTTTCTGATGTGTACAACATTAAAAAATATAGCTCTGTATAATATGCACTCTCCGGTTACATGGGGTACATCCTTCCCTTCAAGATCTGATACTGTCGACTCACGAACAAAATAATTTCTAAACTTCAACAGTTAATTTCTGTCTCAGTATATATAACATTTAGTAAATTCTTCCCTGGAACATATGATAATGTATCTAGAGACATGTTTCAATTTCAATGACAGTAGCTTAACTTACTCACCCTTGAAATTT
>NW_018480890.1:0-1225 GCF_002113885.1 Mizuhopecten yessoensis | reverse complement strand
AGAATATTTTGCTATGACTGCTTAAATATTCAGGTGAGCCATACAAGCTCTCTGGGCCTTTTTTTGTTCATAATATTTGTCATGTCAGGATGTTCAATGTCTTAGTCCAAAACAAAAATAGATATTATAGCAGTAGGAGATTTACTTTGTCTCTAGCTCACTAAAGTTCAGTGATAAGGACAGTGTGCTGCCAGTGATATCATAATTCTATCAAATTCTTTTTTGACCTTATGCTGTTGTGTCTTTGAGGGTAACACTGTGACCATCATTTGTTTGTGATGCAGTAATTGCTTAATTATGCATTATTCTTGTTCTGATGGAGTAAACATTTTTATGTATTTCCACCAAAACACAATATATACATACAGTATAAACATGTAGCTATTTTTGATAAAGTTAGCTTTCTGCTGGATTTTATGCTACTTATAAGATATCCTGTATTAAATCTCTTACAAATACATCCCTTAATACCGTTTTTTTGTAAACTAAAGTATCAGAAGGAAATGAAGAGTTCCTTGACATGGTGGCTGGAATCCAAAGTTCACGGATGAACGACCAGCGAGCGGCCCTGCCACAGTTCCCTGGTCTAAACTCACAGGACGTTATTGACCAGTTCCTAAAGCAGCGGAGCGACTCCCACGTCCCCGACGACAATTTCTTTGAAATGCTGATGAGATGTCAGGTAGGATATAGGACAGGACAGAATAGATAATCAGAAAGTGATTTTTTTTAATCCTAAGATGTACATATTTTCTTGACTTGACATTCTATATACCTGGGGGGGCGGGCAACACACAGTCACTGATCCAAAAAAAGACAATGAAATATTTGCAGACATTCTATTGAAATTCTATATATTGGTTGGGCTTATTACCAGGCATGGGCTTATTTTTGGATAAATGGTAGTAATGATGATATCACAAATACTTTTCAGTCATTCTGTGTCCATGTTACCATGACAGCTTAACACTATTACAGCTCATAATTAACAATTAATCTTGAGTGAGGCTGCTGAACTCTGATTTGTGTGAAGAAGTGACCTTATTAAACACTGCTCTACTATGTAATTCTGTGACTAAAACCATGTGTGGTTGTGTAAGTGGTGCAGCAGGATGACCCTACTTTGTAGTTGATAAATTAACATGACCTACTTTACATTGAATTCTACTTAACTGTAAAGTGGTTAGGTGGAGGGCATAATGCATTCTACTTTATCCTGACATTG
>NW_018480889.1:0-1224 GCF_002113885.1 Mizuhopecten yessoensis | reverse complement strand
AGAACAAATTGTCAGACTTTACCCATATAACATGTGAAACTACACATCACCATGTACACATACGCTTTATTTTTATCTTGCCTTGCTGTTGAGACTGGAGGGAGGCCTTATCTTGTGTGTGTGTGTCCCTTTACTGAACTTTGATGCATGTTTAACTGTTTACTGCTGGCTGTGATAACATTCTGAGCTTGCCAACTCTTAATTCATGTGGGTAGTTAGTCATTATCTGCTAAAACACACACATTCTCTATATCATCAGGTTATACTTGTGTAAATGCTGAGCTACCTCAAATCTGTATCGTAATATTCATAAACAGTATCTTGTCAAAGGATCAAATAACTAGTACTATTAGAGAAAGATTTAACTTCTAATGTGAATTAAATTATGAAGAATTGTTCTAGTCCTGAGGGTTTTAGAGGTAGGGAAATATCATTAGAATTAAACCATTCTCGCGCTTCTTCTCAATAAAATACCATTTAAATGCCTGATGCATCACTTATAATACTTTAATAAGAAATTACTGAAAAAAATCAGAAAATTTAGACTCACATTTCCCTTCACATGAAATTATATTTTCAAGTATGATGTTAATTAGGTTATGTTCAATGCAATGAAAAGTTTGCCCCAGCAGAGGGCAGAAAAGGCAAAACCTAAACTTTCCTGGTATACCACAAGTCTACTTTCATCAGGAGATATATTTTTCGATGACAAAAGTTTGGCCAAGTCTGTACATTAGACGATGACCTCATCAGCCAGCCAGACAGTTCCAGATTGTGTTGACTCCCATCTTAGTACCTGATGTAACAGGTCATTACAAGGTCATTACAAGGTTGTCAGTGCTGTATATGGCAGCTGACCAGTAGGTAATACAGAAACACACTTATCACTCTGCCAAGTAATGCTTTTCCTGTGTAAACTGTTCACTGGCCCATCAGTGTAATAACAATATACAATAGCTAGAAAACACACTACCTACAGAAACAGTATACACCCGTGATGCCACTGTATGTAAAGCACTATCTGTGAGGACTTTTCATTGGCGTTTATATACATGTACAGTAAATTAGTTCACTCTGTTTCACCATTGTAGAATATAAGATGAGACGTACAATTAAATGTATGTCGAGACCCCTGTAGTATCGTAAGAAGTCACTAATGTTGAGACCCCTGAACCATACGATGTCACTAATGTTGAGACCCCTGAACCATAAGATGTCACTAAT
>NW_018480888.1:0-1223 GCF_002113885.1 Mizuhopecten yessoensis | reverse complement strand
CTACCTTACGTAACAAATATATTCCTCGTTATTATTGTACAAACCAAAAAATTTACAAGTTTAAAGGTCTTTTATCAGTATGCAATCAACGAGTTCTGACAGGTTTATCTATGTTCCTAACCAAAATGGCGCATCTTTTGTGAATGATGCATATGTATAATTGTTAATGTGTTTGAGTGTCAATAAAAATCTTGTAAAAAAATCTTGTATTAGCGTATTGTCGTCACACCGGCCGATACCCTATACATACATGTAACCAAGGTCATGAGATTTAGATTAGATGTAGAACACATGATGGAATTGTGTCAAACGAGATCACGTTATCAAAATACAGTAACATTCAGTGATGGTTTGTTAAGTCCAGACTATGTTATGCGCATTTTCTCTAGGAAAAAACCCATTTACAATTCAATAATGTTTTACATCACTTTCAAGAATAGCATGTATAGCCCTGTTATTTTTCCTTTTAGAACATTTTATTGCTCCGATCTTAGAAAGAGCACTCCTGCGAGGAAGCATTCACAATGCTATAGTCTTACAACAAAAATGTAAAATGTAATACATTGTATAAATGAAAATAGTTTGTCTTGTATGCAGAAGAACGTCAAATGAGGGAAGAACGATAAAAATCCTTAACAAAAGTATTATGAATACATTTTTTTCCAGAAAATATAACTCCCATTTAAGTTTCGTTTACTTCAATTTCAACAAATTTTATTGACAAAAAAGAATGTTACACTGTCAAAAGGACTGGACAACAGGCTTATACAGCCTATATAAGTCCTATCCATTGGTGGCAAATATAATGGACATATTGGATTGATGTTATAATGATAAATAATAAATAATCTGTTTACTTAATCGAGTATTATCGGCAAAACGTAGAAAAATACATTTTTTGAAACACAATAAAGGCAGTATTGCCGGCTTGTACATGTATATGACATCTGTGCATTATAGCCAGCAAATCGCTTACCAAACGAGGAGCATTGATGCTACAGAAAAAACAAAGGCCTGATCCTAAAGATACAAAACAGGATTCTTAATATCACAGAAACCACATAGAAATACCTAATGGTACCTCAACAGAAATGATGGACAAGTGAATTGTGGATAACATTGCATACTCAGGGGACGGCAGGACTGGTATCAGTGCTGCAAACACCACACCGGGTCAATAACGCACCAGATACCGCACAGACACCGCATAGGGTCAGTAACGC
>NW_018480887.1:0-1223 GCF_002113885.1 Mizuhopecten yessoensis | reverse complement strand
CACACAGCTGGTCCAGGTGATAGGTAGGTACAAATATACCCACAGCTGGTCCATGTGTTCGGTAGGTACAGTTATCCACACAGCTGGTCCAGGAGTAAGGTAGGTACAGAGATACACACAGCTAGTCCTTGTGTTAGGTCCATGTAGCTACAGATTTTACTTCAATTTTGATAATCTAGGTAGACAAAATCAAACGTGGGACGTATACAAAGAAAATCTCAATCTGAAGTGAAGGTTTCTTACCTGGGATGACGTGATACCTTGTTAGTTGTTTTTTTACAGGTAGGTAAAACCAGGTTCATGTATTTCCCTCCTATCACATTCTAAAATTATGTTATTAATCCAGCAAAATCTTGATTCTATGTTGATGAAACTGGCTCATACGCACGGTTGTTTTTCTCGATATAAGCGAATGGTGGCACAAAGTAAACATCGAGGTGATATGAGTTTTGCAACATTAAGCTGATATTTTGTTTTATGTTTGGATTTTTTAACGTTTTAGATGGTATTTTCACACGACTTCAATACATCTCCCTTTACCACGAGGACGGAAATCACCCGGCTGTGATATTGGTAGGAACGCACCTCGACAAGGTCCCAAACTCGGTAAGACTTATACATATCATGTATCTACATTGCCGGGCGGGTAACAGGCTTGACAAGGTCCCAAACTCGGTAAGACTTATACATATCATTTATCTACACTGTCGGGCGGGTTACAGGCTTGACAAGGTCCCAAACTCTGTTAGACTTATACATATATTTTTTCTACATTGTCGGGAGGGTTTCAGGCCTGATAAGGTCCCAAACTCAGTAAGACTTATAAATAAAAAAAAATCTACATTGTCGGGCGGGTTACAGGCTTGACAAGGTCTCCAACGCGGTAAGTCTTATACATATCATTTATCTACATGGCCAGGCGGGTAATAGGCTTGACAAGGTCTCCAACGCGGTAAGATTTAAATATATAATTGATCTTAATTGTCTGGCGGGTTACAGGCTTGACATGGTCCTCAACGCGTTAAGACTGATATATATCATGTACTTGACAAGATCCCAAACTCGGTAAGACTTGTAAATAGTATTTATCTACATTGTCGGGCGGGTTACATGCTTGACAAGGTCCCAAACTCGCTACGACTTATACATATTATTTATCTATATTGTGGGGTGGGTTACAGGCTTGACAAGGCCCCCAATGCAGTAAGACTCATAAATAGCAT
>NW_018480886.1:0-1223 GCF_002113885.1 Mizuhopecten yessoensis | reverse complement strand
GTTATAAGTATACTACTAGTACGTTATAAGTATACTACTAGTACACACATGATATATAGCACGAGGGTAACCCTCAGGCATCATTCAAGTCAATCACCAGCTCTGTAGGGTTAATTAAGACAAAGTTGCTCTGTGTAGGTCCCTAGTCAAGAGATGTTACAGGAATATCGCGATCAGCTTTGGAAATAATCGAGTTACATATATATTGTGAGTTCTAGGACCTGTTAATACATTATCAAAAAAATGGAAAAAATGTCGCTCATTGTAAGACAATTTTTTAACTTCTCTTTTAATCACTGATCAATTCTCACTACAAAAACGTCCAAGTCACGGACCCAGACATTACGGCAGATTAATCCACTCGTGCATATTAGTGTCTTTATAAATACAGTTTTTGCTTACCTTGTATATCAATATAGTGAGGTTTGACAAGTGAGTGCTTGTTATAAACGTCGTATCCTGCTATAACATGTTTAACTTGCCCTGTGCTAACGATAAAAAGTTGATTGTGTTGTGTCGGGAAGATACGTACAATGACGATACATACTGATGTTAGCTCAGACTCGCACTTCATGCCCGCCACAAGATGGACCCAATGGAAACGGCGCCGCTATTTAGTAGCCGTGATGCGTCGTAAAGGACACTCGCAAATCGATGTCCAGTGGTCCCTGGATCTAAAAAATCTTAGGCTGAAGTTTAAAACGTAAAACCTACCAATGTCAAACAGTTTCACATACAACCACGTGTACATAGAAATATTTCTTCAGCTTGGTAAAAATGATTTGTGGTTTGAACACAGTTTAGATTAAGGTAAAGTGGGGACGAAATGACATAAACATTCACCTATGCGTGTTGAGATCGCTACATGAATAAAGAACCACCTACAATTTTAAATATGTATCTAACGAAATTACATGCATTGTAGATAATTTAACTTGTTTAAATGTCAATTACGATTTGCAGTTTTTGGGTATTTATAAAATGTAACATGATGTCTGAGTGTCACTAATTATGATTTGCAGTATTTGGGACGAGGAAATTCTACTGTGATTATGCAATCGGAAGCGGCAACTCGACGGTAAAACTCTCTGTGATACCGGGCTCCAGGTTCCGGACCAGTGAGTGTTCTGAATGTCACTGCACCAGAAACGGACTCCAGTGCTGCGGGTGAGATATTCTCTGTGTGCAAAGTGGAAATCTGTGTAGGATGTGAGGTAATGTCT
>NW_018480885.1:0-1222 GCF_002113885.1 Mizuhopecten yessoensis | reverse complement strand
TTATATGGGATTTTACCGTCTATATTACTTCTTTGACCCATACTTGTACAGTTTTGGATCTCCGATTCACTACACCTTGATGTGATCTCTGAGTGAATTCTTTAAAAAAGATTTTCAACAATTTTGCACTTTAGAGCAGTTCAGTTATTGATTTTTTGTGTAAATATTTATGGATCAATTTAAAGTGTGAAAAAAAAGTTTGATAAAGGTGACAATGCAATATTTGTGATTAATGTCAATAATATATATACGAGTAATACACAATCTTTCACTTTTTCTAGAAATGAATACTTCACATGAAATATTTGAAACTGAATTTTGAAATGTTTATTTCAAATATCTTTATCCATATATTTGAGATATATATGACCGTATATTAAAAATATTAATGCTTGTATATAAGAAATATTAATACCTGTATATGTGAAATATCTTTATCTATACATTTGAGATATTTATACCCATATATTTGAAATATTTATACCTGCATATAAGAAATATTCATACCTGTATATGAAAAACATTCATACCTGTATAAAAAAAATATTCATACCTATATATTTGAAATATATTTACCTGTACAAAGTCAAACATGCAAAACTGTGGACCATGGGCAACCTTCATATTAGGTCTAGAAATTAATTTTGAATACCACTGATCAATTTGGGTAGTAATGTCCAATTTTTACTAGTCCATGTGGATATTCCATAAACCAATATTTTTCAACAAGATATTAAGCAATATCAAATTTTGACTGGTTTTCTAGCCCTGCGTTTGTAATAGAGATAGAGCAGTAACAAACTCTAATAACTCTCAAAATCCAATATGGCTGCCTGCATCTGGGGGCCATTTTGTTTTTCCAATCAGTCCCAAAATCAAACATGCAAAAATATTGATCATAGGGAACCTACATATGAAATATGAGAAAGATTTGTTCAGAAATAGCACTAACAACATTGTTTAAAGATGGACGATGGAAGTGGACAAAGGGGGATTTGATCACGGGATGGTGGGCTAAGATATACCAACCCAAATAAATATTGTATCCACAAAGTCTCTGACAAATAAATTCATGATAAATAGAAACTTCTGTCTTCAGGGTTATTTACTTTGATGATGCAACATCCTTGAAATATATTTAAAAAGCAAAAAAGTTCTGCCTACGGAGGAAGGAAAATGTGTGGCAGGAGGTCCGACTCCCTCTACATTCCACTATTGTGTA
>NW_018480884.1:0-1222 GCF_002113885.1 Mizuhopecten yessoensis | reverse complement strand
TGGAGAGGAGTTTTGTAAAATCTTCTATGAAATGACCATGAGTTTATGCAAATTTACATGACATGCATGTTTTCCACAGTTATTAAGTGTCGTTATCATGACTTGCTGCGTAATGGTTGTTGTCACGACGACATCACAAAGCTTTGGTGTGATATACATAATATATATGATCTTCATCGTGTTGTAGGATGACCTAGTTGGAAAAAGTGTCTATAACATAATACATGTGGGGGATCATGCCAAATTTAGTAGCAGCCTTCTTCCTATGTCCCTTGGGAAAATACTACCAGTATCATTAGGTAAGTACACGTGTCACTCAACTATAGGACTGCAACGATTGGTGCTACAGTAATATTGTACACAATGTAACTCCAACCCAGAAGACTTCCAATCCAAACAGCTTCCCTTGGTTGATTGATACATTGGTCCATCAGATATTTCATGGATTGACAACATTTTGAACTATTTAACAATGCTGGTCAAAAACTTCAAAGGGAGATAACTCTTACATATATAATTAACTTGTGTCGATAAAGTTAGGGTTACATACAAGGAAATCAGTAAAGTCAAATGTCAATGAAGTCAGTTAAGTCAGGGGTCTGTAAAGTCCGGTATCAGTTAAGTCAGGGGTCTGTAAAGTCCGGTATCAGTAAAGTCAGGGGTCTGTAAAGTCAGTTGTTGGTAAAATCAGATTTTGGTGTCAGTAAAGTCAGGTGTCTGTTAACTCAGGTGTCTGTAAAGTCAGTTGTTGGTAAAATCAAATATTGGTGTCGGTAAAGTCAGTTGTCAGTAAAGTAAGTTGTTGGTTAAGTTAGTTGGCTTGTAGTCACTTTAACTAATTTTGTCAAATAGAAATAAGAAAAGAGCTGTGAGATGTATTCATATAAATGACATTCAGTAATATTAATCTTATTTTCGTTTTTGTAGCGAGTGTTATCCCTTGGTCAACAGAGGCTGTAGCGGCCAAAGGCCGAACATTTAATTGTCGCATGCTGATTAAACCTCCATGTAAGTACACAGTCATTAAAATGTTCGTCAGATACTTAAATTCCATTTTTAAGACAAGAATATTTGGCTTCCAATAAAAACTTTGGCAGTAATAATCGATTCAGAGTTAATTAAAAGTTAATCTTCATTTGTCTTCTAGCTTATAAAGCTTGATGAGTCAGATCTAAGTTTACGATAACACGAGAGCTTATAATTATAGTAAGGTTTCAATTAC
>NW_018480883.1:0-1222 GCF_002113885.1 Mizuhopecten yessoensis | reverse complement strand
TTAGCAAATATGACATTTTTTCCCCGACCAGCCCCTTTAAATATTTTTTTCTTTTTGTTTTTCTAGTTCAAAATACGATTCTCCATCATTAAGGAACAAAGACAATCGAAACTGTGAGAAATGTCCCCCTGTCTTACCAAAACAAGGCAATTGTTGTTTTTTTTGTCCGAACTCAATTCTCCTGTCTCGTACCTCTAAATAGGTGAGCTGTGTTCATCACATACTTGTGTCACGTGGTCTATTATCGATGAAAACTCACTTGATTATTTCCCGCCATTTTTGCTGTCCTTTCACGTGCTCTTGTTCGTCATACGGCATAATGCGGACCTCTGATTGGCTGTCGTTTTATGGGCGGGGCCAGGGTGTCTATAAAGGACGTGCACCACTATGACAGGTAAATACGATCAGAAGCTGTCAACAGGTACGTGTGTAGCCGATAATTCAGGTAAGTCAAGCTTTATTTTTTCACAAGGCCCGATCATGGAAACGTTTTCAATAATGTTAAGTGTGAGGGAATAGGAAGTGGATCTTTGTTGCTTTACTAAGTATAATGCAAACTAGACTATCGTATAAGGTACATGCACATGAAATACCATAGATTGGTGAAATATTGTCAAAAGGGATTTCCAAAAAAATATCGGTGTAAGGAAGCTGTAAGGGTAGATAAACAGGATTATCTTTTTTCATTTCGTTGCCATTTTCGTGATTACATGTATCTATCGCTAGCAGAGATCTGATTTTTTCATACCGATTGTGGATCATCCCGCAAACATGTGAGAACAGGAGAATGTCGTTCGTTTCATGAAATGTCTCGATCTATAGTAAATAGACAATAAAGAATGAAAAAGCAAATTGTATCAACTATCGTTTAAAAGGGATCTTTCTGGAAATATATCACTACATGTATTACAATCGTACACACAGGTACATAATCTATAAAAATCCGACGTCTAATATCTTAAAAAAACCAAACACCAAAATACATGTTAACGCATTCTATAAATAGATTTAAACTTCAGAGATTCACTTGACCATGACTGAACAGTGGTGTACAGTGTTATTTATTGAATAGAAATGAATTGGTACGGTAATAAATAGTTGTATGGATTCTGATTTAAAAAAAACAACATAGTAAGTTGTCCCAAATGCCCATGGCAAATCTCAACTCTTAGCATATTTCATATTTTAGAAAAGAGGGTATACCCCAATATTCGACGATAGG
>NW_018480882.1:0-1222 GCF_002113885.1 Mizuhopecten yessoensis | reverse complement strand
TAGCTAGTGCAGAGGCTGAGTGTATAGCTAGTGTAGAGACTGAGTATATAGCTAGTGTAGAGGCTGATTGTATAACTAGTGTTGAGGCTGAGATCAAGGTTATCAGAGAAGTTGATGGACAAAAAGAGAATAAACAACTAGTTAAGGGTACAATTGTGTATGTATCTTAGTTAAGAAATAAACTGCATAGGTGTGGCAGACATACTGGTGTAACTGCCACATGTGTCACTGACAAACTGAAAAGTACACAAGTTTGTCTGTGACACATGTTACAGTTATTCCAGTGGGTCTGCCACAACTATGCAGTTTATTGCTTATATTTTCTTTTTCTTTTTATTTCCCTAAAATTTTAAATGTTCCATTGTTATCAGCGAGATCAGGTCAATCATTAGAACAGTAGACATCACAAGCTGTTTCCCGCACAAAATTGAAAGGTTAAACAAAGCTATCATATCTAATAGATTTTTGTTTAATTTAATGAAACTAAATAATTGAAATGAAGAGAATCATCATATTAAGTTAGTGTCAATTAAAATGCTGTGTGACGTTTTAAGTAATGTTTTTTGAAAGAACTACATAATATTCTGAAGATGTAGTCACACAATTGTAACAATAGTGCTCAAGCTACATATTCATACACTGCTAATAGCAGCTGCAGATATACTCTCATAAATGAACCTCCTCAAATAAAGGATGTAAAAGGGTTAGGCCACACCTAATGAAAAACACTTTTTTGGGGGAAATAGAAAGCAGGAACACACATTGCTGTAAGGATGTTTTTTGTTCCATGCTGTGTTTTGTACAATATTGCTTTCTTTTTGTGTAATTTGTAATTTTGAATAATTTGTTATTTTATAGAACTTGTTATTTTGTATTGTTCTTGTAGGATATTGCCTACAGTTGTGTAGTGTTGCAACTTTGTTGTACAATCTTTCATTCTTGCTGTTCATTGTTGTATAGTTCATACAATTTTACATCCTTGCTGTACAACGTTTAATTCTAGTTGCACAATGTTGTACCCATGTGTCAAAGCTATCATTAATTGCAGTATTTGAAAGACAATGGAATTTCTAGAGCATTTTATTTTTAATTTACCGAATATTTGTACCTTTTTGTTTTGCAGTTTTTGAACACCACACTCTGATAGGAGAAGAGGCATTTTGGAGGTGGGTGATTTAAACACATACTGCTAACCACTGGTATTCTGGAGGTGGATGGTTCA
>NW_018480881.1:0-1222 GCF_002113885.1 Mizuhopecten yessoensis | reverse complement strand
GTATGAAGGTTGTATGAGGGTCGTATGAGGATCGTTTTTGGTTGTTTGAGGATCGTGTTTGGTTAAGAAATTTGCATAAACCACAAAGTTGAGCATGAATCAACACGATTTTTTCAACTTTTCTTAAATCATGTTTGCAATTTCTTAAATCGTGTATGTGAGATAGGGGCTTTACATGTTTTGTACAACTATTGAACACAGTGAGTTGCGTTTTATGTAGCAATTGCTTGCATGTGCTTTATATGTGTATAACCAGACTACCGTATCAAATGAGTTGGGTTTTGGATGACAATGTAGGTGTTGAGTTGTTAATCCATTCTTAGATGTCTCAGTGTGACACATTAATTACTATTTTGAAAAATATGTGTGTTTCGTTCAGTTTCTGTTGACTGTATAAATATTTTCAAATCGTGATATTTTTAAAAAATAACAAAAACAAAATTTGGTATAAACGTAATACAAACTATCTTTATAACAAAATGATAAATTAGGTCCCTTGGGTTTCGTTATAACCATGCTTTACAGTAAATGGGGAAAGGTATTACTAACACTCGCCAAGATGGCCGAAGTTCTATTCCCTAACTGGACTTGACAAGTCATGGGTCTCCCAAATCTGGTGTATTTTACCCAGCGATTCTGGTTTCCTTCAACATCAATAGGAATTTCTGCATGCCACAATCCCCGTCAACAAGAGTAATTGTAAGTTATTAAAACTAGATTAAAAGCTGTTAAAAACTAACACTTGTGTGAGAATCATTGCCCTTTGTACTTTCTATTATGGGTAAGAAGCATAAACAACAATGAGCATGGATTTTTTCTTTTTTCTTACGTTTGTCTCAAATAAAGACAGATCGGGGATGATACATACAGATGGCTACATCAAAACAATCTTCATACATTTCTCCTATATTATGACCCTTGATATACATGTAGATTTATATGTTCAACATATATGACATTATTTATAAACTCAGCATATATTGTTAATCAAACCAGTGAAGTACATGCATGAGAAATCAAACATTATTCTTTGAATTTTTTTCCTGTCTATCACAAATTCAGCACAAGTAACAGTCTTATATACAAATCTTTCACAAAAGGAGTTCAATCCTCCGAATCCTTTTATCATTTCACAGCGTATTGACTCTGGTCTTCTTGTTTTTATTATGTTTCTTCTATTTCTGAAAAAACCCAAAGAAGATGAACTATTTGTACCTCAAAA
>NW_018480880.1:0-1220 GCF_002113885.1 Mizuhopecten yessoensis | reverse complement strand
TACATGGAAAGTTCCGGTCCATCGTCGGGACGTAATAATGAAGCAAGGCTGTTATCTCCCTGGTTCCGGGACGTTCCGGAAGGAACATGTTTCCAATTCTTCTATCATATGCTTGGGCAGGAATCTCACGGAGGTAAGTGCTAGATTTATTCATAAAATACTGTTTCATAATCAAACAATAAGACAGAAAGTCATGTTGGTGGGTTTTTTATGTTGCACGTACATTTTTATCAGGACGGGGCATTGGAGATGGGGGCGACCTATGATATAATTGCGGGGTCCATTATTTTGTGAACTTACCTTCGTATGAGAAAGTTTAACCATTTTTGAAATTGAGTGATACACTGTAATATTAAGACGTGCTAAAGTTCACTATCGATAACGGTCAAGCACATTGCATGACCCTTTTTGACCTGTCAGTGTTCTAGCTAATTTATATTTTAAAGTTTATGACTCCATGTACTGCGGAAAGTACGAGATAAGCCACTTTCCGTACATAAAACAGAGACGAGTTATAAAAAAGAAACCAAGATGGGCTAATCGTGATTAATGAAGTGTTTTTCAGCTGTCGGATTCGCATAGATCCCATTAAATGAGTATATCGAAGAGCCAGCCTATTACAAATGAGTATGATGGACGTATATGCAGAAGAAGAGTTCTGAAAAACGGAAATGATCTTTCATGTAATCAACGCGACAATTTCCACTTACCCAGTGTTGTATGCAAGACTGAGTCTTATACACAAAAAATGCGATTTGACGCAGAGTGCACACAACTATTTCAGTCCGTGCCGTAATAAAGTAATATTAGTTACTCTTGAAACTAACTACAGTAAAAGACATTTCCACTTACTTTCGGTTACTATATTGTACATACCCTATGACAAAATGTATGCGCTTGTGATAAGTGGTTTTACGGAAATACATTTACACATATGTATTCTCATAAAAACGGTATCCTCCATTAAAAATTTCAAAAAAAACAACCAAAATTATTTTAGTAATTAAATTCTAGCCATTTCAGTGAGACATTATCATTCTTTCCAATTTACAGATTACAGTTCCTTGTTTGTCTACGTGAGAGATGAACAGTCCGTGGAAAATCTCGTGTTCTCGACTTCCGGTAGTCATGGCAACCGTTGGGTACGAGGATTGGTAATATTGACAGAGGATCACGCGCTATTTCAGGTACCCTTTTTAAGAAAAATCTTTTCTTCCCAG
>NW_018480879.1:0-1220 GCF_002113885.1 Mizuhopecten yessoensis | reverse complement strand
GCAAAATAATGAAATGCAATTTCATAAACACATATAACAACGTACGCAAATAAGGAAAAATAATTAAATTTATCAAAACCTAATGCTGTATTTGATGTAATGATGCACATGTCTAAAATAACTGACCGAGCTACCTGGTCAACGAATCTTGGCTCCAGTGTGCCACAGTTGTATCCAAAAGGAAATTAAGGGGAAGCTAATATAGTATGTGAAAAACTACAGTGCAGCGAGGACAGGGATCTTTAAAACTGAAATTAAATATACATATCCTATAATTTACAATTATCGCTCTCACATAATTTTCACAAAAGTACATATAATTCTACTCATATTAAGAAAAATAATTTTAAAATTCAATTTCAGTTGTTGTTAACGTTTGTAGTCGTACGTACCACTTACAGATACTTTCAGTTAAGGTAGAGCCCAACTACCTTGTTTATTATCTCCAATGAAGAGGAGTTCCAAATTTTTTGGCATTTTTTCTGACTTGAAATTGCTTTGCTTTTCTAGAATTTATTTCTTTAGCATAGAGATATGAAGAAAAGAAAGATATTTATGTATCCCTTTTCACAAAACATGTCCGTCACAGGGATTCGAACTCAGACCTCTTGTTTATAAAGTGGGGAGCTGTATCACTCCACTACGGCGGTCATGCTGTGTGAAGAAACGGCTGCACTTTTCTTAAACACTTTTAGTTGAAATTTCAAATAATCTAACTCCCTAAATATTCACAAGACCTATAATCATCTGTGTATGAATGTAAGGAAATAATTTCACATGAAAATGTCTCCCGATACGTTCTGTATACAATGAGGGAAGTGGCGAGACTCTATACCTAAAGTATTGAAGTCCAAATTAATATTTATTCCAAAAAATAGCTTCATTGCGGAAATCATTTGGAAAGGAGATTTAGGTTAGATTATAGGTGAAGAATTTAGCTTTGATATGAATACAGTTAATTATACAAAAAAAAAGTATAACATAGGAGGCACGACAGTCTAGTGGCAGGACGCCGGTCTCGTGACCGAAGGGTTGCGGGCTCGAGTCACGGCACGGCTCTGTGTGTGTATCTTTGAGCAAGATTATTTAGCGTGTTCCAGTCTACTCAGCTGTAAATGAGTATGTGGTTGTGCAGTGCTAGAATTGTCGAACGCTATCTGTTAGCGCCGATATAACAGCTCCGGCTGTATGCTCCCCAGGGAGTTGAGAAATATATTGGC
>NW_018480878.1:0-1220 GCF_002113885.1 Mizuhopecten yessoensis | reverse complement strand
TCAGCTAGGGGTGCAAGAGATTTGGGTATGGGTGAAGGCCATCAGATTCCAAAGATGATCAAATAAATTATCATCACACTGAAAATTTGGCTTTAAACGACACAATGCTTTATTTTGTAGAAATATTTCAAAGAAATTTATATAACGATTTTTCCTTGCATGTGCCACGTGTTTGGCAACTTAAGCATCTTCCCCCTCGGATTATGATTTGATCCCCTATCCGACCCCCAAGGGGTTGAGAAATTCTATCAATCTCGTATGTTTTATAATGTTTGTCTGACTGGTTTATCACTGCACTTCCTAGTTGGATGTTTTGTTCATCAATTTAAATATTTGGCGTTGGGTTAGGGGTTAAAGACTAAGACAAGCTGTATAGTTCCCTACAAGGTCATGATTAGCCGATAACAATTATTTTTGTACAAATTACAGACTAAATGCTTGAGGAGCTGTGAAGTAATTATTACCAGAACATCGTATGAAAGTCAACAATGAATTTACACCAACGTATAGTACCAATGTAAAGTATCAACCACTGATCTCTGCCATACAGTAATGTACAGATGTACATGTATTACCAGCATAAGTCAGTTGTCCTTTTTTGAATCCAAGAGGCCTTAGACTAATTGCAAAAAGCAGCTGAATCATACAACGTCTCTCTCAAACCATTGCCAGTTGGAATGAACAACAAGAAAAAAGTCCCCAGACAGTGTCATGTGGAGTGGCCGAGTCAGCAGGAAAATGCATCTCTATTTTACATGATCCAATCAATAAAACAACATTTGCAGAATTCATCTTAATTCTTCAGCTTGAAAAAATCGATTTCTGCTACACAAAGTTATTTTTTAAGCAAAATATTATGACTGTCTCCAGACCATTCATATCAATTCTTAAAGTTAAGTATCCCCCTATATATATAGCTAATATAAGGATCTATGAAGTTAAGTATCCCATTTAAGGGTCTATATAGTAAAGTACAATGTATACCCTCTATAGGGGTCTATAAAGTAAAGTGTCCCCTCTATAAGGTTCTATAAAGTAAAGTATCTCCTATAGCCGTCTAATGGTAAACTAGACCCCCAGGAACCTCAGTGGGACAATGAAGACCCAAAGGGTACCCAATGGTAAACTAGACCCCCAGAGGCCTCATCTGGATAATGTAGACCCAAAGTGGACTATATAAAATAAAGTATCCCCTCTAGGGGTCTATAAAGTAAAGTATC
>NW_018480877.1:0-1220 GCF_002113885.1 Mizuhopecten yessoensis | reverse complement strand
GTAGGACTCAGGTGACCGTTAAGGCCCATGGGCCTCTTGTTGTCAGAAACTTAGCATTGATTATATACCATGAGAAGAAACAAGCATATCTTAGCCATAAAGACAACCTTTTAACTGTAAATAAGTCTTAACTCATTCACCACTGAATGAGTTAATTCTTCAGATTTTTTTTTTTTTTTAATTACAATCATTAATCACTCTTAAGGGAGAAACAATCACTTACTGGTACATGTATCTTGCAGGTTTTGGAAGTGTTGGAACGTTTATGGAAGGACCAATTATCGGTGTGATTTCCACGTGGTACGGCTGGTCAGGGATGTTCTACTTCATGATAGCGCTATCCTTTCTAGGGACGTTTTCTGTGTACCGTGCTGCAGGAAAACATAATAAGTCTAGGATGAGGACAATACCTGAGGCAGAGCCGCTAAAACTTGACACAGACAACTCTGTATAGGCAAACTGACCAATAGGAACACAGTTTATTTTTCAAATGGTGTTGTCTGAACATTGGAATTCCATAGCACATGGTTTTTTTTTAAATTTATCATTCATTCTTTATATTCACAGATTTGGTTTTAGATTTATTTCTGTACTATAAACCGAGAATTTTTCGTCACTGTTTAACTTTGGCCTTTTTCACCCTACATGATGAGGGCAAATGTGGCACGAGAGCAAATATCTACATTGGCTATATCATTTTGTTGTTTCATAAAAAAAACGAGATTAAGTAAGTTTTTATTCTGGTTGTTTCGCCTTTTCGCAGCATAGAGACAGAACAGCGAAATGGCACAAATCTTACTGTGATGACATCATCATGGAAAAGATATCACCATTAAATAACCGCGACAAATATTCAGGTATCTGCATTTATGTGGTTCTATTTATAGGGAATTGAATATAGAATATTGGATTATACTGGTGTATATCATTATATATGTAGATAAACAATGCTTGTCTTTCCTCAGTGTGCTGGTTTAAAATGCACACCAAAATAGAGGGGAGGGGTATTGTTGGGTAATATAACCATGCTGCCCTTCTGTCTGTACATCTGTTTACTTTGTGTTGCAACATGTTCAACATTTCTAAATAGAATCTTCAATGGGGTGTTTGTTAGTGTTGAGAATCATTTATAAAAAACATTTCGGTAGTTCTAACCGTTTGTTAATCCAACAGCCCATCTTTTTAGCCCACCATCATCTGATGGTGGGCTATTCAAATTA
>NW_018480876.1:0-1219 GCF_002113885.1 Mizuhopecten yessoensis | reverse complement strand
AACAACGTTAGATCGGATTACCCTCCCATCATGTCAGTAAGAATCGAATCTATATCCCTTATATATATGATACATCTCTTTTTTTCTAGTTTAAATAGGGCATACAAAGCGTGTCTTAAATATTTTATCCTCCTGCAGGTTAAGTTAAACACTTTATAATCTTCATAACTTGCAAATAGAAAAGGACAACAGATACTGACAAAATAAATGGGAAATATTTAAAGACATAAAGATAATTTTGTTACATTGTTCTCTTCACGTTTTCTATGATGTCATGCTAGAAACAAACCACGATTCATTGTTATGTATGCATGTTATGTTTGCATTACATCACGATAATATTGAAGTTCGTCCTTTACCTTTTATCAACAAAACGGAATATGAACACAAAACCGGATTAACTTTATGTATTCACATGTGATTCAGAAAATTATCTATGTAAAGCCAAAGTACATGCTCAGGAAACACTGTCCTTTTCTTCGATTACATGTACAGAGCTTTATCAACAGTTTAAATGTTTAGTTTAAGAAAACAAAATTAGTTTTTCATTATTGCTTTGTTTCATTTCAGTTATAAGATGTGCATTGCTTATCACCGCTTACGACGGTGATATTCAAGAGGCCTGAACCTCAGAGGTCCTCTTTGTACAGTAGCAACGACCAGAAGTATTTTCCTCCAATTATTACATAGGGTTTGACTTTTCATGGATTTAGACCCTGAAACAATCATGTAACGACTGTGTTTATCCAGAAAATAAAGTATTGTTTTCATGCAAAATTGTATTGCATATATTTATCGACAGAGCCAGACAGTGTGTTGTTAATCTTAATTATCTGTTTGCCTGACCATAAGCCCCTCTCCAATTTGAGGAGTTTCCTCCTAGAATTTCATCCCAACTCCACAATGTCTTGGTCAGTTGAAACACTACTTTGTCAATGTCATTGGGTAAACTGTATCTAAAACCTGATTAATAGTAAAATCTCCCTGTTGAAAACCTAATTGCCTCGTAGATAGTAAAGATTGATCTAAAACATAATTATGTTTATGCTTGTAAACACATTTATCCGTTATTTCCCCTACTAAGAAATGTCCACTGTGTTCACAGGAATAAGTGCCAATTTCTACAGGTGTCTGGTTTTCGTCATTTCGTCATTCAGTAATTTTTATTAATTTTTACTTGTGGCGTGACACCTGAAGGGATGTCACAGATGGAATGAAG
>NW_018480875.1:0-1218 GCF_002113885.1 Mizuhopecten yessoensis | reverse complement strand
TCATATACTAGCCTGTTTCAAGGACATTATATTTCGCTGATTTCTAATTTCCCCCTATCCATATCATACCAAATTTATATTTTCGTGGGGATTTAGTTTCGTGGATTGTTGTTATCCACGAAATAAACGAAATTGAAAGGCCAACGAAAATTTATGATTTTACAGTAGTCACATTTCAAAATCTGGCATTTCAACATAATCGTCAAGACTGTCAAAGTCTATTTTCCTGAGCGATGGTTTAATACAAAATGTTTCTTTCTTAAATGGTGTCTAAATGTTCCCGTGTAGTACAACAACACACACTGATAGTAACTTATAACAGCAGACAATTATTCGTATATCATTAAATAGTACACTCCTTCAGCCTGAGATACTTATATTGGCAATAATTGGAAACGAAACACGCGACAGAAAACTACAGATATATGTCTGTAAATCTCAAAACACAGAAGGGATATCTCTTGCTTATTTATCGTGAGAAAATACCTTTAACTACATGCTATATCGTGAGAAAATACTTTTAACTACATGCTATATCGTGAGAAAATACTTTTAACTATATGCCGTCGTTATTGTAGACGGAATCACCTCTGAGCGGATTCCTCGTTATAGAACCCCATGTAAGGTCATTAATTTTTATAGTTGCAACACTTCCTGGTCATTACAAACTGACAATACCCTGGAAGAGAAAATATATGAAGAATTCAAAAATCGATAGCAAACAGCTGAGACTTAATATAACTATTAGATTGTGTAAAGGAGTACAAAAGCATATGTGTAGCATTCTATGGTTACTTTGTTTTTAGTTTTGACGAATCAACCGTTCATCAGATATCATATACTTGATTAATCTTACTACTGCGATATATGTAGTGCATTACGATGTTATGCGTGCAAATTCTGCAGTAGAGCATGTTTCATTACCCTAGTATTTTTTATTCGCCGGCTCTTATTTTGGCCGGAAGCCATGTGTCGCTATTTGTAGATAGAATTGACAATAAAAAAAAGGTATAAACTATTAAAGCACCATTTTAAGTAAATTGAACTTTAATAGGACAGTCTTGAGAAAATGTTAGCAGATAATATAATAAGCAAGGAAAGAAAAAAGTAGGTATTTGATAACTGTAATGCCACACATATTTAAGTTATGTCTCAAATAGAAATACTGTGAATTCGAGGTTTTTGAAGTAAAACCAATTTTCATGATGTAATACTTAC
>NW_018480874.1:0-1216 GCF_002113885.1 Mizuhopecten yessoensis | reverse complement strand
TACTATAGGGCACCCGTATCTCTGATACGGGGCCCTAATTACCATTGATCCAATGCTTTCTTAAACAGAAGAAACTCACTTGCTGGTTTTTATCGACATATTTTCAACAAGTTACAAATTTCTAACATCACAATTAAATGTATGCAGATCCTTCATTAAGATTCATCGGTTTGGAAATAAGTGATATCAAAGTTATACTTCATAACGTTTCATGACCGACTGGTCCCTTTGTCAAGCTTGACAAAGGGACCAGTCGGACTTGAAACGTTGCGACACGTTTAATACGCACATTGTTTGTGTAAGAAGTAAAACTTTGATATCGTATGGAGATCCTGATTCTAGTTTGTGATGGTAAATATCAGGAGACATCCCATGAATGGGAAAAGTTCTAGTAACACAAGATCAATTAGTGAGGAACACTAATGTATGTTCCATACTTCATCGGAATGTCTTTACAATGTGTGAGCCATCATACGTACTACAGGAGTCCGAGGACTACAAACACTGGGGGACATGCAAGTCCTTATTTATAGGTGATAATTCCTGTACAAGGTAAACCCAGGAAGAAAGGTTCAAAGTTAGACCATCAGATTACAAAACATAGAGCTTGAAAACAATAATTACATAATTTCCTGTGTTTGCATGCCTTCATGTATTGGTTCTCATCTTTTAAAATACACAAAAACATTTTCGATAGCCCTTAGGTTTGTAACTTGACCACAGCAATGATCCCCTAATCTTGAACTCATTCCAAACAATGACACTGCAATGCAGCATATTCAAACGGTGAAACTGTCTTATAACAAAATCAAACGTGACAAAAGTCTGGAAAATTTAGACAAACTCATCAAATCTTTAGCCATTATAACTAACTGTCGAATCCTTCCTTCGCCTGAACAACCAAGAAAGTGCAAAACTGAATATCATCAGTCAAACAAGCCACTAACAATATTTTCACAACACTGGCATTAACACTTTCTGTCAGCCCACATGAACCATGCACTATTATCCTTAGGAGCTGTGTAGGCCGAGTGGTTATGGCGTCTCATTTCTACAACCACTAGCTCTCCACCAACGGGTTGTGGGTTCGAGGCCAATGTGAGGCAGTCGCTCAGTACTGGCCACAGGTCAGTGGTTTTTCTCATGGCACTCCCATTTTCCCTCCACCATCAAAACCTAGCATGTCTTTGATCAAACCAAACCTAATATCGTCAAC
>NW_018480873.1:0-1216 GCF_002113885.1 Mizuhopecten yessoensis | reverse complement strand
AAACTCTTCTGAAGAGAAGGTACATAATATGATGCAGTAAACATAATGCATGCAACCTTAAGTAGATAACACCGTATTCCTAACAGACGCTCGGAGGCTATGTGGATGCGACAGATCAAGAGCTCTGTGAAGTGTTTGCATTTTTTTTTATCATAATCTCAAAAATCAAGTATTCTACAATAGTTTTAAACAGCGTAATGTCGTTAGTGTCAACTGGGCCGTTTCCATGGCCACAGAGCTTACATGTCAGTTCCGACATGACACACAAATCACATTATGATGTTTCACAATTGAATCCATTCCAAGGCTATTTTTTTTAAATTTTATTTTATGAGATAACAAGGGTTCTGGTTGTGGGACACAACTGTTCTCCTGAAAACAACCACAATTACAATACATTGTAGTTTAAATCTTACTCAGAATTGCAAACTGCTTTGGCATGCAACTTAATCATCTTCCAATTAGCTGAGTACATGTATAACTATCATAAATCAAGAAGATGACGATCCTGATTGTTAAATTGCTTTTACATTTTGACTGCAGCAAGACTTTTTATTTATTCTTACTAATCATATACTAAAACCTTTCTAAACTGGATATCGCAAGCTTGATCTTAACTCTTTTTGTTCTGAATGGACAGGTTGTTGGAATACACAGGTTCAATTTAAATTAAGAGCTTTATATAACTATACATTAAAAATTTAAGATATAGTTTATAAGGTTTCCAGCTATATTATGTAGTACCAAGATTACACAGAGTCTTATCACTTGTAGGAGAGATAGAGAAAAAAATGAAGAAAAAATAAAGATTCCCATCTGATATATGAAGATGTATACTTTAATAAATTGCTAACCAACCTAAAAAAATAACAAAACGTTAAAATCTGGTAAATTTAGACAATAACAGCAGTTAAAAGTTCAAAATAGACCAATTTGAAAAATGTCACGTTTTTTTCATGGCCATTCTTGAGCAGCCATCATTGATTTCAATATCGACTCTCAAAAAAATTTCTTCAGGGCCACTGATAACACTCCTTTTCAAATTTTAACCAAAATTGTCAAAATATAAGTTAAAAAATCAAGTTTTAAAGATGGTGGTCTTGGCTGCCATCTTTGATTTTGGATTTAGAAATAAGTGTTATCATGGATTCAAGTTATCCCCCCTCATTCTTCTTAACTCTTTCACCCCTATGTAACTTTAGTAGACTCTACCATG
>NW_018480872.1:0-1215 GCF_002113885.1 Mizuhopecten yessoensis | reverse complement strand
ACTGTTCGTATAAAATTCTTGAGACGTAACAAAGTATAACATTGGACTGCTTAGAGACTTGTAATTCTACAAAAAGCCCATATCAAAATTAACATTTCCATATTTAAGATACCAAAGAAAAAGTCACGCTTGATGTTCACTACCTTAATATTATAATTGGTGTATATGATATGCGAGAATAAGCGGTATGCTAGCATCGTCATTCTTTAGAATTGGCGTGAATTTAAAAAATGATTTTACAGTATTTTTTTAAATTCACCGGCAGCTCCTGTTACAAATAAGGATTAACAGAGGGTGTGTATTTGGTGGACAATGGTCTGGTTTGAAATTTTGGAGGCCTTTGCATCTTACATTTTTCTCACCCTTCAGTGAGCCGAAATTTGTCTGGTTTGCAATTGGTGAAGGGTGCAAAGGAAACCAGGCTATCCAGGAGATTTTGACAATTACCAAATATTGAATGAATCGAAAAGAAAGATGTCTGTACCAGAACTATTATGTCTGTAATGTTAATATGAAAAAGTGCTTGAATTTGCTAATTTGAGAATTAGAAACATGTTGGAGAAGTAAAGTTTTTACCATTTTTTTGGGAGAGACGAAGTGAATTCGCAAAAAAAGAAAGACCAGAACTGTGTATACTGATCTCACAAATATTTTACATTGTATTAAATCTGGTATTAATTTTATGTGCAATCCTCACTATTTTAATTTTCACTGGTACAACTTGGAGAATCTGTTTTAACATTATCGGTGGGAACGATCTGTACATTTGGGTGGTACAAAAGTTGTCACTGTTATTTTTCTTTATGTTCGTCATCTAGCAACTTGTTTGGGACACCTATAGCAAAATGTATGACCTATTTTTATGTTGTACAAGATGCCAAAAGTTTTCTCATCATTTGCAAGAAATTGAAAGTATAATAGGTTTTTTCCCCTCCTGTTGTTAGACTATGTTAATATGTTTATTTAATCAATCCTGTCTTAGGACCAATATATTTATTACAAGAAAAAATAATATATAGTATGTTAATTATTTGTCCTTTTATAATGCATAATGTCTCATCCACAACTTCAGAAAAATAGTTGCGAGACAGTTACCCAGATGTGCTCTCAAGGGCTTGTTTTATAGAGATTGAGTGATCAACTCATTCACCCCTGAAGACACATTTGAATCCATCCAATTCAATGGTTGGAATAGTTCATTATGAAATTTCAGGG
>NW_018480871.1:0-1215 GCF_002113885.1 Mizuhopecten yessoensis | reverse complement strand
GGTAAGACCGGATACGCGAAGGGGGTTCTGTAAAGTAATAACATAAACCAAAAACTGACCTGGACCACGGACTAAAATACTCATCTTATTCCGTGCCTGGACTGAAAGAAATCTGAAAGAAATAAAACAAAGCGAATTGAAACAATATAAGGTTAGTCGATTACCGAGATCTCCGCTGTTATTTCGTAAAAAACTTACCGATTTGACAGAGAACATGTCTAGCTCAATTAACACCGATGAACAACAATATCCATGGGTCTGAGTGATGGGCGAAGTGTGTGTCCTTGAACCGGGAAAGGTGAAGAGCTTTATACGACTGTTACAGAAGTATGTAGCGAAAAGAGGAAATATACTAGAGTCTTGAACACTTTTGTTTGTATCAAATTTTGAGTCGAGTGAAAAAGCGGAAAACAATTTTTACTCTTTCTGGAATAAATCTAACTTACCAACCAGATCAGGTCAATCTTTCTTTGACTATTTGGCCCGGACTAATTCAGAAGACGCAGTGCTTAGCATGGAGTCATTGAAGAAGCCATGTCACTGAATGGCATCAAGCTGAAGTAGCAGCACATACAGCTCCAAACTTGTTAAACACGCGCAAAGTTATCAGCAATGAAAGCTCGAAAACCATTTGTATGAAGAACTACTACATTGAAATAGGAAAACACGAATCTAGAATCAGCCATGTTTGATAAGGGGGCGAAATTGAATCAGAATTGGGTTTACTGCAATCGCAGAAAGATGCCTCGACTATGACAGAAGTTTAATCGGACGCGTTTATGGGACGAGGTGGTTGACATGGAGACACACACATCCCTATTGCGTTTCGTGCCAATTCCATGGAACGTATGGATAATCATGTGACAGAAAAAGTCAGAATCCTTGAAAGCGATAACAATCCCGAAGAGTTCAAGGACTTCCTCGGGGATCTCTTTCCGCACACAAGACCTGTAATCCGACCAAAAGGACAGTAAAACTTCATCTAGCACAAGTCACACATTTCTCTTGTACATCTCAGGAACCAAGTTGTTCTGCTACTCAGTTAAGTGTGAAAGATCCATTGTTTCGCCCACAGACGGGTGGAGACTTGTTCCTACAAAAGATTGTAGTGTTTGATGACCACACATGTACAGAGCCTAGGACACGTGCGACAAGTCTGTGAACAGCGAACGCATTTAATACAGTGAATTTGGATGTCAAGCTGTCTAAACAGAA
>NW_018480870.1:0-1215 GCF_002113885.1 Mizuhopecten yessoensis | reverse complement strand
CCTCCTACATTTTTCGACCGATCTCTTTGAAACTTGGTATACATGCATGATAATCATGAAATGAAGTTTTGTCTCGATCCCTTAAAAGAATTTTGATTTGACATTTTTAGCAAAAGTTATTGCCCTTTGTTCATTTCAGTAATTTGGACCATTATATTTTTCTTCTATATACACATTTATGTAATTTAAATAATTCTATCCGTTCCTCTTTTGGCACACTTGCTGTTTACATTTTATCCTGTGTGGCCCTCTGTGACCTGATGGTTTTGATGGGATGTTAAATCTTAATAAATAAACTTCCTAACAAAACTTCAATTTTTTTTCAGAGACTGAAGGCATCGGTCCATCATACTGTGGTGAGAATCTGTTCAGAACTACAAGACGACGACTCCAAGGTCCCTATAAACAACTCCGTTATGGCAGCCATCGCTGAAACAACATGGCGATACGTCCAAGATGTTACACAAGATTTAGAAATGTTTGCTAAGTAGGTTTTAAACATATGAATGAAATCTATGTCCAAATTTTAACTTAATTTCATGCAGTTAGAAATGTACCTGGCATGCTCGAGTGGTAATAGTTTCAGGAATTTTGATAAATGATAGTTGGTTACCATGTTTTGTAGATCTAGATCCAAATTAAGTAAAACTGTAATATAACAGTTTAAGGAAGTTTGATTAAACTTACTCTTGTCAAAGAGGCTGAGACATTCAAAATGTGTAATATTAAGGAAGTTTGATTGAATTTCCTCTGTCAAAGAGGCGGAGACATTCAAATTATTTCTGAATTTGAAAGTTTAGTTAACTTCCTTAATATTACAAATTCAGAATTTTTTCGATTGTGCAGAATAATCAAAGTATAACAATTTTAATGTTGAATTATTAATAACTTATTTCGCAGACAAGTGCAATTACAATTTTTCTTAGTTTAGGAATCTTTCCTTTTCCTTTTTTCCTCCATGGACTTCGTCTAAAGGAGGTATATTATGGGCTGTTTATGTATGAAATGTGTGACATTTTTTGTTGATAGATGATCAAGATCTTATCCATGATTTAAGCATTTAGGCTGATTCCGTGTGTTCCTATAATTTCAGGCATGCCAAAAGAACCACTGTTAATGCAGATGATGTCAAGCTTCTTCTGAGGAAATGTCCAAAACTCGTAAACATTTCATTATTATTATACCTTCTGTTAAAATCTCGTAATCTGATTGGTT
>NW_018480869.1:0-1214 GCF_002113885.1 Mizuhopecten yessoensis | reverse complement strand
TCAAACAAGGGTCAAATAAGGGTCAAACAAGGGTCAAATAAGGGTACGGTTGAAACATTTGTAAGGATCTAACAACTTGAATGGTCAGACAGTTGTAAAGATCAAACAATGATTGGGTACAAACAATTGGAAAGGTCAAACAGAGGCATAGGTCAGACAATTTTCAGGGTAAACCGAGGGTAGGGGTAAAACTGTACGAGGATTATACAAGGGTTGAGATTTAACTTTGTTAGGACCAAATATGGGTAGGGGTCAGACAAATAATGGGGGCACAGATGGACTAGTCTGTACAGTGAAAGTTTTAGATTTTCAAATAATACATGGTGTCTATGTCTTTATTTTTCACTTAAGATGGATTCATTGAAGTGCACTATTTGTTCATCACAGTCGAAAACCTACCTGGTTTAAAGCATATATTTATTTTTCAACACATGATATTTATATTACCAGAGGCAATGACCAAACACATGGCTGTGGAGTGGGGGATGGATGGAGTGAGGGTCATGTGTGTGGCACCAGGACCAATTTCAGACACGGAGGGTATGAGACGGCTAGGTAAGAAGGACTTCTCAGCCTCCTAAAAACTAGTGCTACTTTTTTTTAAGGTAGTTCTTCATAAACATGAAAAACTAGACAGTCTATTTTAAGCCTTATATATCACCTTCAGTATACCAAGGAATTTTCAATGTAGTTTAATTTTTACCTCTGAAATGAGGGCAAATTTATCATTACTGCAAAAATTTGTAAACAACATAATAAACAAAGTAATGAAATGTAAAGGGCGAATGTAAAATTGTGAAAAAAAATAATTTTACCAGCGAAGGGCAATAGTTTATCTGGAGAAAAGTTTTATGGTATACTGTACATCATTCTTTACACCGCATTATTTTAGCTTATAACTTGGCATTTATTTGGTTCACCTGGTTGGAAGGACCAAAGTAAGCCAATGCTTCTGCTGTGGCTGTTATATATCTTTCAGTCTGACATGATCCTTTTCCTTTAAAAGGCTACTCCTCCTGAAGTGCTGATCAGATTTTCTTTTTATAAAATTTGGTCTGAAGCAACATTGGACAATTTAGACACAACTTTGCATAAACTAAGTGTGAGTTCCCCTCCCAAGGGTTTGGGCAGAGTAGGAGAAATTTAGAGGTGTACAAAATAAAGGACCATTGTAACTCTGTTTGAAATAGTGAAAGAGAATCTCTTTTTTTTTT
>NW_018480868.1:0-1214 GCF_002113885.1 Mizuhopecten yessoensis | reverse complement strand
TTTGTGAACTGCTTTGAGACGACCTACGAACTAGGTTGTGATTAAGCAGTATATAGGAACCTCGAATTATTATTATTATTATTTCTAGAGAGGTCTAGTATTATCGCGTGTTCTTTTTGGTTATCATATTTCTGTAGCGAGCGACAGGGTAAGATTACACAGTACATACCAATCCAAAGTTGTTCAGCTTATACCTTGCTGCTGCTCACACTGTACCTAAATGTTTCTACAACCTTTCCTTTAACGAATGAACTGCTTTATATGAAATGTGGTTTTATTGTTCTATTAAAGACAATTGTGTATGTCAAAGTATGACATTAATGATTTATTATTCTAGCACTTATCTGGTTATATTGGAATGTTAAGAAATCATAGGAACCTGGTAATATAACCGTAACGCTTTATATCATTGATATAGTGTGGTATTATCAAAACAGCGAAGAAGGCACATTATTCAAAGCACTACTTTTATCCTATTTAACCCCAATCACATCAGATGCATGTTTTGGTGCTATCTTCAATACGACAATAAAGGTCATATTAATTCTAAACTCTGTTATGATTATCGTAGACTACAGTTTCACTGTGTTCTTTTCCTTAGTAATAACATATCAGTCTTTGCCTATTTGTGTACATATACAACATGTCAAAGTTGGACCAATGGTCTTGATCCTGTCGAAGTAACAGGACATTCTAGATGGCTGTATCTTTTTGACCAATTAACAACATATCCGCGAATTTCTGCCGAGCTACTTTTTAAAATATTAATTTAGAGAGACTAGAACATGACAGCCCGGAAAGAGGCCTTAATACATTCAAAACCAATTTATTTCTATTGTATTCTAATTTATTTGACTTTTAACTGGAGACACATGATTTTTCGTCGTGATAAACTAGGGATACTTCAATCCAACCAGTATTTATATATATTTTTTTTTATATGCAGAGGGAATATAATATATAACAATTAATATACATATTTGTTGAAATTTGGATATTTACTTAAGTGTAAAGCTGTGTCAGAAAAAAGAGGCATGGTATAACTGGCTGATAAAGGCTGCCGTAACCGATAATGAAGCATGATAAAACTAGCAGAAGAATGCTGTTGCAACTGGACAACATGGCTTCGTACAACTAGACGAAAAGGCAGTTATTTCTTTTGTTTCTATTATCACTGAAACCTTTATCCAACAAGAGGCCCAAGGGCCTTAGCG
>NW_018480867.1:0-1214 GCF_002113885.1 Mizuhopecten yessoensis | reverse complement strand
ATTTTCAACATGTTGTGATAAGGTCCGTAAAAGTGTTTAACATTTGCGATAATTTCGCTTGTGTTTTGAATTCACAGATATTAGTCAAAGCACAAATATAGCGAAAAATAACCTCCCCGCGAAAAATAACCTCCCCGCGAAAAATAACCTCTATACAGTATCCTTCTGTTTGGCTCTTAGCTATGGTTCTAGATTCGCTATTACATATTTATTGACCTTGTTCCATAGAAGTGTCTATAACAACTGGATGTTGTGAGTGTCAATAGTACCCAAATACAGCACAAAGGGAATCCAGTGTTTTTGCCTGTGTAAATAGAACAGTACCTAAATAGGTAGCTAATAGGGGAATTCCGTTTTCTTAACCAATCAGAGCTGGACATTTCTGGAATCTCCCTTTTTTTCCATTTTATTATAAACTTAGTTAAACTCTCTCACACATGCTCAATATTCTAACAGAAAGGGTGGCTTCAAACTACACACATACTGTGTAGACTTACATCTGATGCCTTTGCTCCAATGTCCCATTCTCCCTTAGTGCCACCCAATCTCAGATGTACTCTGAAGGTCTCATGTGGCATGATGCACCAGCTACCTTAATTAACTAAATGTCGCCCCTTTCCCACCAACCTGAGATGTTCTCCTCTAGTTCCCACCTACCTTCATTCCTCTCTGGGAGTCTGGAGATCCGCCACACTACAGCCTTGTACAGGTGTTCATACTTAGCAACACCCACATCGGTCTCCATGAGTGTTGGAGTCAGAAGTCCCTGGGCAATCATCGTGATCCGCTCCAAGCCCTTGATCTTACCAGGTTTGCGAGTGGCTGACTTAAATGCACCATACCCAAACCGCTTTTCATAGCGAAACAGGTACACCCACTGCTCCGGTATAGGGAAGCGAATCTCAATGTCCTCACAGGGGAACTGTCCATGCTTTTTACTGAAGGAATGGTAACCAGTCACAAGTATGTCACAACGGATTTCTACTTTAGATTCTTTTAAAATTTGTTGAACTTTGAGCTGTAAAGGCAATTCTTTGTTTTCACGAAGACGAACACGATATCGCAAAAGTTCAAACTGACAAGCATCCAGAGGATGAAATTTGATATTATTTGTTTTTTCAAACTCTGGTACATCAACAGAGCAGTGAAACTGCACATCATCCAGACGAATCCACTCCTCTGTCTTTATCGGGATGATGTCATGGCGACCAACC
>NW_018480866.1:0-1214 GCF_002113885.1 Mizuhopecten yessoensis | reverse complement strand
TTCCAACCTTTGAATTGGAAGAGTTTAAATGTGTGTTCAGGGGTGTATGAGTTAGAACATCATTTCTCTGTAGGTGTATACCCATTTCTTGTAAGGTAAATAGAAAATAGTGGAAGTTTGTTATTCTGAACAGTTTTGTTTCTGAGAAAAGATCTGGGATAACAAAAATTCCAGATTACAAAATATTGTTTATCAATAACAGGATATATGTTCTATAATCTATAAACATATGGAAGCCAAGTGATCGGAATCTGGGAATGAGCTGCACTGTACTATATACCAAAACTCCTAGGTAGAGATTTGTAATATACTTCCTGTCAGCACTGTTGTATGGAAACAAATATCATATATGTATTTCACTGATATAAGGATCAAACCTATAGCCAGTTCACATGTATCATATAACAAAAATGCTCCAATTCAATTATAGTTTTCGGATTTTGAAGCATTTCTTTTAAAACTGGAACCATGCTATATTTGAAATTTATTTTCTTTAATGTAAAAAATATGTTACAAATCATTTATTTTTGCCTTACAGTAAGTTGCTAATACTGTTTCTATTTGTTGTGATGACAGGTTTCCTTACAAATAAACCAAACTTCCAGTTGTTTTCCTGTTTAAGCCTCACCAGATAGAAAGTCTCTGATTTCACATATGGAGAACGATATTTATAGGTAGCGGGCTTAACTGAATTCCTATTCTAAAGAAAATTGGCAAATATCAGGTTACATAAATATGATAGTAATTAAACCACTTAGTAAGGATCACACTGTACCTTACTTAAAATTTAAATCATGTTTCTCTTTCATTTTCTTTAAATATTAGATATAAATATAGATTAATGATATAAAGTCACTGTCTGGTAATAATAGACAGTACATGTGGTAATATTCTGTTAAGAAAAATATTAGAATTACCACTCTCACACCCCTCCCACCACTACTGTATCCCCTGCCCCTACATCCATCCCATCACTTTACCCCCTCCCCCCACACACCTCCCACCACTTTACCCGCTACCCCCACAACCCTCTCACCACTGTACCCCCTATCTCCACCCCCTCCCACCACTTTACCCCCTATCTCCACCCACCACTTTATCCCCTGCCCCACCAGCTCTCCGACCACTATACTCCTAACACCACTTTATACCCTATCCCCATACCGCTTCCACCACTTTATCCCCTATCCCCACACCCCTCCCACCACTTTATC
>NW_018480865.1:0-1213 GCF_002113885.1 Mizuhopecten yessoensis | reverse complement strand
ATATATATATATATATCTTATCTCTTGTCTACCATGTAGGATACAATTGTACGTTTAAATTGGAAACAAACATTGCAATGATGCACAAGTCTGTCAGACATTAGGACTGCCCATGTAAACACAATACATGTACTGTATTAGCTTTATTTCAGCTGGTTACTTGCTGTTTTATTTTTTACAATGCTTGCAACATAACTGGACAACATCATACTTTTATCAGGTGTAAAATACCACAGATAGCCTTGGTGAATAATTGTCTATAATTGCTTTGGATGATCACTTAGATAATTATTCTTATGAAACAGTTCCAGGGTGACTCACTCCATACACTAATTCAGATTGATTGGGAAATTAATATCTCAGTGTACAACACAGTCCACGTGATCGATATTACCTCTTTAGCATCGTCATGATTGTGTGTCCAAGTTCTAAACACTTATTTTTACTGGTCTTAGAAAGAAGATTTTATTTTACAACACAGTATGAACTTTTAACTCACAAGTATGATTGATTTTAATGTTTTTGAAATTTTCATATTGCGCCATACATAGTTGCATGTCTGTAGAATATTTCAAAACATTAAAATCACTGGGACGCTTGAGATACAGTTCCTTTGCCTTTTGTCATCGAGTCATCACTAAAGACATGTCTATGGGACTAGTGAATCAGGGATCACTCTGGGCCGCAATATTGCGATATCTGTCCCTCTTTTTCAGAAATATTGCGCTAATTTTCTCTAAATGGGATTAAATATTTCACAGTCTTTGTCTGTGGATCGTATATATTTTCTAGGTATACACGATTTTAACATTAAAACTAATAATGTCATCTACAATCCTGTCGGACAGGTCATCGTTACTTCACACTCAAACTTCCAGCGAATTCAAAGCGGAAGTAAGTCATTGTTTATCGACCACATTTACCTGCACACATGAGTCATAATCACTTGCTTGTTAAACGTCTATCGAAGTGAAGCGTTATAAGATTATCTAGACCTTGATATGCCTAACGTTAATGCAACGGCGATAGCTATACATGTATACATTAAACAGAAAACACTAATGTTAATGATTCTAATGTAATTTATATATTAAAAATACTTAAATAAAAACCTTATTGTTATTTTTTGTTTTCTCTATGTCTTTTTGTTTTCAGTATGTCTGTTGTTTCCTTTCAGATTTTAGAGTTTTAACTTTTTATGTTGTGTAGCCAG
>NW_018480864.1:0-1212 GCF_002113885.1 Mizuhopecten yessoensis | reverse complement strand
ACTTCTATTAAAAGACCACTTCTATTAAGAGATCACATCAATTAAAAGACCGACTCTATTTAGAGACCATCTCTATTAAGAAACCACCTCAATTAAGAGACCACCTCAATTAAAAGACCACTTCTATTTAGAGACCACTTCTATTAAGAGACCACTTCTATTAAGAGACATCCTCTATTAAGAGACCACCTCTATTTAAAGACCATCTTTATTAAGAGACCACTTCTATTAAGAGACAACCTCTATTAAGAGACCACCTCTATTAAGAGACCACTTCTATTAAAAGACCACATCAATTAAAAGACCATCTTTATTAAGAGACAACCTCTATTAAAAGACCACCTCTATCAAGAGACCACTTCTATTAAGAGACCACTTGTGTTAAGAGACTTGTGTTAAGAGATTATCTGCAATAAGAACCTTTAGACATCCCAAAGCAAGCAACCCTTCTCAAGAGACCACCTCTACTAAGAGACCACCTGTGTAAAAAGACCTCTTATTGACTTCCTGAAGTTTGTCTCTAAATAAAACTTGACTGTAATCAATATTTGTGTGTTTATTTTTCCTAAATCATTGAACTGTTTATGTTTGCTCTGGATTTGTTTATAACTGTTGTCGTCATATGAAGGACATCTATCTTATGTGACAAAAATCTCCAATTAACCTACCTCTTATATTTTCAGTCTGTGGTTTCCTGTCTTTTGACATTTCGGTGTTATCTATACTGTTTACTCAACTCATTATTTCTTGTGAGTGATAATATTTATGATATTTACGAGGATGGAGATCTAGGTACAGATGTTTAAAGATTTTTTCATTTTTTTTTTGGTAGGAGATTGATTCATTGTCGGTTGCTCTAAGTTTTGCATTAACTTTGCATTATTACTCGTGTTTGTATAATAAACAACAGGATATTGACATAAAGCCCGGACAATCATGTTGCTGAAAACGTGCTTATTGACAGCATACTGGTGCACAACATGAGAGGTGTCTCTGTATATTTACTTTTGTTTCATAGTTGCAGTGCAACTGTTGACATCGGTACAGAACATTTTAAATTACTAAAGCTCTAGTTAACCTGTCTTATCTGACAGCCTGTGGTCCACAACATATTGGTCGGATTTACCTGTCTTATCTGACATCCTATGGACAACAATATATTGGTTAGATTAACCTGTCTAATCTGACATCATGTGGTACAAAATATGTTGT
>NW_018480863.1:0-1212 GCF_002113885.1 Mizuhopecten yessoensis | reverse complement strand
GGTATTTATAAGCTATGAGTATTCTAAGTATATAATTAGATACTTATATTCTTACCCTTTTGGAACACTTCTCGTACTCTTCCTGCATATTTTTCAACAGTCTGTTAAAATAAAATATGTTCGTATTGTCCCCTAGTTTGATCGATATAGAGTACAAAATAAGAATTGGTTGATACTTCCGATTTTGTTTGTTTGTGATATGATTTTTATCCAAATTTGTATAGTTCCTCTGACTGCCACCTATATAAAATCATAAAACATCCAGTCAATGTTATTTACATATTTGCAACTTATGCATATGATTTCCTCTGGCTCGATTGTGAAGTGACCCCTTTTGGTATCATGAATGTATTTATTCGGTTTAATGTGAAAATTTGGTTTGATCCTTCGAGGAACTTCTAATCAAACATGGCGAAGCCGAAGCCGAGGGAAACAGCCTGAGATGTCACACAAAGCAACATTGATAATGTTTATATACCAATTAATTAAATTTAGAAAAGTATCTGCAGAATATACAGTAATGTAATACGTGTTTAATTGTTATCTAAGACTTTTTTTCTGATATGAAATTCTCTACTTACCGTTAGTGGCTTTTAAAATAATAAGCTTTCAATAGATTCCAACTCCATGTGTGTACACTCCATTTATCCGTTGTGGAAGGTCGGGTGGCGCAGTGGATAGCACACTCGCCTTTCACCGAGACAGCAGGTGTTCAATTCCCCAATTGGACGTGAAAAATAAAAGGTTACCTATCTCATTGGGTTTTCTTCGGGTACTCCGGTTTCCTCTCGCATTAAGACCCCCAGTGCGCTGTCATGTGGGCTAACGAGACTAATTCATATAAGTTGCAATATTTTGTTTCATATCTGTTTAAAAAACGTTTTAAACGTTTAACCAATGGTGATATTATGAACAATGAATAATGAAATTACATATATCGATATTTTAAAAAACATGTAAAAATGTATTTTTTTCCATGTTTTCGACATCTATTTATAAGAAATATTTCCATAACTAAACTACGCATGAATCTTAAAAAAACGTTTCACTATTTCGCATGTTATAAATGATTTGTCTCTTTTTCTATTGCAGCTAAAATTGTATTATGTACTTTTGAAGAAGGTTTAACCACTTTTGCAACAACTTCATGTGTAAAGTTAAATCCAGACGTTAACTATTACAGTAACTGGAGGACACGACAGGTAATAATCA
>NW_018480862.1:0-1211 GCF_002113885.1 Mizuhopecten yessoensis | reverse complement strand
TGACCTACCATAGTAATCATGTCAAACTGACCTACCATAGTAATTTCTATTGATGGTATAAGATCAACTGTAGCATCACAAGGTTGTTTCGACATGCATGTAATTTCTTTGAATGATCATTATGTACAATATTTACTGACAAAAGTGTCTTTGAAGGAATGACAATGGTATGTAAACGAAGACAGACATGCAAATTTCCTTGGGTATTTAAAGTAAGGTAGCACAGGGAGTTATCAGAAAATAGAACAGGTTTGTTAATGTCCATTGCTATGTCTGTTATAAAAATACATGAGTAACATTTTGTCACATAGATGGTATTTTTATACAAAGTATTAGAGGTACACTGTGCAGATTTGAAAAACACCAAAACCTTTGCAGAAAATATTGCAATGACCTTGACCTCAGATTTGTTCTTGTAAAAGACTTTTTTTCTATTTTTCCAGTAGCTCATAAATCATTATTACTTCATATCATGGTTTAAAATTGTGTGGACTTTTATCTAGAACCAGGAAGCCAGTCTACTTACAGAGATAGCTATTGGCTGAGATAAGAGTGTGTAAGCTGCAGCAGGCCAGCTAGCTGTAGTTCTTTGTCCTGTCACTGTTTGGGTGGAGCTCCAGTAACATTGATCCTGTATCAATGTTCACCAACAGCTCACTGACCTGCTTTCACTGAATGGGATACTACAGTTGTATAGCATCATGAGGATATTTGCTAGAGTTATCTAAATAATGCTGTTTGAGGTGTTCACTAAACTCGACCCCTGTGACCTTGAAAGTAGATAAAGGTCACTTATATGAGGAAAATTTAGAGCACTCCATTCCAGAAACACACTGCCTAAATATTAACATTATCCTGTGTCTTGCTAAATATGAGAAAAAGTTATCGCTGCTGGTCTGCATAACATCAATTTTGAGGCTCTAGACCTTATTGCAGTATAACTATGCTGTTTTAAGCTTTTGACGAATATGACCTTGAAATTAGGTCAAGGTTATTTATATGAAGAAATTCATAGCACACCAGCCTAAGTACCTACTAAGTACCAACAAAGCGCTTTAGAGCAATTTTACAAATTATATCGGGCGCTTTATAAATGTTGTATATTATTATCATTATTACTAGCCAAATATATTAACACTAACCTTTGTCCTCGGTCAATATCACTTTGTCATATCGACCTTGACAAAAGTCCATAATTTATAGATATCACA
>NW_018480861.1:0-1210 GCF_002113885.1 Mizuhopecten yessoensis | reverse complement strand
GCTATCTCACTGAAATACCATGCCGAAGGCACCCAGCACCGCATTTCGCCCGGTCACATATAATACTGACAACGGTTTAGACAGGTTATATATAACTACTTCATATTTTCTGAATAAATTGATTTTATTTAAAACAAGGTTTACCAGGAATAATGCTTTAACAACTGCACATTAGAGTTTATTCAAAATTTCAACTGAATTATTCCAATGAAAACGCCCTGTGTGAATTTTAGTCTGCTTGAGGATTCTACATATTTTCCCATTGAAATACCTGAAGGTTCAAAAGAGTGACTTTTTGTATCTAATCTTCAACTGATGAAAAAGTGTCAGTTGCCCTGTAGTTAAAACATTTGATCTTAGCAATATAAATGTAGTCTACTTCAATCATCACTGATAGATATTATGAGTTGAAGGTTTGACCTTTACTTATGGAGTTTATAATTTTCATTATATTTTCAGTACTGTACACATTCCTAAGGATGCAGAGCATTTCAAATTGGAAAGAAAGCTGGTGATATCACGACTACTCCAGGTATGGTAGATTATTTTTTCTGAATTTGTTTGATAGCTACAAAAAAAGTAGGAATTGCTTGAAGAAAGAAAAATATTGTAAAATGTTCTGATACAATATTTTTATAATGAATATACAGCTTACTGATCATCCAATGCAAACCTTGCAGAGACAAAATGTGGGAGAACTATCACACTAGGGATAAATCTGTGGTATCCCATTGCGTGTTATTATAAGAGGTATCTAATGTTGAGTCCCCTGTAAAAAAAATTCTGTGCCCTTTGCTCATGGTATATTGCAGGAATTGATCTACTGCCCCGTACTGCAACACTAAGGACCTCTCTAAAAGTATATATTTTTCTGTCCTGTGTACTATTTCTTTTCTGAGATGGCCCCCTAGGTAGCTGTCCTCACATGATCTTAGTTGTTGTGAAAATGTTAGACCATGAATGAAGAAAATAAACAAAAAATTGTGATACAAGTTACTTTATCTTGGCATCTGTAGCGTTTCTATGTGTTATTTACCTGTGATACAGGTTGTGATACAGGTGAGTTAGTCAGAAACTGTAGTGGTAATTATGTGTAATTAACGTTAACTTGTGATACAGGTGAGTTCATCCTAGCCTTTGTAGTGTTAACTATTTGTTATTTACTTGTGATACAGGTGAGTTAGTTCCAGCCCCTATAGTGTTAACTATT
>NW_018480860.1:0-1210 GCF_002113885.1 Mizuhopecten yessoensis | reverse complement strand
GGAATAGTTCATTATGAAATTTCAGGGGTGAATGAGTTAATGACACTTAAAACATAACAGACAGAAAAAATTATCCTTCCCTTACCTAACATGGAAACAAACCTGTAAAGTGACAGAAAACTTGCCTAATCTACAGAACAGAAATATTATTTTTAGCGACAAAATCTGCATAATCTGAAACCTAGCTTGCTATTGTATTTTCAAGAAAACAATGATCCCACTATCGATGAACTTGTTATATAATCTGTGTTTCTATTTAAGATTAAGTACAGAAAGTGTCATATGTGACATTCTATGCTAATTTTGTTAGAGGTATGAACATGTCAGCCTGCAAAGTATATACATATATACAGCTGAGATAAATAATTGTTTTATTATACATCAGCTCTGTCAACAAAACATTGCTGCTTTCTAATGTTTCATAAGCTTAACGACAAAAATGTGAAATAAAACTATATTTTATGTCATCATTCAAAAAATGGCCTTTTAAGCTTTAAAAACTCTTCTAGTGATCATTAAAAATACAAACATGTCATTTTGAAAAATATGAGTTACTATAAAGTAGATAGTTGACATGATAATGGCTGATCATAAAACTAAAAGAGCTTGGTACAGGAAAGTCTAGCTACATGATTGATGTATTTTTTACTCAAGAGCAGAACCGATGCCTCCTTAAGAAATACGTTACCGCCATTATCATTAGGTAGAGAAATTAACATACCTAATCAGATCACATCCGCGATCACACTTGTTACAGTAAAAATATCTATACATAGTAACAAACGTGACCCCGATTTTTGACATATGACCATGGCTTTTGACCTATGACCCTGACATTTGACCTATAGTTTTAATCTTCTTTGTCAGCAAGAGGCTTTGAAAAATATACCAGTACCATTTACCAGGTACATTCAAACACTGAAACAATTATTCAACTATTGTTTGTCATATATATTAATATTTATGAAAAGCCAATGGTGCCTGTATTATCCAACACAGCATATTAATTAACATTAGAGTTATACATTTTTATAAGAGTATCTAATAGGAATAATTAATTAGGCCTAAGTTTCATTTTTCTTGTCAACATTTTATTGCTCCTTGTATGAGACTGTATTGTACCTATTAACACTTGTATGAATCTTTTATGAGGCTGTGTTAACCATTTCACCACTGTAGACCATAATGGACTCATCCCAATAAATGCATG
>NW_018480859.1:0-1210 GCF_002113885.1 Mizuhopecten yessoensis | reverse complement strand
TTCAAGAGACATGAAAAACACAAAACAATTGTGATTTCAGCAATTTTTCTTTGAAATGAAAAGATCGGAATGTATTTGGCTGTTTGAGCCGGTTAATATTTATTTTTCAAACTCTAACGTTTATTATCATCGGTTCAGTTTGCATGTATTTGACGTAATGAGTTCCTGCCGGTAAATATTATCACGCGACCTGGACTCTATCCGCACACCCCTTTATTGACACTTTAATTTTTCCTTAAAAAAGTGCATACTATACGCGAATATTTACGGTAGTCGATGGTCAGACATCAAATATATAAATCAATCAACAGCAATTTATAATATAACAGTCTACCCTTTCGGGAACCTCAAAAGTGCCTGATTCATACTCGGAACATCTTTAGGTTATATGTGATTCCCGTGTGAAATTTGGAACGCCTTCAGGTTATATGTTATTCCTGTGATAGGCAACAAATGTCAAAATCTGGAACTAAACAGAAATTAATAGTCCCCGCTGAAAAATAGAAATTATGTATGATATATATTTTGTTTCCAATATGTATGTGTGATCAAGAAACAGAAGATACAAGTATTACTTCAAATAATCGATAAATGATGAATGAGAAAACATTACATTTCTTTAAATGATTATACATATTCATCATACTCAAAGTCGGGACGACATCAAAATTACCATACATATACAGGAGTCAAATTGCACAAAACATTCGAATGGAACAGCAACATAAGTACTTGTATGGAAATAGAAAGATCGATGCATGATCATATAGCAATGAAGCTAGAACATATTTAAATAATCCAAAAAGAAATTCAACGATTCAAACAGGATGCAGATGCATTATAACATATATGTCAACAGTGTATTGACACACTTCAATAATATAACACAATATGGATCTGTCATCGTGGATTTCAGAAGTAGAAATTGAAGTTACTGCGACTTTACTTCAAGTACCTGTTTATATCCGCAGCAGGTTTCGCAATACCATATCTTGGCAGATATTATTCCCAAGATTTTATGAGCAAAACCCATTCCCTTCTTGTCCATATGTGACACTGGACAATACAGGTAATCACTACATATTTGTCAGATCAAACAGTTTGTGTAATTGCCAACCTCATTCTTCTCCATTACTGTTAATTGCAACAAAGCCAGTCACAAATTTCAGTCGGGTTGGCCTGAATAAGGTAGAGACAGAGTCACCAGTGA
>NW_018480858.1:0-1210 GCF_002113885.1 Mizuhopecten yessoensis | reverse complement strand
ATGGCTATATGTTTCGAATGTTCAACTATTTCATATCTTATCAAATGTTGTCATCTTTATGGAATTCTGTTTAATTTCTATCATCTTATATAATAATAACTGTCTACAAATGCAGTGTTCGAACTGTCTGTCGTCCCACCTGATAAAAAATGACAGTGTCGGACGAACCACGGATTCGTCGAATATCATGTATTTATTTCTTGAACTATTGATCTGGGCCCAATGAGTTCGAGTTAGCGGGGTTTTACGGTACATGTACAACTTTCTCAATAAATTAAAACTTTAAAATACCAACTGTTACTAAGTTTTATACTCATAAAATTATAAAATAAATGGCATCTATTTGTGTTTTACAGTAACACAAAATCAATATTTACTCATTGACCAGCACGTATATATCACCAGTTTGATAGATTCATCTGATATTTTCTTACCAGTTAAGTGTTAAGGTTCCTGGTAAAAATTGAAAAAAATCTGACAACAAACTAAATACAAATGTGATATTTAACAAGAAGCTGAAATTTTTCTATTTTCTATTGTTCACTGCCTCAAAATGATAGTTTATTTATCACACTGACTATTTTCTATACTCCAGTGAAACATATCACTTTTATCATACCACAGTTCCTCCAGATTTCACTGATTTCACTACAGTGAGGTCACGGACACTGATTTTATCACAGATAATTTCACTTTTTCACTGTTATGAAGAAATTACTTTTATCAAACTGACAATTCACCACAAATCACTGCATTTATGTGAAATCACTTTATCATACTGACAATTCACCATATTTTACCTAAGTCATGAACTACATGTATATGGAGTTATAACAGAGAAACAAACACTATACTTATGAAGAGTTACTTATAACGGAGATAAATCCTACAAGACGCTCACAAAGCACCTTACCTGTACTGTACTAGAGAGATTTCCCCTGGAGAATAAATATCAGAGAAGCTAGATGAATCTGTCATGCAACAGCTTGGCAGAGCTGCGGCTGCTGTGGCTGGAAGTCAGAGAGCAGGGGAGTGTTTTTGTTAGATAGCAGCGGCGAGTAAAGCCACAGATCTAATGGAGTCACCCTCCCTCTCACACAATCAATACCACCACCATTTATAACAGTTTCAGCTTCAAGTTTCACTTTTCCTCAAATGAATGTTTCTTACCACATCACCATCAGGTAGTTCAGACAGATATTGATACCAT
>NW_018480857.1:0-1209 GCF_002113885.1 Mizuhopecten yessoensis | reverse complement strand
TAATTTATGGAGAAATATTTTGTGAAAATGCAATTGACAACACAAACGATACATACCTTTGTCAGATGAAAATGATCCTCCGTTTCAGCTCTTAAGCGAATTATCGTCGCTCAGTCTCGATTTAGGGGGAATGTTGGCCGCTAGTTGGCGCTAATATCCACGTTAGTTACACTTCCTAGCAACCACATTTAGGTCATGTCAAGTGTCAATTCAATACAGTACTAAATCGGAGTATATATATTACAGATATTTCTCTTTTGATAGTTACACCCTACACAGCATTCTATTAATTAAATACGTTCTCAGTGAATGAAAATAAATATTGACTATCATAATGATAAAAAAAGAAAAACAAATGAAAAACTAATCTACTGTTCTATTGGCAATATACAGGGAACTGATAATACTTTCCTTTTTATGATTAAATATACAATCTTACATATAAAAGTTTTCCAACCAAATCCATCCTTGCCAGTATCAACAGACACAGGAGGAACGTTTGTGCCTCTGTTTTCATTTTGTGAAGGTAGAGGTATCTCAGTCATGTGTCACTGCTTGTGTGTCTGATAAACTTTGCTGTCCCTTATAAACAACATCTTGGTTTAGCAGTTTAGAAATAGTTAATTTCTAGTTAAATATGAATAACAGGTGATTTTCGTCAATATCTTACTTTAAATAACGTTAATTTTCTAGCATTAAATTCAAGGGTGAAATCGTTCCTTGCCAATTCAATATTCTTACTCCTCAGACTGAAATGTGACCATCGACCTACATTGGGCTAAAAAACCCTTTTATTTATGAATTTCCAAAGTTTATGTCAGAAAAATAAAGGGCCAGGATGCTCACTAATACGTCAAAATTTCAGATATTTACATAACAATAAAAAAAATATACAGTTATTGTTTATTAGTGTTTATATTTACAAATATTTATAAATGTACCAGGTAAGTAAAATTCAATGCTTATATATCTATACAATTTACATAAATACCATGGGCATAAGACGAAGTTATATATCTAATTTTGCTTAATTCTATATGAAATTTATTTGATGTTATTCAATGACCTGGTCACTTATAGTAACCATTAGTTCAGGCTAAGCGTGGACATTGAGATATTGCATCCCAATATAATCAAGTTTGATATATAAAAGATAGAGTACAGAAATTGGACATCATTGCAGAACATTCTGAATCTTAAATAAACGGA
>NW_018480856.1:0-1209 GCF_002113885.1 Mizuhopecten yessoensis | reverse complement strand
CCCGTGTAATACGTGATATCATTTACCCGTGTAATACGTGATATTTCCCGTGTAATACGTTTCTTATGACAATGTACTTATTGATATTTAATACCCTCACAGTTTACATGTTCTCATATACATCATAGCTTCATGTTTGTTTTCCTTTTTTAGCAATTTTCTTTCAATTTAACTGACCAATGGCTACACGCGTTCCTGTATCATGTCTCTCAACCAAAGCTCTGAAATGTATTATTTAGCATCTATTCATTCGCTTCCGGTTTATATAACAATGCTTTATTTTTTTAAGTACGTCCTCTTTTCCCCAAAGGAATGTATGTACTGCAGAAGAAGTGATGTCAAGTGTCAACACTTGTCTATACTCCTTGTAAGATTTGCAGTGAGAAATACAGTTTTAAGTACATTCACCTCTCAATATACTTCACGCGCCTACACTTGCACATGGGAAACCAAGTACACATTGTTTGACTGGTGTTGTTATACAGCATATGAATGGCTATACAATGACGTGTAATAGTGTGTTTACTGAGTAAAGACCTACATGTAGCCCTCGACACGCGTACAGGCATACACGGAAATAGATACACAAATGTATACAATTTTTAAGTACATAACGCCAAGCATATCGAGTCAGACAGGACAGCTCGGTATTTTTCTGAGAATCCTCCTTTCCCTGGTAAACGACATCCACTTATGGTTTTCGGGAATAACAATACTAATTTTCAATTGCTATCCAATTCATGGTTCTATTTTTAGGTTTGAAATAATACACAACATCATATGAAGTCAATGACCCTCTTCCGGGGTGAAAGTACGAGTTCGTACAAGTTGTCCATGCTAGTATACTGATATTTTATATGTAAACAATCTAATCAGGGATTCAGAGAAATCTCAAATGGAACCATTTATCTTTCATTTTCAATACCGTCTCTCTACAATGATTGATAATAACATACGGCATTAATATAGCGTCAGCGAGTTAACAAGTGGCAAAATTAAGTTCTAGAAGGTAGATATCACAGGCTAGCCATGGTACATTTACTACTGACAAAACAGCACGCAAAGTCATCAAAGATAAATCAAACAAGATTCACAAAACAGAATACTGGTGTACCACACAAATACAAATGCTACCTGTTAAAAAACTATGGTAGTCTGGTTAAATTTGGTTTAGTTTTGTTTAACGTCCTATTAACAGCTAAGGTCATT
>NW_018480855.1:0-1209 GCF_002113885.1 Mizuhopecten yessoensis | reverse complement strand
TGTTGATATTTTGCCAGTAGCATGCTTGGATGAAGGGCTATCAAGCTTTTTTCATTTGAATGGATTTGACCCACTTTTGAGGTCGTATTTAGTAAAATATGTTTAATAATTTAAATGACCTAATTTCAATAAACAAAACGATAGGGTGGTAATGTTTTGCAAGTTGCATCCTGAAATGAAGGGCTATACAATTTGTTCAATATAATTAACTTGTTCGACTGCCAAGGTCACAGGGGTGAAATGTTTTTAAATCTTTTAACAAAGTCTTTTGAATGACCTTTAATAATAAATACTGATATTTTGACTTTAGCTTTATTTCAGATCACTTTTAAGGTTACAAGTGTGAGATGTATACCAGGTGGTCGATGCAGGCCCATTGGGCCTCTTGTTATAAACAAAGTTATATAATTACTTCAAATTCGCCTTCATATTTCTATGTGTTAATTATTGTCCATGTATTACATTAACATATGACAAAGGTCAGCGCAAAGTTACACGAAATGTAAGTAATCTACAGTTATCCATTTCTTGTACTTAGAACTAGCTATAGCAGCAATAGAAACCGTACGTATTATGACTATGCGGTCAGTAACCTTACAAACATACAAAGGCAATTTTCGTTCGCAATGCATCGACCAATCCCACGGTTTTATTAAGTTGGGTCAATTCCGTAGTGCTGTCAGGACCAATACATTTTACCTCGGGAAAAGTTGTTTGTAGGAAACCAAATCGTTTGGCACCTCCTGGACAGGCTAGACAGATATATTCGCAATGACCGATATCATACAACACCTCATTTTAAACAAGGACGGACACACGACAAATATACACAGAAAATACCAATTACTTCGTGTTTCCAAGCGTTATTTGTTATATGCTGAGCGACCCTATCGGGTGTAATCTTAAGTAGGATGCAGATTAAACAGCAGTCCGAACACGTTGTGACACTGTTAAGAGAATAGCGCATATCACATTTATACTCTGCTGGGTGTTCTAACCCGGAAGTTTGCCGTAACCTTGTCTCTTTTGAGTTCTACAACGTTCATGCAATACACACTTTACTTATTATCAAGAGCTATGGCGGGTGCTATGCCTATTTCCTCAAAGTTGTTATCCGCTAATGCGCGCGTGCCACCGTGTACTTTATGACGCATCTTCGGGTATTTTTTATACAGGTAGCTCTATCGGAATCCTGTGTCTAAGAATAGA
>NW_018480854.1:0-1209 GCF_002113885.1 Mizuhopecten yessoensis | reverse complement strand
TACAAGTGTATGATCGTATATTGTTAACTCTCACATAGAGTAATAAAAGTGTATGATCGTATATTGCTAACATACAAAAGAGTAATACAAGTGTATGGCCCTATCGTACACGCCTTTAATAAAGTTACATTGTATAAACGTGTGCATACCCTTATATTGTAAACATCATGTATGTCTGGATTCAAGACTTTGTTAGTACATGTATCAATACAGTGTTATTTTTGCGTAATCATCCATAATCTCTAAATCATATGTCTTTTTGAGCTTATCATTAGTGGTGTATAATGCAACGCTTTTAAATTCCAAAAAAATATTAATTTAACAGATTGAAGGGTTGGACGGCAACGATCTCCCTACTTTGTCATACGCATAGTGGAGCGATCCAGAACCACAGTCTCTCAATGACAGCTTCATACCAGATTGAGGAGAACGAAAGTATGAATCCCCCAACTCTCCCGTGTGACGATGGTTTCTAACTGCTCAATCATAGCAGACCTAGGTTTAGGAAAATATGTATCCTACGTCTCTCGTTTGTGACGGTTGTTTCTAATTGCTTCTGTTTACCACAATGAAAGAGAGCTGGAGAGTACCCCAGAGCTCCTGTTATAACTAGCTGTAACCGTTGCTATTAGTGTTAATGGGTACAGAAATGTCGTACCCGCTCAATTCATCAGATTCAATAATAATGGTGACAAATCATTGACCATTAGCTACACACATCAGTACTTACATTAGAGTGTTAAAATATCGATAGAATAAGCCCCACAAGCTAGCTCAACTTGTCACTTCCCCGACCAGCACTGCCTAGTACCACAGCGCTATGTCGGTTTATAAGCTAAACATAGAATAACATAGAGCCTCGAACTCCGTCTTATTTTCCAAGGCCCCTGCTGATCCAGTATTTACAGGGCTTCAAAACCGCATTCCAGGACCGAGAAGAAGAAAGCATGCCTAGCTTAACTGAAGATAACATACACTGTTATTGGTATGGACAATATCCAGAAATGGTTCTTAATATATGGTTGACTATGGATTCCAATTCGTTGTCATGGTAACGGATTAAAGGACCCAATTCCTAATTTAAGCAGATGTCAACAGTAAACATTTACACATTTACAAGGCTCCAAATTTAGTAGAACATGTATTTGTTGTATCAATGGTGTGTGTGAACCGCTTTGAGACGACCTAAGAACTAGGTTGTGATAAAGC
>NW_018480853.1:0-1209 GCF_002113885.1 Mizuhopecten yessoensis | reverse complement strand
TGTGGCTGGACCCAGGGTTCCGTCAGTATACAATGTATGTGGCTGAACACTAATATCAATACAACGATGGGAATGTTATCTGCTTCTAGACTCCCTCCTCAATAAAAAAGTAAAACTGAAGTGATATTATAGTCGTTCCTCTCAATACTCGACTTCCCTCTTCCTAGGCACCCGTCTGTATTATACATTTGCTGTACCATTAACGTTAAACTTTAAACAAACAAACAAATAAATCATTCATAATATCAGTTCCATATAATATTTGTGTCAATTAGCTGCATCTGCCGCCACCGGTGATTAATCAAAACTGACACCATATTTGAACCGATGGTCAGCAGCATGCCACCAACAAATAACAAGAATAATGATGTTAGATTTTAGCTGCATATATAATACGAGGACTGATGGTCAGTATCCATTGACCAGATACCCGTCAGCAGTACATTAACAGGTTAGTATATTTAGTTATGTTCGCTCCTAACCCTTTGTTCATGTAAAGCTATAACGTGTGTATTCTCCATAACATTCTGTTAACAAGAGCTGAATATAGATATCATTCTGCAATGCATTTATGACTAAATTTTATATTTGTAACTAAAACTAATGTAACACTTGCGAACTTATTGTCCAATCCCTTTAATTACACTTACTTTAAGTCACTGCGAGTTAAGCTATGTGTATATTCATGTGTTTATGACCGGTGTGTCTTTATAGTCAGCAACATACAGATTCGACCTTACCGACACAACCTCAGCAGCACGAACATGAACGTAAGTCTCAAATTTCCGCATATATGTAGATTGGTTTTACTTTTTTGTTTGTTTTACATTAGAGCATTATATTTGATATGGACATAAATGGCGTGAACACTTTGAAGCGTTTTGATTTTCCTTATTCGGTTTTGGTTCAGAGATTAAAAACAATTTAATCATAATTTTATTAATCTTGTATATGTCCTAGAAATTATTGTATACTCTATATGCCTGGAACGGTACGGAAAGTCATTATAACGTACCTCTGAGTGTGGCACGGTCATTTATAGCGTTCCCTTTATCAGATCAGGTTGGCGTTGAGCGCATTTTTGTTTATTTTTGGCAATCCATACAGATGCCGTGTTTCATCTGTGACATGGAAGAATAATGTATAATTATTGAAATGCGTTCAGTTGGAAGCAATGACCAAAAGGAATGTTAACCGGAAATGACTAAT
>NW_018480852.1:0-1208 GCF_002113885.1 Mizuhopecten yessoensis | reverse complement strand
TCCTTGACCATACCCGATCCCCCTAGCAAGGCCCTGCCCTGGACCTCACCCGATCCCCCTACCAAGGCACTCCTAAATGAATCCTCCCCGCACAAGACTATTTTTTCTGTTATTAGACTACTGAAAATTGTATAGTCATTTCTTGTAATGATGCATTCAGACAATACATTTGTATCTAAAACTAGATTCCAAAACGGATCTAAAATTAAAAATTAACATTCTAATTCTAAGAACAAATAGGTGATAAATAACCTTGACTAAACCAAGATCCCAAGATGTTATATTTGCTGAATTGTTACATGTGTTGTAAAGTTCCAAGCTACCGATGATTGGAACTATTAAGTTAGAATCACTTAAGCTGAGAAAATTCTTACATTGAGAATTCTCTAGAAATGAGTTCGGTGTGGACATTTTTTTTTCAGATAATTTTTTCTCATAATTTAAACCCTTACAAAGAAATTTGATGCAGAAAACTATTGAAAAGAGTTACGTTTTGTCAAACTCTCCAAAATGACTCCTTATGAAAAGCTGTACATTTTGGTATCTAAAAAACTTGACGTAAGATATAAGATTATTTATCGAAGATCATTGTCTGTAGGCGTGATGTTCTGTAGGGGAAACCCATAAATAGTACAAAGGGAAGGGTTCATGATACCATAAACAAGATTTTCATTTGCTAACTTTTATATAATTTGTGTCTCTATGGCTCCGTAACTGTGTTCTTGGTGATAAATTAATTCAGAGTTGTCTTCCATAAAATGTTTGGAAACCATGGTAACAAGTTAATTACAACTGGTAAGTGTCGACAGGAGGATTCAGAAAGCGTGAATGTAATGTGATTGTATGGTATTACAGGGTATCAGGGTAACAGACCTGTAATAGCCTCACATCAAACACAAGAAACTGACGATGCGACGTCAAGGACACAGAAACATACACAGCATTTTATCTAGGAAATCTTTTCTCTGTTGTTTTGGAAATACTTTGAAACTTCAGATTTTCTGGCCACCCAACTTTTCAGACTTCTGATTTAAACAAACACCTGCCTTACGATGCTTGTATTTGCAGATACCTGACTTCACAGAACATTTTTTTCTTTATCTTAGCAAATATTTTTATATCAATAAATTCCAAGTGAAGACATTGACTCATACACTGTTTTTTCTGACCAAATGATCCAGTCTCCTTTGATGTAAATAACATCAGGT
>NW_018480851.1:0-1208 GCF_002113885.1 Mizuhopecten yessoensis | reverse complement strand
GAGGGATTTTATCCAAATTTGGCCTGGAGCATCCTTGGGCAAAGGACTCAATTTTGTATAAACGGAGGGTGTGGCCCCCCTTGTGGCTGAGGGATGGGACCCAATATGGTAAATTGAGGTTAATTTTTAAAATATTTCTGCTTCAGTATACGTACGTATGATAGGAGTTATTTTAACCAAATTTGGTACAGGACACCATTTGGCAAGGGGGAGTCTGGAAACCATGTTTTAACAGAGAATATGGTCCCCCTGGGGGAAAAGGGGAATGGTCAAGTAGGGGGAACATAATACTTGTTTATTTGGGGCATTTTAACCAAATTTCGTGTAGAGCATCCTTGGGCAAAAGGTACTCAATTTTGTATAAATGGAGTGATGATTTCAGGGGTACAGTAGTTTCTGTTCTTATAGAAACAAATATATGCATTAAATCATATGATATTTAGCACTATCCACTCCCTTTCACATTCCCATTGTACTGTTGGGGACATGCATTGCTTTAATGGTCAAACTTTCAAACAAGTTTGTTAGCTGTATATAGGTATGCAGTATGATTGATACACATGTGGTTGAAGTATAACATATCCTAAACATGAAAATGGAAATGATGAGCAACAACACCACTGAATCTGGCACACAATGTAATGTTTGATTTACATCCTATACATGTATAATATTATGTTCTATTTAATTTGTAGATATTCATGCTGCTCTTCATCCTGCTGTATGTGAGTTCCTACATAACTATCTGCTATTTCAAAAGAAAAGCTGATTCTGATGACACCTATGCAGGTAGGTCATATATTATTTTGTAATTAATTAATGTTTAATTGAAAAAATATATAGATACAAATGTACCAGTATGTAAAATGTATACCATGGTATATTGATTTGTGTAATTTGAATTTCAAAATTGGTGATAGGGTAAAGCTGCAGATTTTCAGCTGGTGCAATCTTACTTAAAATGAAATCTTCTCATTGTGCAATCTTACTTAAAATGAAATCTTCTCATTATTCCCATTTATTGATGTGTTGCATTAAGGTCTACCAACATCCCATCATGGATCATGTGACTTATGTCACAGGTCAATCTCAATGTATTAGCTCACCTGGTCCGAATGACCAAGGTGAGCATACAACGACTTCTTCTTCCATGCTTTAAGCGACTTTTCCTCTGGAACTAAGAGATGGATATCAACCATATTTTACTG
>NW_018480850.1:0-1208 GCF_002113885.1 Mizuhopecten yessoensis | reverse complement strand
AATGTTTCTGTTACCATAACAACTGTTAATGGAAATGTTTCTGTTCCCGTAACAACTGTTAACGAAAAGATTTTGATTGTTATGACACAAGTCTCAAAAATGCTTATCGTGTCAAAATTTTGGAATTTAAATATTTCAGTTACATGATACACCTGTCAATGGCACTACGTCACCAGTCCTAGTATATGTTACTTGCTGTATGACTGATAATTAACCACACCTGTATGAGGACTTCAAAAATAAATCTGGTTATTGAGTAACATGTGAGTGTATCTTCTAATTTCCAGTTTGACAAACCGAAGGGTGAACTACAGTATGCAGACCTTACGTTTGAAGACAAACCGCGGAGTCGGCGTCCCATACAGATTCTTGACGCTGACCTTGGACCAACGACCTACTCTGAGGTCACGATGCCAAGTGTGTGACCTTTGACCTAGAGAGACCAGGATTTTTGTGCCAATGACATCCCAGGAGTACCATAGTGCTAATCTGTGATGTCACAAATTTCTAATTAAGGCAACTACAATCTTTGCATTACAAAGGTCATGACCTTAACTTAGCAGGTTGCCATCCAAGTGTGGGAAATCGTTTTAGGGGTGGAGAACACGTTTCATGTATTGAAATCTCTTAACAAGGACGTTTGAAATGCCGTAGAAGATTTCAATATTTTATCGTGTTTGTAACTTCAGTCATGGACTTGCTTGTTGCCTTGTAAAGGAGCAGTCATTTCTCACAAAGTTGAAACTAGGGAGCATTCATTTAAGGTGAAGAACGACCTGTGACCTTTATACCCACCAGCTTCAAACTTTATCTGTCTTTATCATTGCAGTCATTGTCACCGATGGATGCCATATATATCTCCATTCTTTGATCATTCAGCGTGACATATATTCCACGCCTAAACTGATTTATTGTCAGGTGCCCGGAGTGTCTGATCCATGAAATATTGGTAGTTTTTGCAGCAGAATGGAATATTGGTGCAGTAAACATTAAGACGCTGTGTGTTATAGACCTGATATACTGTACACCGGGAAATTGTTCACTGCAGGTTTTTTTCGCCCTGTAGATTGAGGGCAAATATTATTAGTTATCTCTGGGTTAGGAGGGGTCTATGGGCTCATTGACCCCGTCTGGGGTCTGTGGGCCAGTAGACCCCTTCTTCTTTAACCCTGAGATAACGAATTAGTCACCCTGACAATCTTTTATTA
>NW_018480849.1:0-1208 GCF_002113885.1 Mizuhopecten yessoensis | reverse complement strand
TCCATCTGTCTGTCTATCTGTCTGTCCATCTGTCTGTCCATCTGTTTGACTGTGTGCCTTTCTGTCAATTGGGCATATCTTGCATGTTCTGTGTCTCTTGATAATGGAGTAATGTCATGCTAAAATAAGTTCCTGTTCCCCAATATCTATAGAGTTTAATGGCCTTTTGTTCGTAACTTGTCTAGGGCATTTTTCATATACTTTGTCAGCTACAATTGTCAGATGTTGTTTCTTATTGTGTATTAAAGATGGCATAGTACATATCACATACTAATATTTGGTCCAGTGTTCCCAACTAATTCAGAGTTATGGCCCTTTGTTCACCATTCGTCACCTTGTCTGGGGTATATCTTATATACTCTAGCTGTCACATACAATTACCAAACTTCAAGAGTACTAAAAAGTGACACATACTGAAACTGGGTCTCATGCACCATATATACAGAGTTATGGCCCTTTGTTAACTGTGTAACCTTGTCTGGGACATATCTTACATACTCTATCACATGCTATTACCAATCTTCGAGATAACTACAAAGTGACACATATTGAAATTGGGTCTTGTGTCCCATTATATACAGAGTTAGAGTCCTTTATTTCTGGTATTTTTGCCGAATAAATTAGTAAGAGATGTAGAAAAGGGAAAAAACTGTTTAACCTTAATTAATATTTCTAATTGAAAAATTGAAAAAATAATGTTACTTTTAAAAAAAAAACAAGTTGATAAGAATTCAATAATAGATGTAGAATATAGTTGTATTTATGTTGATTGTGGTAAAGATTTAAAAATTGGGTCAATATGTTTCAAAAACAACAGCAAACAAAAATTCACCATGCAGAAACACTGTTTGGAACATCTATCACAAACTTAATCATTAAGACATGAAAACATTAAGAGAATATTGTATGACTTGACAAGGTGTATGAGAGTTATCGAAGGAAGAGAAATGCACTGGAACGCAAATTAATGGAAGAAATTCGTCAACATAAGAGGAATGCCAGGAAAGACGAGCGCAAGCTCAGGTTGCAGCGACGACAACAGGACAAGGCTGAGATGAAGCGCGAAAGCGAGATCTGCGCGGCGGTATATTTTGTCACATCAACTTTTAATATAATGTCACTTTAGTAGTAATTAGGCATACCCTGACATACATGTTTATTTTCATGGCAAAATTTTGCTCTAGTTTTTGTTAGCACTTTAAAAGCTT
>NW_018480848.1:0-1207 GCF_002113885.1 Mizuhopecten yessoensis | reverse complement strand
CCCACTTGTTACAGTGTCACACTGGTTACAGGGTCCCACTGGTTAAGGTGTCTGACCGACTACGATCTATATCACAAACCTCCAAACACTGGGTTGTGGGTTCCACGCCTTCGCAGGCCAGTCGCCCGGTATTGGCCGCAGGTCGGGATTTATTTCGTCTTAGGGTACTCCGGCTTTACACCGCCGTCAAACCTAACACGTTCCTTAATGACCATAGCTGTTAAAAGGACGTGAGACCCCAACCAAACCACACTATTAATGTGCTCGGTTGCAGTGATTCCATATCTGTGTGCTGTGTTGTTAATGTCTCAAAATAATTGGTGATAGTAATTAGCTAGTGACGGTGTCGAAATCATAAACACATTCAGTTATTTTTGTCGAAATAGCTATTCAAGCTAATCGATGTTATAGGCATTACAGCGAGATTATTGTCATAAGTCGACTTGAAATGTCACGACAAATCGAATTAACGATATTAAGTATCACAATTAAAATTAACTGGTAGCGGGATCATATCAATAATTAATAACAATTTGCACCAGAACGACCAATGTGTTGAAAAATAGCAAAACCAGCCTTAATTCCATTTAATGGCGTCATTCGCCCCGGATAACTAACCTTGAATTCCGTTGCAAGTCGACTTTCGCCCATCATTGGGCTCTTCATAATGTATAAATCAAAAATGATGACGTGACAAAATTGATATATTTCAGTACCACAAAAACAACTTTAGTATCTAAATTTATTTATAACTATAAAGCAATTAAGAAAATTTGCAAACAACTAACCAATCCATTACTTTGCAAGGCCTCCGTTTACGTGTGCATATATGTTTTAATACTAATACAATTAGTAAATTGGAATATTCATTAAAAGATGAAGTTTACTATGGTATGTTGTCATAGAAAACATTTATTCTGCGATGTACATAAAACCAAGATAAGGCGTATCGTCATAGGGTTTTGGTCAGCGATGAGTTTAGCAAAATATAATAGGAATATTTATAAGATCGCCGGAATATATTCACTTATTCAACGTTAGATATGTAAGATTTCAGACAAGTAAAATTAAATAGCAAAAATAAATAAAAAATTAAAATAATACATGGAAATCTATATAATTTAACGCGTTCAATATACAATCTTCGAAGACAATACAAAGTCTTCACAATTCAATTCAATTTATTACCAAATGCACATTGCATATA
>NW_018480847.1:0-1207 GCF_002113885.1 Mizuhopecten yessoensis | reverse complement strand
GGTTGGACTAGTTCATTATGAAACTTCAGGGGTGAATGAGTTAACTGAACCATTGAAGTGTTTAACTTTTTATGCTTTGTCACAATACCTGTATCTCATGCCTGATAAAGTTCAGAGTGATCTCCCTTTATTTCAAGCACAAGTATGATCAACAACACAATTTAATTTACTTTTCAATGTAATATGCCTCCGCCAGGGGATCGAACCCATGAACACCTACGTTGGGACCCACAGGTTACAAGTCTTACACTCGACCGAATGAGCTACGGTAGGAAGCAGCTAGCATTTTATAGGGGAGATATAGCTTAACACTTTATCTAGCTATCATGAAATATTAAAATATGATTCGTTTTAGCGATGAAGTTTTTCTAAGGGGTTAGGAAATTGACCTGGGCCCGTATTCATAAAACCATTCTCAGAAATTCTTACAACGTACAAGGCTTGCAGTATGTCCAAAATTCTTCCATATTATGGACATAATGTGTTTTTTCATAAAATAATTGCCAGAACAAAATATTGGGCTCGAGCACAGAATCTGAGTTTGACCATGAGAATGGTTTCATGAATATGGGCCCTGGTCATTTTTCCTGTATACCTGTTTTGACCTTACAAATCCCTACTGATGGTCAAACCTTATCTGTTATTGACAATAATCATTACGTATGTTCTATACCTGTTAAGTCTATGTGTAATCGTCACTAGTCTACCTGTATTGACATTTTCCACCTGTTTCTAAGCTTTAAGGTCTCTGGTTGAGAACGACTGTAACAACATTTAGATAGAGGATAGACAATTGTCAAACGGGTCCAAGGTTTGACTAATCCTAAGGTCTGCTAAGATATTGTACGTATACCTGCACATGTATATACGTTTGGGGATTTACGAAATTGACATAGGGTTTGGGAATAGTTCTATCACAACAAATCCACGGCATTATAAGGAGACGGCACATAAACACAGGATTATCCAATTTGTGTAAGATCTGTCGGGTAAACATGTAAGAATCATTGTGGTTTTAAACAGTCTTTGAGTAAGAAATCACATGTTTGAATATACAAATATTTGTTTAGAATTATATTTATGTATCGATTCCAATTAGATTAACTTTTACAACTAAAATATCGGCACCTACATGTTTTATTGAATATTTTTCTACTTTTGATATTGTGGGGGTGGGGGTTAGAGGGAGGCATCCATACCAGAAAAA
>NW_018480846.1:0-1205 GCF_002113885.1 Mizuhopecten yessoensis | reverse complement strand
CATTCAGCCTCTGATCGCCATGACTATAGTTCAGTCTCTGATAGCCAAGACTGATCATTCAGCCTCTGATCGCCATGATTAATAGTTCAGTCTCTGATAGCCAAGATTGATAATTCAGCCTCTAATAGTCAGGATTGATAATTCAGCCTCTGATAGTACTTAGTCAAGACTGACCATTCAGCCTCTAACAGTCAAGACTGATCATTCAGTCTCTGATCGCCATGACTAATAGTTCAGTCTCTGACAGAATTCAGCCTACGATAGCCAAGATTGATAATTCAGCCTCCGATTGTCAAGATAGAGAATTTAGCTTCCGATAGCTGAGAGAAAACATATAGACGAAAATAATACTCTGATTACTATGATAAAGGACTCAGAGATCTAGAGCCAAGAGTGATAATTCAACCTCCAGTTTTTAATGATATCTTCATGATTTCAATTTTGTTTTGGGATCCCATGTATTTACTATAAACATTTCAGCAATATCTCTGCTTCGATCAACACTGAAAGAAAAACATTCTGGACATTTTAAACAAAACAGTCAAGGTTAACGAGTTTCCACTACAGTGTATTCTATCTAACCTGGAAACACACTGGATCACATAATTTGTCCAGTTAGCAGGGAGTTCTGGATTGTAAGGTTCTCCTTGTTATAAATTGGAACCGGATTCTTTGACCACTTTTAGATAAAATCTGGACAGAGTATTGTTTAAACAGAATGCACTGTATAAATATCTACAAAACATGCAGATGTACTCACTTTGGGTAGCTTTACTGGATCGACCGGCTGGAACTGAAACCGTCCCCTGGGTATCCCTGGGTCTGTTCCACTAAACGTGGCCGTAGTCAACACTTCCTGCATAGCAACAATACTTTTAAATGTGAAATTTCAAGGATTTTTATTTGAATTACAACCCATCAGCATAATCAAATAACAAATAGGTGAACAGAAGATCAAGAATAAACAGCAGGAATGCATTTTAGAGATGGACAGAAATATAACCTTAACATGCCTCAACGTTTTTTCAATTCCACATAAAAGTTTATTATTTCTTAATTTGAATTCTATATTCCATATCTAAATGTATAAATGACTTGTTGGTCTTTTGTCTCTTGACTGTTTGTTGCATTCTTTACTTCATCATTACTGTTACCAGGTATAAAACAAACAGTCATCTGCTGGATATAACCGATTAACTCGGTAG
>NW_018480845.1:0-1205 GCF_002113885.1 Mizuhopecten yessoensis | reverse complement strand
TTTACTTGATTTACACATTGGTATACTGACAAACAGGGGATAGTCTTTACTTGATTTACACGTTGGTATACTGACAAATACGTAATAATCTTTACTTGATTTACACGTCGGTATACTGACAAACACGTGACAGTCTTTACTTGATATGCAGATTGGTATACTGGCAAACACGTGTTGTCTTGCCTAGATGTAAACGTTGACACATTGGCATGATATTGTCCCTATTGGTATGCTTTTATGTGGTAATGTTTCAGGGGAAAGTGGTATTTAATGTGATATTCTGATCATGGTTATTTCTTTGGATTTGAAAGAGTACACAGTGACGTTCTCATGGATCGTCTCAAAAAATGCCTTATAACAAGTTTCAGCGTAGCACTGTGGTATTCAAACATTGTTTGTTTGTTTTTTTGTTAGCAGCGCGACAGGAATTAGCCTGTAGTTCCTCTCAGGTAGTGGTACTGTACACTGTAATTTTATATTGCGCAATCTGGTACCACAACTACATAATACACAGGAAAGTAGTTCACTGTCAATAGATTCATATGCACAGCCATCGATACAAAAAAATCTAGATCAAAATATTGTAGAAATACTCATTAAAGGAGTTCTAAGAGAACTACATCAGGGTTCAAGGCAGAAAATGGACTTATTCGCGGTTATGATTGAGAAAGGCGTTATCAAACCATCCATATACTGCACTGACAATAACAGTTTGAATAGCTCCAAATTTTCAGGAATATCAAGGTTAGCTCGCTGGGTCGATGATCTTTCCATACTTCAGATTCATTCTGAACTCATCTGGAGATGTTTGGTTATCGGAAAGCTGTTTCCTTGTAAGTGTGCTATGGGATGCATTTGTGTTCTGTTTTGGAGCCTTACTAGAGATCAAACATGGATCAGATAGGAAAAAAACATGGACGGCAACGTTATGAGAAGATTTGCTACCTGCTGTCTTTGCTGAAGATTGCAAAATTAGGACAACCCTTTATCAACCGTTCGCGAGTTGAAAGGTACTGTGGAGATAGTGTAACAGAAAGATTCCTTTATAAATGTGGGAGAGTGTCAGTTTGTTTCAATTTCAAAGGACCGTATCTCCATATTTGATCGACACACCTATATTAAGTCGACTGACATTGTACTTTGGATCCAAAATTTGAGTGATAATAATAATATACAACATTTGATATAACGCCCTATCTAGCTAA
>NW_018480844.1:0-1205 GCF_002113885.1 Mizuhopecten yessoensis | reverse complement strand
CCAACCAATCAAATAGCTAGAAATTCACTTGAGGTGTAACAAATTCTTTTGTCTCCCAGTAAAGACAGGTCAGCATGGAGGCTGTTGATGTGGACATGGCATACGTTTTCCAACGACTATTGAAAAATAGCAAGGCAAGGTTGTTGTTCTGTTTAGAGCTTTATCCATCGTAACAGCTAAGGACGAATGAAGATTTCTGCTTTTTGAGACGCTAAAAGGATGTACTGTATACCGCGAAATTTTCGCTGCAGTTCGATTTTCGCCTTTTCGCTCTCCGTGGCGAGGGCGAATTTATCATTTAGGCGAATTTAAATAAACAACATCATATTCATAGTAATAAAATGTCAAGGGAGAAATTAGCACTGGGCGAAAACAACTATCATTGGCGAAGGGCGAAAGTTTGACTGGGCGAAAATCCCGGTATAAAATACTGTGAGACCTCAAGTCATGCATGACAGTCTCAGTGAAAAGGAAAATCACGTGGGAGATCACGAGGAAGAAGATATCATCAACATGGAATCTACCATTGATGGATCCTACCTTCAGAAAATCATGTCGGCGTATGCGGAGAAAACGGACCAAAAAGTGAAGAGGAAGAAGGATGCAAGTGACTATACGGCACATTTGAAAATAGAGAATTTATTGAACAGAGAGGGAGAAAATACCACAGCATGCCACCAAATAATTCTTAACGATAGGATGTTCGGCAATTCGAATAAGTTCTACACCAGGAATAAACGCACTAGCAACGAAAACATTCCAATTTCTGTCACCATAATGGGTAAAATGTAAGTATGGCTGTATCAATGGCATCCTCAATAGTGAATAGTTATATTATCATCCTTGTTGTCTATTCTTCAGTGGAGAAGTGAGAATAGTATATCAATGGTGTTATTTTTACAACTCTTAGACTTCAACAGTTGCCATAGTTCACCGTGTCTTCAACACTGGCAAATGTTTTGGAAGAGTAGCAGACAAATACGATCGTTACTGTATGATTGTCATTTTGACCAAGTTTCCTATGTATACCCTATGTATACATGTAAATTGGGTGGTCGGATGGAGCAGTGGATAGTGCGTTCATGTTTCACCAAGACGGCTGGGGTTCAAGTATGACGTCACCTGCCCGACCACGTGAGTTTTTCTCCGGATATTTAAGTTGTCTCCTTCCTTCTAACTGATTGTTTTGCATATCCTCAACGAAA
>NW_018480843.1:0-1205 GCF_002113885.1 Mizuhopecten yessoensis | reverse complement strand
CACCAACACCAACACCACCAACACCACCACCACCACCACCACCACAAACAACAACAACAACAACAACAACAATAATAGCAACAACATCATCAACAACAGGTTCCTATGTATCTCGGTATATAGAATGGGGAGAGTTTTGTTGATCGGAAATCGATCCTGTCGTTGAATTCATTCATGCGTGAAGTTCATTGGCTACCTCAACAACATGGAAGGTTTGACCAGCTTGTAAGTACATGTAAGTCAGTAGTTAGAAACGTCACCATTTGATGGTGGTAGCATCATGGTTGGGAATGGGTTTTGTGTTTGTAATCGCATAATGATAGTTGTAGTCAATGGAAATTTGACTGGGGCTCGTTATCGAGATGAAATATTAAATAACATTATTATGTACCGTACATGTAGAAATATTAAGACTTGTGGTTGTGTTATTTTTAGAGTGCCATGGTGCGGGCGCCATTTTCAAACAAGACTGCATTCTCAGACACCAGTCGCGTTAGCAGGACAAGTTTAGGCAAAACAATCCCAATTTTAGATAGGCCTACAAAGTGTCTAGATCTGTCAATCTGTCATATGAAACAAGTTCGACGTAGAGCGTTGATGAAGGAGGTGAACACGTTCTCGCTTACGTCGTTAGACGTCACACACTGTCTATGCGACGCCACATAGACCATGTGGTGATACTTAGCGTTGGTCTGCGTTGCAGGTCCACGTCATAATGTGTGCCAGCGCTTCACTAGCGCGTTATGAATCGATGGCCTACAATCGGACGTTTATGCATTGTATAGCCTGCAAATATCATATCAACATTGTTCAACGCCTATATTTGACCATTTGTAGAGTGAAAGACTCCAAATCAGTACCCACGCACATTCAAAGATAAGGAGGTACTGAAGTGGATCACGCGGTGAGAGCGTCTGAGTGAGGCTGATGTCACACTGCCCCTGTGGTTGTGTAACACGTGTGTCTGTTATGCCTGCGATGCTAAGCGCTTTAGAATAATTCCATTTCGTCCGTAGACAATCGGTTTCGCACGCTACGAATCCGGATCTTGTAATAAATTAAGGATCTTCATAGTTTTAGGATTTTTTGTATCATGCGATTATCAAAGTATCATATTAGCGACGCCATGCTGAAGTAAAAATGGAACATGCCTCGTTTATAAGGAATCAAGTTTCATAAATCCCATCGTGAAATGAAAAAAAAAA
>NW_018480842.1:0-1205 GCF_002113885.1 Mizuhopecten yessoensis | reverse complement strand
ACAACGGCGAGAAAATCGGCAGAGCTCCGGCGAGAAAGCACTTGATTATAGTTTTACCTCGTTCCAATGCCTTCATTATTTTGGTGGAACACCACGTTCCTATACAGGCCCTCTCGTCGTTGTCCTGAGCACATGTTTGTTGACTCTTACTCTCGGGGAGGTAGTGCTTTGATCTTTGATATGCCAAAATAGTTGTCCATGCTTTTGAAGTCATTCGTGGTGATTTCAGGACGACCAATGGGATATTTTGTATACTTGTTAAGGTAATGGTAGAGGGACGTGAAGTCGGCGTAATGTACCTTTCTCCTGTTGTTGCCGAGCTAGTATTGTAGTTTGACTGCATTGGTGCGCCTTCAATAGAGGGACTCTCTCGGTTCCAACCTGCTCTATATGTCTAGTTCTGCTACGTATCTCTCAGCTTCAGGGCTATTTTTCAACTACGCTTCGAACTGATGTTCCCAAATGGCAATGTATGTGATACCCAGGGATTGAATGTAATGCTTCTTCTTTTGGGTGAGATGCCATAGTTCGTCCATGACGGTTTTCGTTTTCGTGTTTTTTCGACGCTGCCCCAGAGGAGAACTGACGAATCTAGACTCCTCTATGATGTAGTCTAGTTTTTGGAGTCGGTGGCCATCCATTAAGTAATCTGCCTTCAACGTTAACAGTCATTTCCCAATTTTGCCGCGTCGGCTCTTTCCACTTTTCTTTCAGAAACTAAGTCCTGAAGACCTTGTGCACACGCCCGCAATGGTCACTTCGTTGAATGGGTCAACGGCTCGTACTAGTTCTTCACTCATTTCCCCATCCTCATTCATGGCCATTTCGCGTGTTCCTGTGATGCCCATGACCATCTTATGGAATCTCAGGCAGGCTTTTCTCAAGATGTCTACGTCGCATCGACAGTAAGCTTTGAGCTCTTTTCGGAATGAAGGCTTCACCGGCCTTTCCCTGATACCATTACACGAATTTATTCCTTTCGCTTTATGACATGAAGTCACACTCATAATAATGTGGTGCATGATAGCCTCCCACGTATGTCTGGTTCTCAGCTTTGTTGAAGTAGTGGAGAAAATTGCCCTTAGGTAGTTCTCCCAAAGTATATGCGTTAAGTAGTTTGAGGGAATCCAGAAGTCTTATGTTTAGACCTCATCCCACGAGCATGTACATGATTTGAGATCCTGCGTATATGATGTTGTCTGGGA
>NW_018480841.1:0-1204 GCF_002113885.1 Mizuhopecten yessoensis | reverse complement strand
CCCAGTGGTGGAGGGCTAGTGGTAGCAGAATGTCGGACGCCTTAAACACTTGGCCACCGCTGGCAGCCCCCTGGGTAGTTAAGGATAAAGGATAAGACTATGTGTTTTGAAAAAAAGTTTTTTTTTTATTTAAGGGCCATGGCTTCGAACAAAAATCCTTCTCACATCATGGATTTATGAACAAAAAATCATGTTGTAGTCAATGTAGTCAAAGTTGTACTTTAATCATTGTAAAAAACCATACAGGCTTGTGTTGTGTGCAGTCTGCCAAGGTTGGTTATCTAAACTGACCTCCTATTCTTACGCACAATTCCATGGCGCTATTGTTGGTCAGTGCTCTAGACAATTTTCTTTGTGTTGTAATTTTAGAAATAGAAAGAAAAAAAACAGTCAAATCCAATTGCCGAAATACGGATGTGAATGATGAGATCACAGCTCATTCTTACTTGCTACACATTCGTTTATAATTTATTGAGTGTATGTGTTCCACTCACTTATAAAGAAACTTCCATAATTTTGCCAGCTCTATAAATGTCTATGATAGAGTGTTTATTCACCAGGCCCTGATAGCTTGACATGAAAAGTAAGCTCAATATCTGTTTTCATAAAGTTAGCTCTTAAAGCAGTTGCATGTTCATTATCTATCATTTTAGAGTAAATCATGTTTTAAGGACTTAATTCAATTTTGATAAAATTAAAGTTTCAGGCAAAATATTTTCAGAAATCAAGAAAAAACAAAGATTTTGATGCCATTTTTTAATCAAGATCGATTTTATAATCATCATAGACAATTTGAAGACAGTAACCAACAGTTAAATTTGGATTGAAATGAAGAAACATAACCTATCCATTTATACTTTATATTTGAAATGAATTCTATGATAAATGATAAAAAATTATAATAAATAAAAGTGTAAATATGATTTTCTATTTTAAAGAAATCAGGGCCAGATATTCCAACCTGTTTTACCTCTAATTTTGATCTCCACTTTACATTTTCTTAATGTTGTGACATTTGGTATCTTTCCGACAGCCTTATGTGTATACAAAAATGTACATGTATGCTTATGATGTTGCAGCCATATGTAATATATATATTTTCCACGTTATAAACGTTGTAATTACGTAATTACACAGTACAGATGTATACTGTATAGCAGTTATATTTTGCAGGGGTTTTAATTTCGCTATATTCACGCTTTGA
>NW_018480840.1:0-1203 GCF_002113885.1 Mizuhopecten yessoensis | reverse complement strand
ATTTCAGATAGGTCAATAGAGCTATTATAGGTCTTTACAACTATAAAGCTCAATCGGCAGAGTGTACTGGACCTGAGTATCTGGCTGTGGTACACACGCATTTCCTTCTAGTTCTATCTGATTTCGGCTGATTATATTTTGGCCATGTGTTTTTTCGTTGTTATCGAGTTGATTTCACAATTACTGTTGTTACCTAGGAAAACTACTAAGAAAACGCTGAGATGTTGCTGACATCATCATGAAATTATCACAATTTCGTATATAATATAGGCCTACCTGACAGCATGGGGAGAACCTGTTCGTCTAAAGAATACGGAGTTATCGCACCCGGAACTGTACTGATACAGAGGCGTAAACCTTTTACGTTGACACAGGAAGTTGAAAAATTACTGCGGGCTTGTGTTGTTTCTGCATCCCACGTTTGACATCATGGACGTGTCGTTAGAAGATTATATCGGCGACCACAGCGTTAATTTTCAAGTTCAGATCAGGTACTATCATGGACGCGAATATTCGGGTCCTAAATAAAGCTAATTTTAACAATATCTGGAAGTTTATCTCACAGAGACTGAGAGAAACACAGGTGATCATAGTAAAAAAATGTTTGAAATGTTGGCCTAATCAGCTACAAATATAACAGAATTCAGGCAAAGAGAAAAAAACACACGCCAAAGAACTAGACGTTAGACAAAAAGTTAAAATAGATCAGTCCATGTGAGAAAAGGGTGATATTTCGAACCTAGATACGAAAAACGAGTAATGAACGTTTTCGAAATTCATAGGGAGTTCCTTTAATTATTGTAACGTTGGAAGAAAGAAATAGAAATCTAGGTGAATAATTGAAAACACGTTATTTTTCACACAAATTGACAATTGGTTAATATAATCCGTGCTGTGACTTGCAGATCATACTGAGGTTTATTTGTCAGACACCATTTAAGTGCAGGCTTCAACATTCCAGTCTGTTGCCTGTTATATTATATAATTAATGGTCAGATGTTCCATTTGTACAAGATGTAGATTAATTAGGTTGCTTTATCAGCGTTAGCTGTAGGGAATTTCCATTTAGCTCAGCGGTAGAGCATCAGACTGGAGAGACGAGGGTCACGGGTACGAGCCCCAGTGACGGTACAATCTTTATCACTGTTCTTGTCCTACTACAAATTGGTGCCATTGACCCTCCCTGTCTAAGGTAGGAGAACC
>NW_018480839.1:0-1203 GCF_002113885.1 Mizuhopecten yessoensis | reverse complement strand
CAGGCGAGCCTTGACAAAGCCTTGCAAGGCCTGCATAAACGTTTGTAGCTCCGCCAGGATTTATACCCGAAATTGTTACATTTATAAACGGGCGGGCGCCTATACAAAACATAAATCCTACTCATTATGTGGTTTACCAGGTTTTTTCATACACACAACAGGTACGCACACATACCACGTGCATTATATATTTTACATGTAGTATGGTTGAGAGGTAAAATCGATTTCCTAAGTCAAATGTTTGCCGTAACACCAGTCTGTTTGGCTCCTGGTTTTCTTTATTACAGTCAAATCCCTACTCGTGCAAAAGATTTTTGCCGAATGCCTTCATATGAGCCGAGACAGAATCCATCACACGTTCGTGTTATTGATATTATAGTTATGCAAGTACGCACATATTTTAAAGTAAGACAACTGGTAGAAAGTTTACACATACATTTTTATATCACTGTATTGCATAACGCCTTCAATATTGCACATTATCTGTTAGATAATAATGCTTTCTTCATCATCCCCGATTGTGTTTAGTTTGTTCCATAACAAATTAAAGAACTCTCTAATCAGAACTACTCACAGACATGATGGAAAACGCTGCAATCAGGAAGGAAAGCAGTCAGCGAAACACAATTAAGGCATTGATTTATTTCTGTGTGTAATTTCCCTATCGACAGCACGTCAATCTTTGTTTTTCAAAGCATCAACGCTATTGTTCTTTGAGACGCTGTAAAGACTGTGACAAACATTCTTGTTACATCGTACACAAATCATTAACGTTCACGTTAAAAAGTTGCATATTTTTTATTATATTTTTATTTTTAACTCATTTATTAGGTTTCACAATAACGATACATATACAACTACACTGAACATAGAGTGAAAAACCTCGCATGCCTCGTAAATATATTTATGTTACAATGTACATTGTTCCTCCAACTAATATGCGGGTATACAAAAAGTAACATATGGTTTGGTTATGGCGACACTTCGTTCCTGTCAATTTGACGCTGGACAACCCAAGTGGAATAACACAAATACTATCAGTTTCCCCTCAATCGATCATTGTGATGTTTCAATATTTACTAACTTTCAAATTTCTGAGAAATATCTGAAAACTTTACGAATGATGTTGTTTGTAACATGGAATAAAATTGTGGAGATACATGTACACGTTGTAGAGTTGTGTGTTTAGGTGATCATCATTGT
>NW_018480838.1:0-1203 GCF_002113885.1 Mizuhopecten yessoensis | reverse complement strand
ACAGCTAAGTTCATTTAAGGACGTGCAGTCCAATGGGGCAGGTATTCTTAATAACTAAAAAAGGGACAGGGATCCTTAATAACGACCAAACACAGCTAATATGTATTCCATATGTCAAAACTAATAAATCCATCGACCAAGCAATAATCTATCGCATATATTAAATAAATACTCTAAGCAAGTCTATATTCCCTGTGTAGCAGTCCTAAACATGGTATTAACATACATCAATGTAATAAATGAACAATACATATTGATATCGGATTAAAAATGAATAAATAGGTAATAGTATGCTACTTCATATCAAGTGATATGTGAAACGTCCTGATAGAATGCAGAAAGAAGCACTTTCATGACGCAAGTATGACGTAACAGCGGTTACAAACTTCTGAGATATGTTATAAACTTCAAGCACAGTCCTCTAAGTTGAGACTTGAAAGCAAGCTTTGGTTAAGCCAATCAAGAGCATCACCCCTCGGTTAGAGATTACTCCGTTACAACCTCATGGTCAGGGAATAGGTAGACTGTCTACAATCAACGAACTATCAGGTGTCGCCCTCAGCGTCTAAAAAGTCGACGCACTTCCTTATGAGCAATTAATAGCGTCGATAGAAACACGCGCCATACGTAAACAATATATTGGTCAAGAAAACGTGTTCCTCAAGAATCTCGTGGGTTTTCTCACACCTGTACTTAAAGCACGTGTATCAAATCACCGTGTTGTCCTCACATACAGCGTCTCCTCCTCCTGACGGTGAACGTCCAAATCCTCGTCGTGTCGCTCTGAGAGCGGGATAGGCGAATCTGAATCACGGTCCTGTGCAGGTGCAACACTCACGCACGGGAATGCGTGCGAGAGGAAAAATCCAGTTCCGGACCCCAAAACTACTGACGTGTATATCCAGACGTTAAACGTCATCACAAATAACATCAAACAGTATCCAACGGCAACACGCAGCACATGGTATATTGTAACTATTACCTGGGTCTTCATGGAATCACTGCAGATCATTGACCTTTCCTTCCTGTTGGAAATAATTGTAATCATAGAGAGACTTTGTTATAAAAAAACACAAACATATTAATATTGTTCGATCATAGGATTGACGTAGGTGTAAACATGACGTACCTGTACTTGAATAGGTGTAAACATGACAGACCTATATTTGCCAAGTGTAAACATGACGTACATGTGTTTGATCA
>NW_018480837.1:0-1203 GCF_002113885.1 Mizuhopecten yessoensis | reverse complement strand
AGCAACCAGTAGGTGCACGTATCTCTTGAACCCCTCTAGAGTGGTGGCTGTGGCAACACTGTCTGGGAGGTTGTTCCACAAACATATGGTAGGACTGCTGATGGTTCTGTACACGAGAGTATGGGACCTGGAAGCGTACACTGTGACCACTGGTTCAAGTGTGGCTGTGATGGTATAGCCACTAGACTTGATAATTCTGTACAACAATGTTAGCTTGTAATGCTGTCAACGCTGTTGAGTGTTTCCCACTGGAGACTTTTGAGCACCATAGATGACTCGCTGCTCGTTCTATAATCCCAAAAGACACAATGTGCGGCTCTCCTCTGGACCATCTCCAACTTGTTGGTATCCTTCTATGTTACAGGGTCCCAGATAACACAGGCACATTCCATAACAAGTCTGACCATGGTCCTGTAGCACTGCTCTTTGATTTTGCTCGGGCAAGTGCTGATGTTTCGTCCGAGATGTTATTTGCCTTCTTCACAACATTGCCCGTGTTGGTGGGGTGTCCAGCTGAAGTTGGTACTGATGTTAAGATCCAAGTACTTCACTGTTTTCGCTGAGGCTAGTGGTAATTAGATGGATGGTGTAGGTGGATATATAAGTGGTTTTCTGCTGTTGGCGACTCGCAATACTTCAAATCTGGACCGAGCCACATTAACCAGCTCTAGATGGCCTCTAACCAATCAAGCTACTTAAATTTGTTGCCAGCGATCAACCCAGTCCAGTCCAACTACATGAAATAAGTAATAGGGCTACCTGTAACCATACAACCAATCAGACCATGACATCAACACCATTACTTGATATCAACCACTGTTTCTCCTACAATTTTGGCAGCGAGAAACATTTTAAGATTCCACATTCATGGCATAATTTTAATACGTTCAATATTGTCCCTACACATCATGAGCTAAAATCATACAGAATTTGTGAATGTGATGTCAATGTGCCAGATATTTAAATTGAATCAATCCCGATCCATGCAACGTTCTCCAACTCACAGCTTTTTTACACATTGTTCTGCAATGCAGCTGATGCGTCATTATTTCTTCGTGATATACATCAAACCAAATAGACATATTTCAAAAATCCGAACAAAAGCATTGTCCTCATACATTACAAATCTTTAGAATAAATATTATTTTCTGGGTATTTCATACAGGCCCATGTCAGTGTATATAGTATGTGATGGGCTCATAA
>NW_018480836.1:0-1202 GCF_002113885.1 Mizuhopecten yessoensis | reverse complement strand
GAGATATACCACAGCATCAACACACCAGGACGAGATATACCACAGTGTCATCACGCATGTTTGTTGTTTCATTTTCAAATAGCCGACACATGTCTGTTAGCAGAGCTACTAATGCGGATCATTACAGAGCGAAAATCCCTCATTAAACACCTTTAAAACATAATTGCGAACCATCTGATTCGACGATTTTCTAAAAGTGAGGTTCTTTACCAAAGGGTTAATCAGGGTAGTTTTATTAGTTTTGATTCTCATAAACGACTGCGATTTCAAGGTCATTCCTGTTTAATTGTTTGACTGCCACAAGGCCAATTTCGGCCGATTTGACTTATGATAACTGCCATAGGGACGACCCGGCAGCTGTTAACGAAGTTTGAGGCATTGTTGATATATTCATCAGTTCCTATGTACTCGGCCTACTGACAGGTACAGTGGAGTTTCAGCCATTACTAAAGCTGTACCGGTAACTCAGACTTATAACTTATGTAGGTCAATGTTCGTGGTTGGAGTATCTTTTGCCTATTTTGATTTCCTCACTACCCGTCCCTGAATCCAATGATACGTAACAATGCAACATTTCATTACACAATGACTATTTAAGCATTGAACTGTTTTCAGGTGGCATTCATTGGCGATGTGAATGTCAGCTGGACAAAGGCAAATTTAATCTAATGCGCTAGCAGTTCCGTGCCTATATTTACATTTTTTTGGAATCTGTTTATCTCATAATGTATTCAAAGATATTTATTATTATTCAATAGTTGATTCAAATACTGAATGTATCGTATATGCTTGGTCCTTGAATGGACTAGCGATCTATCTAGGGCGGGTCAGTGGTATCCAACGTAACAATCATGGCGGCATAACAATGATGACGTCAAGAATCGGCTCATAGCATTCATAGCCTAATGGATATCATTTGAATGTGGTACATTATATGAGCATGTAGGGTTATATACTGACGATGCCATGTGACGATAAATATCTCATAGTTAACAAATCATTTCCGCTCTTAAATGCATGTGTTGTAAAAATACATTCCAAATCACATATTTTATTTTCTTCTTTTTCTTTCTAAGATATTGTAACTGTTAAGTATCAATCGAACCGGTGACGCAGTGGATGCTTATATTCTATCCAACGGAAAGAAGACGCCGGACCTTGACCATAGGCTTGGTTCACATGTACTTGTATTGATGAGATAT
>NW_018480835.1:0-1202 GCF_002113885.1 Mizuhopecten yessoensis | reverse complement strand
CCTCAGATCCTTATAATGTCGCTCTAACTAACTAAGCCTCCTGGTTAACAGAACTGTCCTGGCCCAATTGTGCTAAAATATAAAGTTATAGGGGATGTTGCTGTATTTGAAAATTACTCTGCAGTGGGACAGGCATCCTTAAGTGTGACTTTGATAATATCTTTGTTTACGGGTCAGTATGTGTACTGGCAAAGGCGATGGCACTGACTACACCTTTGTTGTGTGAGACAAAGACATATTTCAGCAGTGATGTCAGGTTTTGCCAAAAAGAAAATCTGATTTATTAACTATTTGTTCAAAATACCTATGTCCTTAATCCTGTATCAAAGTTTTGTATTTTTTTTTCAGATTTTCCAAGTTCGTGTTCGTGAGGAGAACAAGACCCACAACTTCCTATCGGCGGACGTGATGAATCAGATGTTCTCCAATATCACTAGTATATACCAGTTCCATAATAACTTCCTCCTACCCCAGTTAGAAAACAGGATGAAGAACTGGTAAATATACTAGAGTTATTCTTGAAGGAATTATGTTCCTTTTTTTTTTTTTTTGGATTTTTTCTTTTTTAAACACTCATCTTCACTTTGTATATCTAATTGTTCAAAACACATCTTTAATCTCTTCCTTCAAACCACACTGTAGATACCACATATACAACCCATATTATGCAATTTTGTAGGTCATGCAAATTGTCTGGAAAAAAACATTGACTTTTTCTTACAAACATTGTTATTACTAGTATAATATTTTAGGTATTGATGATAACATATGTCCGAACATTTTCAAGGTCATGAGGTCAAAGGTCATTACCATAAAACACCATATGCGGCTGGATTTCACTCAACATAAATGTTAGTCTGTTTAAATACTTCTTATCAATGAAGACCAAAATATTCTTAGTGACACCTTTCCTTTGAATACTTTCATGAAATTTCTTTTACAGGGAATCTGAACCAAAAATTGGAGACCTGATGCGAAGCAATGCTCCCTTTTTGAAGCTCTATACAGAATATGTGAAAAACTTTGATCACGCCATGAACCTGATCAATGTTTGGTCGGAGAAGTCTTCAAAATTTGCAGCCATCATGCAGGAAATACAGGTAACAGAGTGTTCAAAAATAGGTAAAGCTCAGTTTAATAAAAAAAAAAAATATTGTCATGTTATAGTATCTGTTGTTGGTCATTTTCTGTTAATTCTTGAA
>NW_018480834.1:0-1202 GCF_002113885.1 Mizuhopecten yessoensis | reverse complement strand
ACTATTATGACGTCACAATAAGATGACGACGATATATTTAAACATTGAAGTGGAAAGCTAGCTGGGAAAAAGCGAACTCAGTGAATCGCGCTGTTGGATTTGACCTTGTCCCTATTGCATTCATAGTTCTATCAACGCCAGCTAAAAGAAATTCTATATTTACTATATTTTTAATCTGTTTATTTCATAGAAAATTCAATTTCTCTTATTATCATTTAGCTTAAATATTGTATTTATCGTATATACTTGTTCAATAACTAAAAAACAGTCATCTGTCCAAGGAGGGTCAGTGTCATCCACCGTAACAATTATGGCATAATAGTATTGATGACGTCAACAATCGAAGCTGTGAGTATAAGGGTGCTGCTGAGTCATGGACATTTTGTCGACATGTTTTTCGAGTCGTGGTTTTCATCATTCGTGTGTGATTGCTGGCGTGTGGGAGAGTACCCTATCCAGGGTAATTATGTCAAATCGGTGTAAAATATTTCTTCCGTAACTTAGTTACGAGTTTTAATTGTGTCCCAAGTAAATACATGTTTTAACTTACAGCGGACTTAATCAGATCAGCAATATCAAAGTGAATACCCGATCCATCTTGCAGACAGTGCGCTACCAAGCCAATCAACTGTATCCCATCACGTCTCTCGCTATTATGACTACGTCATCATAATCTTGTATGTGGTAGGTTTACTGATCTTGTTACAACGTTAACATTCGTGTTAACAACATCCGTAAATAGAGCTCCTGTGTTACGTAGTCTGTTCACATTCTTCTTTAAAATTCCTTATCGACGTGTACGATAAAAACAGACTGTTGCATGTGTTAGATTCACTTCGGTTTTTGTTTTTGAAGGATGGTATGATTGGTTTACGACACATTCTATGGAGACTATGGAGACATTCTATGGACACATTCTACCCCAATCAAAGGACAAGGACTTGATTACATTGCGTCGATATGAAAGTCGTTAGATAACAAAATAGAAGTCCAACATTAAGCTGACCGACTCAACATATTTGCACAAAGCGTATCCGTAGAATTTTCGACTCACTGCAAGCATAACATTATAGCATTTTACTTAGGTTTTTCACATATACAGTAACCTCCCTTTAATTTCGTTTTAGATATACAACTTCTGTGGTGGGCCGACTGTACCTGAGATATATAACGTCTGTGGTGGGCCGACTGGGCCTGAGATA
>NW_018480833.1:0-1202 GCF_002113885.1 Mizuhopecten yessoensis | reverse complement strand
GACATTGGACATTGTGCGATTTGTTTGAAATCTTCAAACTCTACATGAAGATGACTTACCGACTTCCTCGGGAACATACTCGATGGTCTGGTCACTGTGACCTTGCACAATGTTGAACGGTACAGTCCGACCCCCAGGAGCTAAAATCCAAAGGTAACGAAATTTCAAAATTATACAATGTTCATTCATTGAATACTTCACAACTTATAACTGACAAGAACTATAACACATGAATCAAGATTATGCTAGTTTATTTCAAACAAGTACGTACAGAAAGGAAATAATAAAAACAAACATGAATATTAACTCTCTCACACCCTTCACAGAAATTCCTACATAATGGAACCCTAACATGGTTCACAAATGGCTGTAATGACAGACATTTTTCTTCAGAGTGAGGTGTTTCTAGTTATAACAACGATGGAAATATTCCAATTTTTGTTATGGTGTAGCTTTATGCTATAGCTTGGGCAACAAATCTTAATGTCACATTTTACTTGAAATGTACACATTATTTATACAAATCAACATGCATTTATTACCGAATGGGTGTTTCCTATAATATTAAATGTGATTAAATGGTACAATGTAATAAGACAAGTTCAGATTATGACATTAATACAAAACTCCGTTTAACACAGCACTTTATAACCTAACTATGATAGGAATCTGTGACTAGCTCTAACACCTGCATCAACTAACAACAACGGATTTGACGGCCTCTTTATTCTACTAGCGGACAGCTTTAGGTAAACATGAGGACTGTACAAAATAATAGCATAAAAGTTTATTTCAACATTTTCAACTTCAAAAAGTACCTGCGCAAATAACATATGTACCCAAATAACATGGGGTTTTAAGGTAAACAGACAGGAAACGATGGCTCTTGTAGTCTAATATGGCATAAGTATCAGTATATCGTAAAAGGGATCTGGTTTAAAAGTTTTTCATCTGTACAAACTATACATGACAGGAAACAATGGCTTTTATAGACTACTATTGGATACTTTAGGGACAAAGGACCTAATTAGTTTTTTACACCTGTACAAATTAAACAGGACAGGAAACTGAATGGTCCCTTTAAATTTAGAGAATTTACACATGTAAAAATTAAACCCAACAGGAAACATTGGTCCCTTTAAATTTAGAGAATTAACACCTGTAACAAGAGGCCCAGAGGGCCTGTATCGCTCACCTGAATA
>NW_018480832.1:0-1202 GCF_002113885.1 Mizuhopecten yessoensis | reverse complement strand
TCAGACAAGATCTAATACACAGATATCTTGATAAGTTACATGTCAAAGAAGACCTCAAATAGATGTATGGATCCTTATGACCTTGAAATTCGGTCAAAGTAGTTTTTGTTTGCAGACTTAATAGACCAATATTAAGCATGGCACTGGCTAGTAAAGTACATACGATGTACTACCCAACACAGATCTTAAGTAGAATCATTCGAAGATTTCAACACATATATGACATCAATGACCTTGAGTGTGTGTCAAACTAATTTGCAAAAAATAATCTTGATAGCCTTCATCCTGGCAAGTTACAGGCCAAATGTCAATACTGTTGGCCTTTAGAAGTTTTTTAAGATTTCAATACATTTTACCCCTGTGATTTTAAAAAATGGATCAGGATCATGACCTTAGAAATGGATCAAGGTTATACATTTGAGCAAACTTGGTAGCCCTCCACCCCAGCAAGTTACAGGCTAAACATTTTGACCCTTAATACCTTATGGATCTTCAGAAGTTGTTGAAGGAAAACATTGCTGCTGGATAGACTTCATGTCGGCTAATAATAGTATTAGAATATTACTAACTAAAATAAATACTGCAACACCGATAGTTCCAATTTATCAAAACATTCAATGTGCATATTTCTATTATCAAGTTTATGTTGATATCTATGATTTTCTAAACAACAACAGTCTTTGTGCACACTTCCTTCCCACAAAAAGGGCATATTCCATCACTTCTTTAGCGTCTCGTGCTTTTGCATTCAAAGCCTTGTAGATTTCATAAGTCATAATTTGCCGACAGAAAAGTACAAGCACAGTGTCAATCTCAAGTTTTGCACCGTCATCCTCTGTAAAATAAACATATTTTTTTTATTAGCTGTTCCCACTCAAGCTTGATGACATGTATTAATACAAAACAATACAGTAGAATTCTGTTAGAAACTTATGGTATTCACTATTCTGTTTAATGCTAGTTACCAAATAATACATCTACAAAGACTTAGGTAACATTGTACAAATATCCATCTCCAGATGAGGTAAAATGGACCATGGTCTGAAATTGCTTATCATAATAAAATTGCTTGCTGTTGTTTCTTCCCATTCATAACTGCCAAGAAGACAGGTCATACAGCCAATATCCATAAACAGATCAAGTATATGTATTATTACATTATGGGTCAAAGAAGTAATATAGACGGTAAAATCCCATATAAC
>NW_018480831.1:0-1202 GCF_002113885.1 Mizuhopecten yessoensis | reverse complement strand
TTAGCAATATTGACCTCGGACTGCGTCCTCGGTCAATATTGCTTATAATTACCTAGGTTGATAAAACCCTGTACAATTGTATTGACCTCATCACCATGCTATAATTGTATAATGAAATCCATTTAAAAATGAAAGACTACCTGTCTTTACATGGTTACGGACACTACATACTTTCTTTTTTTAAAAATCTGCATAAAATGATGAAAAAACCCCATTTGATTTGCTCATCTAACATCTTGAAATACTGCCATGTTATATCATTGATGATATCAATGGATTGGGTTTGAAGCACCATTGTCGAGTTGAAGGAAACAATATCATGTATTGATCTCTTCAACTGTACCTACTGTAGTTTTTGCTCACATGATATTCCCTGTTTGTCAAGCTCAACCAAATTTTATGTATTTGCTTTCACTTTTATTTGGACTTATATATCTCCTCCTTGAAAATATATGCAGGACTCTGTTTATTATTTTCTATGCAGACCACAACAGCTTGTTATGTTGGTGTTTTTGGCAGAATGGCTTTAATTTTCTTCATCTGTGAGAGGCTTTAATTTTCTATCTGTCTAATAGATATCTTGCGAAACGTGAAGTATAACCTGAGCTTGTACTAGTAGGGCTAGCTAGCATCTGTAATCTCACCAGCTGTAGTATTTTGGTCTTCGTTTGTTCGTCCATGTTCTTTTATACACTTCAGTTTTACTTTCATTCTCCATTGTTGTGTTCTTTTAGTGGCCATTTTCTTTTGCATAGCTTTCTTTTCCTTTAGTACTTTGTGTTGTTCCACATTTTTAACTTTGTTCACTTCTTTTTCTTTCTTTCTATGGCGATACTGCTTCCCTCCTTACGTTTCTTTTTTTTTCTCAGATTATCTAACGCCATGGAATTATGGCTTGCTTCCCATCGTTGTTTCTGTGTTTCCTCTCGTTTTCTGTTCCTGTCTTTTTTCTTAAAGACTTTCATCTTTGTCCTTATCCATTTTCTGCTTTTCTCTCAATCATTTTACCTTTGCCGCATTTGCCTGTCTTTTTTTAAGTGTCGCAGGATCGAGAGAAACTTGGTATTTTGATGATCTGAGATCCATGATATATCTGAAATAGTCATAAAATTTTATGTGAAAATATGATAAAATATGATAAATCACTGTCTACACTACACTCTATAAAGCTAGTGTTACATACATTCATAAAATATGGTTAA
>NW_018480830.1:0-1201 GCF_002113885.1 Mizuhopecten yessoensis | reverse complement strand
ATGAAAATATAGCTTGAGAGGTACATAATTACAGTAATTGTATTCTTGTCTAGAAATATCAAGTGTGGGAAACATCAACTCTTTGTAGCCACCTTACATATATTATCAAATATCGTCAGTTTTATGAAAAATAAATTCAATTTTGAAAATTGAATTTGTTTCTAAACACAATTGCAAAAAATGTAGGCTGAAATAGCATTTTTATGGATTACAGTAACCGTTTTGTTTTTAAGAATATATACATTGCGATTTAAAACATGCGCGTACACGGTAGCTGTTATGTAAATAAATCCTCAAATGAACCCTTTAATTTGTATTTATTGTGTGGTTTGAAAAAGTTATTAGATATTCGTTCTGTTTAAAAATATTAAATTTACCTGTTTCTGTCTACTATAATAAATCATATTGTATTGTGTATCAAGAATCTAGGGTACAGGGTGGCGATTTATTATGAGTAATTTGTTATATACTGTAATAAAAATTCACCTTTTTCAGAACAAAAATGAAACAAAAAAGCAGAAAAAACCATAATGAAAAGATCAGAAGCGGGGTACACATAGATCTCAGAACTGTATAACAACACAAATCAATATGAATTTTACACGCATTCAGAAGCAATGACACAGTGAAGATACATAGCTAATATCATTTATATCTTTATTTTAAAGATGGCTTCCAGATGATATACGGGAATGTTAAACATATAACTATTTAAAACAAAATAGAGTTGCATTTTTAAGTATCAGGTAATTTAGGAATTTTTCATTTATACTTCACTATTTCACTTAAATATTTCCATTTAATTTTTTTAATGATAATAATTCTACAAAATATCGAAACTCATAAGAATCCCTACATGGAGATATTCGGCCAATTGTATCAGTTAGCTCCCTTTGGTAGACTTTTAACAAGAGGCCATTAACTCAGATATTATTGCGTTTATCAGGTTGTTGTAATTTAGATAAAAAAAAAGAAGTGTAAACGTGGCGGTTGTCATACAAAAATGTAAAAAAAAAAGGGCAATTGTGAGAACGGACTCCAATATTGAATAGAGCGATGGTATAGTGCGAAAAATAAGTTGAAGTGATGAAATTGCTGTGGAAAATCATGAATTACTACAGATGAATATACTCTATTGGTCAGTTATTTATAGGGACGGATGGACTGTTGATTATCATTAGTTTTGAGTGATGGATGGACT
>NW_018480829.1:0-1201 GCF_002113885.1 Mizuhopecten yessoensis | reverse complement strand
CCGTCCTAAAGTGCACTATGAGAAAACTGTTGGTAGTCATCGCAGACTTTTATCATTGTTTATTATAAAAATGCAGATTTTTCAAATTTTACTTGCTAAACATTAATATTACTGTCGCAAGACTCAAAGTTAATAAAGAACTTGAACTTGAACTTGTCTGTTAAGGTGTGAGCAAACCATTCAAGGCTGGACCCATTTTACATGAAATTGTACGAATTTTTGAAGATTTTTAAATTTCACTTTTATGTTTACTTTATTTTAAGCCTGATATTTTCATATTCAGTGTTTCCTGTACAGATACCAAACTTACGATCAAACATTGGTCTAACTACAAAACAATTAAATGTATCACGGAAAATGGTGTTTTTAGTCCGTGATATTTATGCGCGCAGGACGCTACTATAGGAAAAAGGGATGTACATTATTTGTTTCTGGTACGATTTTATTTGATTGGTTAACGATGGACAAACTTACAAATCTTTCTCGTTCTGTTTCCATCTAATTACATTAAGCCATGCGGACACACTATAGCGGTACGAGGGATATTGCTGTTTTTACCGATGTAGACTTTAAACATTTCTGTAATATATCGGTGAACAAGCCACTGGAGGAATCCTTCTCTGTGCCTTTTCTGTTTATAGGTTAGATTTAAAGATACTTTGATTGGAATGTGCATTTTTGTATATAGATATTCTAATTCATAGCAGTGCAACACACTGTAATGTATCTCCTAATCTTTTTAAGGGAATTGTTGCATGACTTTATTTCACTGCATCATGCTAAAATTAAAGGCAAGAGCAGCGATCCCAAAAAGGTGTTTTTTTTGCGCGCGGAACGTATCAACATTTTATGTACAGGTAACAAAACGTATTGTATGCACAGATAACGTCACTAGTAAGTATGGTATCTTAACATAGTTTCGTGGCCTTAATAGTGTTATTGTATTATTTAGTGTTACATAACAGCCGTGTAACAGCTTGGCTCAGGGATATCACGGTAAATATTTCGGAACGTTTGACAAGTGTCTTGGTTGTCATCATTGTTATGCTGCAATAAACCAATCGTTACGCGCAACACATTTTTCACGGCGGTGGCACTGACTTCTTAACAAACAATTCATTTTGTTTCCTTGTTAGTGCTTGAAATGACCAGAGAGGGTCCGAGTAGTCGATATATAAAATCAGAGGAAGACCGAGTAGAT
>NW_018480828.1:0-1201 GCF_002113885.1 Mizuhopecten yessoensis | reverse complement strand
GGCATGGTATTTCAGTGAGGTAGCACTATAAAGTTGGCATCAGATTCGTGCTATCACACAGAGGCAGTTACACCAACATACCCTGCCTCCAGCACACATACACACACACCACATATGGAGGCATCATTCTTAAATGACCTTAGCTGTTGATAGGGCGTTAAACCCTTCACAATCAGTCAGCTGTGTTGTAAAACATTTACAACCAGGTAACAAAAGTCAACTGACCTAAGGATTTTTTTTATCAGTAAATTTTTCTAATCTATTAGTTTGTTTATACAAATGTAGTTTTTTTATTGTGACCTATAAATGGGAACATAATATATTCCATGGGGCTTAAGTTTAACACAGGTTTTGAGGATTTGTCTTCTGTTTTGAGAATTATTTTAACTTAAATTGTAGTCTCTTTAAGTTGAAGGCCTCAGTAAAATGTCCTTGGTGCAAAAAATACGGGTTTCAACTTAGTCATTGATAAATACTGAAAACTTAGTCATTGATTTATACTGAAACACTTAGTCATTGATAAATACTGGAAAACTTTGTAATTGATAAATACTGTTTTTTTTTTACGTTTTTGAGCTTGGTCTCATAAAGCTCAGTTTCTGTACGATTATGAATATTCAGAAAAAAATATGTCTATTCAATTTGTCAATAAAATACCAAGTGAGTTTGAAAGGTCCTTTAAGCTTTTCACTTCTATAATTTGTAAGTTTTTATAATCATAACAATTGTCTTGATGTGAAAGCAAATGTGTCCTGTCTAAGGTGGCAGTGTGATGATTCATGGGAGGTAACTCTTTCTACTGTAAAACACATGTGTTCTAAACACTGTTGTAGCAGTAAATCAAGATAGACTGTGAAGTGTATATTTTGAGTGATGTATTTTACAAGTACAGTTATGGTGAAATGGCTTCTATATTCTATACACCAGAGGGAAGCAGTTATTTCCTGCTACACGATCCTGTTATCTTTCTATCTATATTTACCCACCCTTGAAATAAATAGGCGAGTAAAAATGTATAATGGCTGTGTTTCACCTCCAAATATACAATAGATGAAGCTGAAGAAGAGACAGCTGCAGGTGAAAAAAACATCTATTTTTAGATATTGTGATTTATCATTGCAACAAAAATTGCTCTAATCAATTGTGAAACTACATTTTCCGTCTTTGCGTATTGGAGAGTTATCTGCTCTTGTGAGCAGGT
>NW_018480827.1:0-1200 GCF_002113885.1 Mizuhopecten yessoensis | reverse complement strand
GTTACCTTTGTTACAAAGTGATTTCTTTTTCATTTGGCAACATCGTTAACATCATTTGTTACATTACTTAGGTGACCGTTAAGGCCCATGGGCCTCTTGTTTTTATAATGGAGGATTTTGAACCTTTTGTCTTTTATACATTTTATTATAAAAGAAATATTTCTTTTTTATCCTGTCCAGTACATGCACATTTTTGATATAAAAGACGCGTTTATTTTCTCTGGTTGAGACGATTCATGTCTTCAATAGACATTTCCTTCCGAGCGTCCTTGCCCTTGCCTGCAATAGTCCCCTCTCTCCTTTTGGGTGGAAAAATGGAGGCTGAAGTTACACTGGGTTCTCGTTGGTTACTAAAATCAATAATATGTCTACATTAAAAAAATACCTTAAACATATATACTGTAGAATCGTCGACAAATCTAGTCAATGTATTAGAACAATACTGCATACAGTATAGACAGCAATATCAAATTTTTCCCTTTAACAAAATATTTCAATAAATTAATACAAGATATTGTAATTTCCTTTGCATGAACTCGTAAAACGTATATGAAAAACACGAAACCGAATTCTTTTTTACACATTGGAAACAACAAGCATAACCAGTTATGTCATACTTGTAACTGAAAAGGCAATAACATAAACTTATTTAATGATATAACATTTCTTACATCAGTTCCACGTCAAAGCGTCCATTAGCTCCAAAGTTATATCTCTCTACTGTCTTGTTAGGCCATCGCACCTGTAGCACAGGCCAAACGTACGAAAGAAGAATAAGATATACATATTAGATAATATGACGTCATTTGTCCGACAACTGTTACTGCATATAGGCCAAATGTACATATTGATGAATGTCAGACCTGTCAAAAAGACTAGATGTGTCAATGTAGAATGGGGCAGACATCCTTATTCAAATGACGTCATTTGAACAAAGTTTTGAAACTGCGTTTTCAAAAGAGGATTTAATGATCCCAATTGATGATATGTTTTAAAAATTCGTGAAATGTTTGTTTATTATTCACGATATTTTATTAATAGGACTTCTTATTGGCTTGAAGATTTTGAATTAGAACTTCAAAGAAAATAATTGTCGTATTATAAACTTACATAGACATTCTTCTTTCCAGGATCTACTCGACAGACAATACCCATTGTCCCCTCACCACCGTCCTGATCTCCAAATGTCCATTCTTTACC
>NW_018480826.1:0-1200 GCF_002113885.1 Mizuhopecten yessoensis | reverse complement strand
TGGGCATATTCTCCCACCATCTTGATTGTGCTATACATCTATCCCCGCACATAATACAAGGGGCATATTCTCCCACCATCTTGATTCTGCTATATATGTATCCCAGCACACTAGACAATGAATACAGCTTCCAATCAGCTTGGTCCAGGGACATCCATGTATCCCGGGACACCAGACAGTAGTTAATCATGCTAGGCATCATCTCCCACACCAAATTGGGCACTTACACAATTAGAGGGTAGATTGAGTGAAATAATCACAGCTGTAATGGGATTACGGTCCAGCAGATCCTGACCATAACGGTCCAACGACAGGCTGTGCTGATTACATCTCTGTGAAACTTGATCACAGATCTGTCCCATGTTTTTCTTTGTGAGGCCCTCATCACGGCCCTACCTCTATATACCCTCAGACTCATCCTTCTCCATAGACCTCCAGCAAATTAAAGCACTCCTTGTTCACTTTCAATCTTGACAGCGAAATCTGTGCCCAATTTGACATAAACAATCTATAAAGAACTGTCAAACCTATTTTTTGGGGATTTCCAGAACCACTGCCATATCACATATTATTCAGTATATACAATGAGTTTACATCATACATTTAGTCTTACCTGAAATCTGTAGTATGTATTGTCGTTTTTGACTATCAGTTCATGGTCATCAATGGGAAAGAAGTAACCATGGGAAGCCATCAAGGTTGCAAGGTGTGTCGCCTCAGCTGTAACATAAGTTATCTACTGTTGTACAAAACATCTTTAATGGGATATCTGCCTACACAAGAATGGTATGATTTCTTGATTGGATACAGGTATACCCGTGAGATTGATCTGATGTTTTGATTGGATACAGGTTTACACCAGGATGATCTGATGTTTTGATTAGATACAGGTATACACCAAAATGATCTGATGTTTTGATTCGATACAGGTATACACCAGAATAATCTGATGTTTTGATTGGATACAGGTTTACACCAGGATATTCTGATGTTTTGATCGGATACAGGTATACACCAGATTGATCTGATGTTTTAATTCGATACAGGTATACACCAGAACGATCTGATGTTTTGATTCGATACACTGGTATACACCAGAATGATCGGATGTTTTGACCGTTTACATTATGTATCTTGTTTGTATGGAGTTATATATACAGTAACTGTTGTTTAGAGTAGGCATATGTGACAGGGTGTTGT
>NW_018480825.1:0-1200 GCF_002113885.1 Mizuhopecten yessoensis | reverse complement strand
TCTACTTTCACCGGTTGGTAGTTCCTGATTATTTAGCTGTAACATGACTTTGATGGCGTTGTTTGATACACTCTTTGATAGAAGGTCTCTGTTCTTCCAAATAAGCTGACTTTGTTCCTGTAAAGATTAACAAAGAATTTCAAAGAATTACTATTTACCAACATTTTTAATTCATTAAAGGCATGGAAGAGTAGAAAATTGTCAATATTTCAATACTGCATAGATATTGGATTTTGTGTAGCTTTAACGCCAGATTGTGCAGTAAATTAAAAGTGTTCAATTTGCTGCTTCTAATAATCATGCCTGTAGCACTAAAAACAGCTTTATTTTTTTGTCACACTTAATTTATCCACTTGAACAAGACAGCTATGAAACTAGGGTGTCACAACTTTTGAAAATCTATCGCATACCGTCAATAAAATCTCAAACACCATGCAAGTATATTTTGGGAGAGGAAAAGTTGAACAACATGAGTTATAAAAATCAGTAACTTCGAAGGAAAAGTATACAGCCATGTAGGATGGCTTTTTCTCTCATTTCCCTGTGTGTAAGACAGACCTATTGAGGCTAAGAAAGGGGTGTACAAAATTTCAATCCTACACCCCATTTTACGTGACGTGACATCACAAAGGCTCAACAATGATGTGACATCAGGATATTCTCTGTTTCATAATCAATATATTTACCGCTCACGTTAAATAGGTGGGAGATTAATTCTTCTGCGCAAAATTTGCTTACAAATAGAGTATGCTTAATCTGACCGACTGTTTCGTTTTCGTCCAAAAAGCTGTGGGAAAGTCTATATTTTCAAAATGGTAGCCTGTCCAAACACATTTTCATGGTTTCTGAGCTTATTTTGATAGTTGGAATGAGAGAAAAATACTATTTTATGCCCAAGGGCATAAGATAGGGAAATTCCAACCTCCTGATTTTCAAATTTGGCAAAACCCATCAGGTGGAATTTCCCTATCCTACTCCCCTGGGCATGAAAGAGTATTTTTTCACTGGGATACTGACCCTCAACAGAACTAGTATTATATATTGGTATTGAAGTGTCTTGCACATACCCGAAGCTGTTTTTCCTCCTCTGTTTCTTCTTTCTTTGCCTTTTTGCCGCCAGCATCTCCCTTTGCATCTCCTTTTCGCTTCTTACTGTATCAGAAAATTACAGATAAATATTCACATTATACACCTACAGAG
>NW_018480824.1:0-1200 GCF_002113885.1 Mizuhopecten yessoensis | reverse complement strand
GGAAAAGAACTCTGTCGAACCGCATAACTGTTGTTGACTCAGACGATGACCACATCACTATCCTAAATGTTTCTAATTTTGTCACAAACTAGATGAATAATGTGCTTGTCTGTCTAACGTGTTATATGTTAAAAATGTCCCAATGTTTCCTTTTAGAAGGATCGACCAATCGTAGACTTGCCTGAACACCTCAATATATCACGGTTTATCTATAATAATTTTATTACTGTTACAAATGAAATTACTTGAAATGAAGTTGTTCTGGTAACTGTTATCGGGTTCCTCCATCCTGAGACAAACAGGCAGGGTCCTAGTCAAACTCGCTATGTTCTTTAAACTATCGCTATGTTCAGGTCTTGCCAGAGTACACAAAGCGCGTAATATTGATGGAGGTAAAAATCCCAGCGAGCAAGTCCATACTGGATTTTTTTCTCTTAAATTCAATTAACACCTCTGTCAACAACTAAATGGTAATCTGCATTATAATTAGCCCCTTGATTAATTGACATTTGGTCATGTGCCATCTGTACAAGGCTACTTTCCATTATCAGTTGAGGTCACCAGAATGTCTTTTTTTCTGTACATGTTCCACTGTTTCGACCTGTTTGTCTAAAACCAAATCTGGGTATACTCATTTGCAATTTCGTTAATGTAATATCTTACCCTCGTCATGATTCTAACGCATTTTACACAATGACGCATAACAATATAGTCCTTTTTGTTGAAAATTGTCTTACGGTGGCCTATTAGGGAGAAATGAAGTTTTAAATCAATTATTTATATAAAACATTACCGAAAGACATAAGAACTTCAACGAAAAAGATGTTTTCAAGACTTTGCAAAATTCTTGGCATTCAGCCGTTGACAGAGTGGTCAGTGAGTGTAAGGTACGGTAACTCTGGGTAGAGATTTGATCGTTCCTTTAATTGGTTGGTTAGTTCAACAATAACCACAGAGAATATATGATGGGTTAGTACAACAAAAATCGTGGGTATTATGATTGGTTACACCCAAATAATGGAGGTCAATATATGGTGGGAATTATGATGGGTTACAACCCCAAAAACCGAGGTCGATATATCGTGGGTTAGTACAACAATACCCGATGTCAATAGATGGTTGGTTTGTACAACAATAACCAAGGTCAATATATGGATGGTTAGTACAACAATAACCGAGGTCAATATATGACGGGTTAGT
>NW_018480823.1:0-1200 GCF_002113885.1 Mizuhopecten yessoensis | reverse complement strand
TCTTGATACAGTAACGTTGCATTAAGTGATGAGGTATGACGATGCGATCTTATCTGGATACGGTGAAGCTGATTTAGGTGATGATGTATAATGACGCGATCCTATCAAATTACGGTAACGCTGTTTTAAGTGGTGAAGTGTGGTGACACGATCCTAGCAGGATACACTAACGTATCGTTATATATTAAGTGAAGGAGTATGATGATCCTATCGGGATACGGTAGCGCTGTATTTAGTGAAGGAGTATAATGATCCTATCGGGATACGGTAACGCTGTATTAAGTGATAAAGTATGATGACGTTTCCTATTAGCATACGGTTATGCTGTATTCAAACATTAAACTGTTATCAGATGGAAAAATGGAACAAAACTGTCATATCTGATTCATATATTTTTTTAGTTTTAAGAAAATAAATAATATTTAAAATGAATAGATTAGGAATAATGAATCGCCATCGATTAAAGTGCCAGGGAACATTCTAAAAAATATTTTCAAAGAAGTAATTTCCCAGCGCGTAATCACACATTAATAGCATTAGTCTTGAGGCTATGTAACCATGCATTGCATGTAGCAGTGGCAGCCATGTTGTCATAAATGAACCTTCTCAGAGAAAGGATATATATCAAAGAATATTGTCAAACCAAATAAAAGTATTAGCCGATACACGACTACATTAAAAGTGGTTAATTTGCTCAAAGCAAACAGATTTCTCTTTTGTCTCCGTCTACAGGCACACATCTGTTTGTTACAGTGACGACGTGGAAATCAGATAATGGTCAAATGCATGAACCGACAAACTCGTTATTTAATTCTTGAACCTGAAACAGAGTCACGATAGATTTTCTTTTCTTGTGGGGAAAAAAAAGAATTGGAAAAGCAATCACCTTATAATAGCGCAGAGACGACTGGATTTGTGTGCTTTTTATCAAATATTTGAAACAAAGTCAGCAGAATTAGTTAGAACATAGTAGAATGTCTGTACCATCTCGCCGTGTTAGCTCTAAACTCTCTCCAATGTCAATGTGTTGTATTTGATCGTGCATGTTAGTTTCCCACAGTGTTGGTTTCCCACAGTGTTGGTTCCCGCAGTGTTTATTTTCCGCAGTGTTGGTTTCCAGCAGTGTTGGTTTCCCACAGTGTTGGTTTCCCACATTGTTGGTTTCTCACAGTGTTGGTTTCCCACAGTGTTGGTTTCCCA
>NW_018480822.1:0-1200 GCF_002113885.1 Mizuhopecten yessoensis | reverse complement strand
ATCTTGTTTTGAAATTCCAAGTGGGGGCCGACGCTAATGTTAAATATCAATAGGCGTTGACCCTACCTTTGAATGGTGTCATTAAGTTTTTGTTTAACTGACGAAAATGATAGATATACCGTACTAGGTACACCGCAACTAAAACGGTTCGGCAAACTTGATTCAACTAATAATAATTAGCAATAGTTAATTGTTCCAGCAAATAATTAGAAAATATAACTCTTTTTTTTTTTTATAAAAATGATCCATTTGGGTTATTTCATGTTAGCCCATATGGCATATATATATAAGTATCCGTATATCTATTTTATGACACATTACCCTTAGCATACATAATCAGCCATGTTGTAAATAAATCACCCAAAGTAAAGGTTTAAGTCATCATTACACATTATTCACCATCAATAATTAAGTTTGTTGATACTAAAAGTTTCAATAAACTCAACAAAAGTAAGTCACACGACCTTACTCTAGTAAATAGACTAAGTTTGAAACCACACTGTGATTAATGTCACCGAAACATCACATCTTGAGTTCATCCTCCGATATGATTTATTGTAGGTTCTAACTATATATATATACGAATATGAGGATCGGAAGTCCCTGTCGCTGATGATATTGCTGCTGTGCGAGGCTCTAGCTCGATCATTTATGAGTTTTATTTTGTTAATGGAACAAACGTAGAAACCCTTCCCTAACAGGGTAAAGTGCACAGAGAGCCGTGAATGGTACAAGCAGGAACCGGTGAAATAAAAGATTGGCAAGCTTGATAAACTGGAATATACATTTACAAAATGCTTATTATCTCAAAATTATCTCAAACGTTCTGTGATTATATGAATATTTATGTAGAATATGTCTAATAATCATTATTCTAAACTATGGGATATACACATTTGAATTCAAATGTAATCATTAATAAAAATATTAAATTAAAACTTCATATCCATGTGAAATGAAGCTAGCCAGGCTTTGCTGAACTAGGTTATATTCGCTTAACGAGACAAATAACCTTTACTTCACTTCGTCATACATCAATACAAAATTACGGTCTAAATGTCCACCACCTTGTTTAATATCGAAGACGCGTGGGCTCGGGAAGACGGAGCCCTTTCAATCACTTAATGTTCTAATGAAGTAAAGTTATGATAATAGAAAATTCGCGAATAAATAGAACGTGGCAAAGCTTCATAGCAAGTA
>NW_018480821.1:0-1200 GCF_002113885.1 Mizuhopecten yessoensis | reverse complement strand
GAGTTGTGGTAGTTGTCGGAGTTGTCGTGGTGGTTGGAGTTGTTGAGGTGGCTGGAGCTGTGGTCGTGGTTCGAGTTGTAGTCGTTATATCTTTAGTAATACTTACTAATGAGCTTGACTCTGTAACATAGCAAATTTGAAAGATATATGCTACGGCCATTAAACTACATTCCGTTATTTTGTTTTATTATTGACTTTTCGAGGTCGATAGTTGTTATATAGACTCGATAAATTTAACCGAGGAGATAGTATATACAAAATTATTAACCGAGACAAAAGACCTTATTTATTATATAACATAACATGTACATGTATTTAGATAACATTAGTTAGTAAATTTACACATAGTGAGAATATCCAGTTCTGAATTTAGAATATAGACATAATACATCGGGTTTTTTTTCTATGAACAACAAACAAGAGCATTAAGAAAAATCATTCATGTACAACCTGTTAAGATACCATACCTTGTACAAAGGTATCTAGTAAACAAGTTAAAATAACAGAATGTTCATTATTACTGTCATGTCTGCTATAAATTAATAAATAATATAAATTTACCGTAGTATATCCCCTATTAGCCCGAAACTATCATATCAGCCCGAGGGCAGGAAGCGTCGAGGGTTGATACAGATTTGTTATGGCATGAACGGTATTATTTTTCTGTTTATTACATACTTATATACATATTTATAGTGAATGGTTCATCTTGAGCGTTATTATTCCTTCGCTTCCAAAAGAACCAAAACCTTGTAAGATATATCATTTCAGATGATCATCGGATTCCGTTGTTTTATTTATATTATCAATTATTTGCGAATCAAAGGTGGCAGTGTAAACACGATTTAATGTAAATGTAACCCAACATCTCGCAATATTTACCTTTAGTGTTTAAGCTGGTACCGCCTATGTCTATGGTACCGGAATATTGCGTGCTGGCTGACAGACATGTTGGTGACTCTGAAATCTCCCATAAAAGCCGAGCCAGATGTGAGTTATAACCCACCAAGATGTAATTCAGTTCATTTTGGACATCGCACGTGTGTATCCCAGTGGTGCCTGTGTCGTCCTGGGCGTCTCCGTCACTGAGAAATGTTAGGAACAGAAAACCAAGGAACAGTGTCCTTGTCATGGTAGTAGACGGCTCCGAAGTGTAACATGTAGGTCCTGTTGCTCACGTCGCCAAAACTTTAAAAAAAA
>NW_018480820.1:0-1198 GCF_002113885.1 Mizuhopecten yessoensis | reverse complement strand
AAGGAATGACACTAAACACAAAAACTTACCAGATAATGACACTCAGCAACAAATCTCACCAAAGGAATGACACTAAACACAAAAAATTACATAGAATGACACTCAACAACAAATCTCACCAAAGAATAACACTAAACACAAAAAGTTACATAGAATGACCATAAACAACAAATCTCACCAAACGAATGACACTCAAAACAAAAACTTACCAGAGATTTGACACTAAATGCAAAACCTAACCGACGAAATAGAACAAGACTTAAAGTCTAGCCGAACTAAGTATGGACATGTTATGCCAAAGTGACCTACATTTTATACATGGCATAGAATATACAGATTGCTTATTTAGGGAGCATTATCAGAGATATGGAGCTGACTAAGATGTCATGCGAACTAATGTCTTCCGTCACTGTTGTCTTCCACACCTGTGAACTTGATGCCCTTTGCTTCTTGCTCCAGATGTTCCATGAACAAACGATGACAATGTGAGGAAGCGTCGCTGATAGATGGTATGTCGGAAGCTGAATTATGCTGTCAGCACAAGTGCTAGCTAGTCGATGCTGTCTTGTATCTGTAAAAAAAATCTTTTACGCCAGGATCTGGCTGAGCGGCTTCTGTGCATTCCTTAATGGGTATGTTCAAAGGGAGAGAGAGAAAATACGTCTCGTGAAATTAGTTTTTCGATATTGTGAGTCAAACTGTGGAATGGTTTCCGACAGATCTTTCAAGTTCTTGATTCGTGTTTGTGTAAGATAGCGGATTACATAACGACGGCGAAAAATATTGAAATAAAATTAACGAAGGCCACTTCGGCCCGAGTTAATCAATTTTCTAGCATTTAGAAATCTCTAGTATTATACCTATACCAACAATACATTATGACCAAGATTGTATTAGATCAGTCACACAAGGATCTGTTGTTTACTGGAGCGACGCACAAGCATGATGTATAAGGGTTAAAAAAATAAACATACACGATCGTGTCCATTGCCCAATAATTCAAGTCTCTGAAAGTCATGAACAGTATCGTTACATCGCTGACGTGGTAAAAATATTCATTCAATATTCGTACATGTTCATGGATAGAACTTTCCGAACAACTTCGAAGCGTATGATTTTATAGCGCGTGAATGGCTATTTTAGAGCAACGACCTGAACGCTATTGTTGTTATATAAGTTACCCCTTCGTCACACCATT
>NW_018480819.1:0-1198 GCF_002113885.1 Mizuhopecten yessoensis | reverse complement strand
GTCCCCAAATAGAGGACACCAAAGCAAATCCCCAATTCTGCAGGGAGTTTCCCCATTAGTCGCCTCCTACGACACATGCAGTGGGTAACAGAAGGTGTATTCTCTTCCCGATTCCCCACCTGCAGGGGTGACTCAACCTGGTGGTATGCAAGGAGGTCCTATACGGTTATCAGTAATAATAATGTATAATCATATATGCAATTATTGTTCATTTTTCTGTATCTACATATGGCGAAAATATCAAATGAATAGAAGCAGGGGCCGAATGAACCCCACCTTTTCGATTAAATAGCGAGCGAACATTTCGAAATTACAGGTATATTTGACAACATATGAGGCTTTGATTACTCTTTGTATTGGTAATACCCATAATTAGTCACCTTTAGTTTTTAGTGGGTTTAACGTTCTCGCAATAGCTAAGCTCAGATGAGTACGGGTGACTGGGCACATTCTAAAAGGTATGAACAGATAGTAGATAGTAAATTGATCACAAGCGGTGCAATCCGTGCAGCACATTATGCAAAGGGGCTCACGCTAGTTGCTGTATACGACAAGCAATGGTATACAGCAGATTTATACTATCTCCGAACTTGCTCTGCGTAATCATTCGCCTTTCGCACTCATGATTTAGTTTGCTACGGTAGGAATTCATACATAGTTATCTTCCAATTTTCATCATGTTTAATGTTGTTTGTCTTTGTAACAGTTAAAGACACATGAAAAAAAACGACGAGGTCATTCAAAGGGCAATAAGTTATATAACTGGATACAACATGACACTTGGTCAAATATATTTCTTAATATAGGCTAGCCACATATACCTAGTGATATTGAACCAATAAGACGTAGGCATGAGCGATGTTTGGTGTGGTTTATGTTAAGCGTCCTTTTAACAGCTAGCGTTAATTGAGGGCATGCCTCCATATGTGTAGTGTATGCGTATATGGGTCTCTTCTCCAAGAAAATTATATTTAAGCTTAAGTGGCTCCCATATCAGTCGCCCTTTACGACTACACCATATGATACGGCCGAAAGACTATGTTCCCGAGCTTAAGGGACATGTTTGAATTATATATTCTTTTTTTCTCGAGTAATTCATTTCTATGCCAGTAGGTGGTATTCGTGATTACAAAAAAATACAAATCTCCCATTAGGACTGAGCATTAATCTCCCATAACGATGTTCGAATATCTGTTCA
>NW_018480818.1:0-1197 GCF_002113885.1 Mizuhopecten yessoensis | reverse complement strand
GTCCTGTGGACTGTCCCCTACTTTTGCTGTTTCGTGCTGTAGATCACGAGGTTTCCTTATCAGGAAATCTGCGACAAGTTACATTGACGTAGGACTAGTAAATAATCTATTTAACTAGTCCTGTGGAGCAAAACAAGTAAGTTTCTAACCCTGATCAGCCCATATGCTTTACACTTATTTGATCTTTGGTCTAGATCTCGATGACCTAAATATATATATACACTTCAAATCTTCTGTGAGTGATGCAGGTATTAAGACTTTAATAAAAAATATGTGCTTATTTTTCCTTTGACCTAGCAATATAGAGGTGAAGGTCATAGCAACTCAATTGTAATGTATTATAATGTCCTTGCCCGACACAGATATTGTTTCTAGTTTCATCAAGATACCATTTCTATAGTGAAGAAGAAGTTAATTACTGATACTGTGACACACACAAAAAACATAAATACAAGCTTTTTACTTCAAAAGTTGCCAAGTTTGACCTTTGAGCCCTTAACAATGCCCAATTACCACCAAAACCTAATCAGGTGAAAAAGTTGATGTTAAGATTCTATGGTGTAAATATTAACTAAATGTGCTGAGAAGTTCATGAGATATCTTCTACAAAACCATTTTAATACAAACAGATGGACAGATGCAAGCATGTATGAAGAAACACTGACATAGCAAATTCTAGATACCCACTCAAATATGAAGGGGGTTTAAATATGTTCTCAAAGATCTTACAAAAGTTCTGTTTTACAAAAGAAAGCGTTTAATACAGATGTACTTTTCCATTCCACAAATATTTCGATCAATGAATAGACAACGCACTCACCATAAAATCCATATATTTGTGTAATTTGTCTACTTTCATGATTTCCGCGTAATAATGTTATCTTGTCTGGCCATCTGAAACAGATTAAAGCAAGTCAATAATAAATAATGACAATATAGCATCACTTGCTAGCAAGTATGTTGTACATCCAATTCTTGATCAACAACACAATTCCTTAGATATGTCTATTAAAACTTCAATTTATAAGTAACATTGTAGACAATTCCTGTCAGGGAATAGTTTTTGTCAAACTTTCAGTTTGAGTAGAAGTGCGAGTATTACTTACATAGATCTCTAAACTGTTTGTTATGCAGTCACAGAACATATATATTAGAATAGTGTAGACAATGCCTATTAGACAATGCCTATCAGAATAG
>NW_018480817.1:0-1197 GCF_002113885.1 Mizuhopecten yessoensis | reverse complement strand
AAGTGTTGTTGCATTGCAGAAACGTAACTTTCACCGACTGCACCAGGAAACAATTAGATTCCAAGAGTCGAGACCTTGAAGCGCGGACATTTTTCATTGTTTTTCTTTAGATGTTTGAATTGGAATTAAATCATCCGACACATTTGCTTAAGATTAATAGACCCAATTCAAGATCACACGCAAAATTTTCGTAGATATTACGTTGTACAGATCCACTGAAAAAGTTTAAAATTGGACGAGGCATACGACACAAATACATGCAATCTTGTATTTAAGTTGTTCATTTTCCAGTGTCCTTGAAATTTTGTTATAAGAAAAATGTAATTAGAAAGAAGTTGCTGTTTTGATAAATATGCGTCAAGTTATTCCGACGAATGATAAATATACATACTCGTACTGGGATGGGAAATGTCGATTTCAACAGTAAAATGAAATAAGTCTTCTTTTTGATGTAAATTGCATCTCAATTACATATTTCTTCGTAAAATTCTCAAATAAACAACAAATGTTAACCAGGGAAATACACACCACTTTGTTTATCTAAATCTGATCTTGTGTTAGTCATGAATAATTTCTTTTCGTAACTTTTACATCATCATATAATCAATGCATAATCATAAAATATAAACGTTCAGCCTTCAAGTGTAGATCACATTAGCTTTCTCGCAGGTGAGTAATTCATTTCATTATTCAATTTTTATGCACAGCCTTGAACGCTAGTGTATATTAAATACTTATTACAGTTAAAGTATATATTTAGATCATGTTTACGGCACGTAGCGACTATGTCTCGCGGAAACCCCATCCATGTGCGGTTCAAAATTTTGGGTTGGAATTTCACCAAACATCTTTATTGTTCATCAATCCTTACGAATCAAACTATTATTTTGATTCCAATCCTCGACGGACTTTGCTGAGATCTTGCAATTGCCGTCTTAACTAATTAAACTTTTATTCTTACTAAACAATTGGCATTTCAAACAAATATTTACGTTTATATAGCTGACATTTTATGTAATATTTTAGTTACTTAAAAAGGCAAGTAAATAGACAAAAAATAAAAAGGAAATAGTGTATTAATTAAACGTGACTGATATTTATGTTAAATGCTCTACATCATTAGAAGTACAACGAATTCACAGCGTTGATAGCAACACGCGCTATATATGTACACTTGTATGTAGTATTCCGGACGGA
>NW_018480816.1:0-1197 GCF_002113885.1 Mizuhopecten yessoensis | reverse complement strand
TAGTAGAATGTCAGACGCCTTAACCACTTGGCCACCGCGGCCCCGGTTGGCTGTAGAAACCGATTTTCAGCTGTGTGGACACGGCAAGGGGCAATAGAACTAAAACAATTTTACTGAAAGGTATTCGAACTAAACACCATGTAGCGGCAACACCAATCACAACAGTGCAAGCCAATACGAGAGGATGATAGATATGCTAGAAGATCCAAAATATGGCCGTTGATTTAATTTATCAATGTGCATTACTATAAAGCAGAATTTGAAAAAGCTATTAACTATTCAATGAAATGTTGTTTTCCTTTTTAGCGTATTAAGTTATAAAGCATTAGTTTATGCTTGTGAAAACAAAGGTGTGAAACTTTTACCCGGAAGTTTTGACTAAACAGCAGTTCTACTGCTCACAGCCATCGGCTCCGTGCAATAGTCTAAACACATCACGGAAAATTATCGAATATTCCTTTCACGCGCATGAGATAAGTATATGACTTATACTACGTATACACATGGTGCAGGATAGGCGTACAGATCCAGTTAATGGAATTGAATATTTTAAATACAACCAGTTATATCATCATTTGCCAAAAAAATATTATTATACTTATTTATATACGTTATTAATTAGTTTTAGTAGGCGCTAAAATTGTCTACAATGTGAGCCACATACAGTGTAAACCATCAATTGTCACGATAAAACGTGGGTTGTACACTACACCCTACCTTATGTGATATAGTTTCCCAATATTTGAGAGTGGAAACGAAATATTCTACCAAATTTTTACAATTCTTCACTCATTTTACGCCATTTATATCGTCTTCACAGTAAAACTAAATAAAATCAAACAGACCTTTTATTTGAAAATATTCCCATATTTACTGTTCACACATCCGAGCGCAAGCGGCAGATTTGTGTCCTCATAATTCTCCTGGTCTTGGAGGTTTAATTTACAAATGAAAGCTGTTTTTGATTTACGTGTTCTTTGTTGGACTTAATCATCGAGTTGAGTAAACAAATGACTAATAATTCTGACACGTTTTCTTGGGGTCTTCCCCGAATACCAACTCTGCATAAAATCACATGTTTACATAGGTGGTCAGTTGTGATGAGAGTGAATTATAGTCTATTGCAGTAAAGTGTACAGGTAAATTGCACATGTAAATCAACTTCTGATAACTAATCAGATAATCAATAGCTGCTAA
>NW_018480815.1:0-1197 GCF_002113885.1 Mizuhopecten yessoensis | reverse complement strand
TTTTTCAGTCAAATTGTAAATCACTATAAAAAAATACTTTTATTGTCCATGTATACATTTGACACTTTGATTTCAAAAGTGAACCAATAATATCTATTATGGAATTTGAAATCAATATTCGGACACGGAAATGGCAAACCAATTACAATCAATCATCAGCCCATCACTAGTTAACTTAATATTGATCCAGCATCATAATTTGTGGGGGAGGGGGCCGTTAAGACTATTTTCTCAATGTTGAGGACCCTCAGTCTTAAATAGCGCTTGTTTTATAACTAAAGGTAAAGAGCACCATCAAATCATCAAGCCAAATGTGTTATAATTATTGTCTGTGTTGAGGGATATTAAGTCCCTCTAAAAATAAATATTCAATGTAAATCCCATGTTGCCATGCAGTTCACAGAATAAGTTCTTCAAAATTTAAGAGTTTGAAAATACAAATAAGAAGGAAAACAGGAAAGCTGCAGGTGTTGAACTAAAGGTCTCAAAACAAGGGTACATGATCGTTTACTTTAAGTCACACAAACTCCTTTTTGTTGCTGTATCTTCCATATAGAAGGGAGATTACTCAAATAAATTCTCTTGAACGGAACTCTTTTTTATAATAATAAATGATGCTGTGGTACCGTTTTCCTTAACCCTTTGACCACTGTAGACCATAATGGCTTCATCCCAATAAACGTATGGAAGAGTCCACTAAAGTTACCTAGGGGTGAAAGGGTTATAAACTTTTAGATAGGGAGTTTGGCACCTCGTCAACTCTTCCTGATTTAAAGTAGATAGGGTTGTATCAGCACACAAATAACATTCATGAAACATTACTGATTCTTACTGTTTCATCATTTCATAGGGTCCCTCAGCTTCGCCTAATTTCGACACTATGGATTGCTGTAGAATGATCGAATTTTGTATTTCAGCCATGTACTTCTCATTGAACTTCTTGAACACGGGATAACTGGATGCTGTGAATTAAAAAGAAATATATCAATTCATAAAAAGTATGCTAAAAGAGGCTCAAAGGGCCTGTATCTCTTACCTGGATATTAAAGCAATTATGGCAAAATATTCTCATTAATAGTATGTGTTATTGCAAATGAGATCACCTCTGATAGGTCAAGTCCCCATGCAGTTGGCCAATCCTGGTACATGTAGCATATGTGTATCTAAATCTTCATGAACAGCAATATATATATATAT
>NW_018480814.1:0-1196 GCF_002113885.1 Mizuhopecten yessoensis | reverse complement strand
TCCCAAGAGAAGATAACTCTGCAATATGCAAAGACGGAATATCACTGTATAAAAGTCTTCTGTAGTCACCAAATTGAATGTGGCAGGCATTTTGTTTTCTACTAGTAATGAATGCATTGTAGCATTATTTTGGGGAATTTCCTTCAAAGAAAATGGTGATGTTTTAAAATAAAATAAAATTTGAAATTAACTTGTCACATCTTTAAAACCATAACATGAAAAAATGTACTGAAAAGATATATTTTGAGAGAAATATTAAGACAATTGAATTTCCTGATGTAATTTGTTTGTTTCAATAACATTACATGATCTTTACAAAAATTATATGAAAAAAATGTATTTTAAAAAACCATGAGATATGGAAGAGAAAAAAAAAATGTTTGAGACCTGTAGTTTTGTATATTAACTAGACAGCAGTCTGATGTTCTGTGAATTTTTTTAAACGTAATTTTAAGTATTTCTTTACTCAGGGTTTCGAACAAGCCTCGAAAAGGCCGATTGATGAAAAGTATGTTAAAGCCCCTTACACATCTCTGTATATTTTGAGAAGAAGCAAATGGTGGGAGATTTTATGCCATAGTTTTACTGAAAAAAGGCCCTAAAAAGCTTTTAATTCATAGTATAATTACTTGTTGAACCCTGACTGGTTTCAGAAGATTCTTAGAAAAAGTTTGTGTTATTCATTACCGAATTGTAATCAATGTAATAATGACTAATATGAAGAAATCATTCTATTTATAGATTATTCGCCCTGACAGCAAGCCAGACACCCTGGGTCTGAACGTGTTGGACGAGCCATGTGCCAAACAGTCTGATCCAACTGTCCTTGACCTTCAACTCCGCGCTATCTCCAAACAGACGACAGATAAAAAAGTGGTATGTGCTGTGCACGTGCGGACGATGCTTTCATTTGTTATTCGTAGCATGGTGTTTATAATTTCACTTCTAGGCATTTTTCCCTACTAGAGCCACAATCAATACGCATGCCATTATTGTCCATTTACATGTTTATTCTTTTGATATATATGGATTGATAATATTCAATCTATTCCGTACATCATCTTCGATATCCAGGGGTTACTCTCACGTTCGATCTCTGCACAACTGGAATTTGTCATAGCAAAATTGAAGTTAAAGTTGGGCATCGCTCCTCTGTAATCTTCAAAAGACACGTGTCAGCCTAGTGATTGGTCAGG
>NW_018480813.1:0-1196 GCF_002113885.1 Mizuhopecten yessoensis | reverse complement strand
TGGAATAGTTCATTACGAAATTTCAGGGGTGAATGAGTTAAAAGACCCAAGGTTAGATATGCATTATTTAATCGTCTTTACTATACCGACATGCATCAATTAATGGTGACATATTAATTTGACCTGTTGTTTCACTTGTACACAATATTTTATCAGAATATTTACTCAAAGAGAGTTTCCTGGAATAGGTAAGACATGTATTACACAGTGTATAGCTTGTTGAAGCTGAACACAACAGTTAACTGGTAATGTAGCCCCTGCTGTGATGATTAGTAATGTTCGTATATAAAACACTATACACTGTCATTGGCTTCGGGCAGGAATCACTCCAAAATGAGTCCCTATAGGGCTATCAAGTGTAAAGAACTGCTGTATTTCCTGGCTGGAATATGGGCCATTATCAGCCAGGAACTCTGACTCATTATTTCAACTCTGGCCAGGAACGAGGCCCTATCTGGCCAGGAACAAGGCCCTAAAATAGACCAAATCTGGCCAGGAACTGAGGCCCTACAATAGACCAAATATAGCCAGGAGCAAGGCCCATAGACCAACTTTAACCAGGAAACCTGGCCCATATAGACCAAAAATAGCCTGGAATTGAGGCCCATAGATCAACCTCTGTTGGTGATAGAGTCTATGGTCTATTGTTCCTGGTCTTTGAACCAGTAGTTCTGACTAAGAGTGGTCAAACAGTGCCTGGAGGCTTCCTAGCTAGGTAATAGTTATATCCCATCCGCACTCGATGGTTTAGTTACTGCCTCATCCCATAGACCTTATCCACCATGGAATTCAGGTTCATAGCCACAACATACATGTATAAGTCAACCATCTTCCTGTCTTAGGTGTATAAGACACTATAAAAGTACAATTATTGATAAAAGGAGTAAGCATAATTAAGGCTCTGAGGAGGATCATGTTTCTGTCGAGTACTTAACTGTCCATTTGTCTAGGTAAAGCTACAGATAACTCGCTAATTGTACCAGGGGGATAGGACCGTTAACTGTGGGCTGTATGACAAGGATGAATTTCTCACTACTTTGGGGATTCAGCTTACAGCTTGAAATTGGGAAAATTGTGTTGCAGCAAAACAAATTGGGATTTATTTTACAAAAGACGAAATCAATCTATTATTTCATTTTAGATGTCTGATGTTACATTGTCATCAGAGCACAAGCTGAAATTAAATTTAAAAAAAA
>NW_018480812.1:0-1196 GCF_002113885.1 Mizuhopecten yessoensis | reverse complement strand
TTTTACAAATTATATAGGGCGCTATATAAATGTTGTATGTTATCTATTATTATAATATGTATAATGTATCATAACTGACATGGACGTACAACAGAGTTAATTGGTATATAATATATATATGGTACATATTGAGTAATAGTACCAACAATTTTTGAAACAGTAGATGATATATTAAAAACATGGCTTAAATTGGAAGGAACATAGAGCAGACAATTGTTGTTTTTATCATCCTTGATAAAAATTAAAAGGGTTGAATTCCGCTCTTCATTTTTAAGTATAATTATTTTGCGAGACGCTGTATGTATTATCAATGGACTTAGTAGGTGTGTTATGTTCATCTTTTGTTACAGTTGTCATTCCTTATTCATTTATTTTTCTAAGTTGACGCTCAATTTTCCTGTTTTCACCATTCTGAGATACTATAATATTGGTTAATTAAATAAAGGTACTAATATGTATTTATATATTACATATATTGTTTTATTATAACACGGATTTGCACAAATGTTTTTTGCTAACCAAAAAGAGTTCATATATATATATTTATTTTTGTTCCTGCAACATTTGTTTTGGATACTGACAGGGTTGGCGCCTTGGGTTTAGTTTCCTTAAAAACATGTCCTCATGCATTTGTGCCTGTTCGTGTTATAATAAGTTCTTATATAGTCTTGAAACAATGACTTAATAGTATGTTGTAAAATTTAATTTATATGCCAGAATTGATGCACATAATCGCAAAATACCTATTTTTCTATTATATATTGGTATATTACAAATATATCTGCCAAACTCTGAAATAGTTCACGGTTTGTGCTACACCCGTTGTACATTAGTAAAAATGTAGGCCTCCTTGTTTTCCTATAAGAGGGCCCCTCCTAACCTACTCAAGGGTCTAAAAGTGTGCTATAGACCAGCCTTTCTAGAATTAAGTTGAAGGAGTTTTGACAGTCTGGAATGTGTCGTAAGTATGAAGGTGACCTTTACGTCTGAGACCGGTAGATGATACGTTAGATCCCAGTTGGTCTGCTGATTGGTAATAATCTCAGGTTTTATTTAACACGCGCTTCTTACACAAGGGTCACACGGTTTACACAAAGGTGTATACGAGGTAGATCATTGTTAATTATCGTTACTTATCTAACTTGCACGTCATTAACCAACACAAACGGGATATCACATGACACTCAACATTTTTT
>NW_018480811.1:0-1196 GCF_002113885.1 Mizuhopecten yessoensis | reverse complement strand
AACCCATTCACCCCTAAAGTCACATTTGAACCTTACCGAATCAAAATTTTGGCCAGTCCAGTTTAAATATGTAGGGGTGAATGAGCTTAATTCTCATGTACTTTTGTATATAAACACCGACCATTGTATCTCCTCCTCCACCGAAACACCTTTCCATAAACAAAGTCTGGATATAGTATTCATTGTTATTTATTACATGTATACCTGCTTACAGATCTTACTTGATTTTACACCTTACATTTTCGTCTTAATGTCCTAAATGCTATTTGCCTTTCTTATGCTCTATTAGAAATGTTGAAAGATTCTGTTTCTTATTTCATGAGAGGTTTTTGTATGAATTGCCATTAAATATTTTAAGCAGTTAGAAAGACTAGATGGGAGGACTTTCATTTTTTAAACCAACCCGAAAAAAACCATTTTTGTTGGAATACACACTGCATGACACAATATGAACAATTGTTATTGCTATACTGTTTTTAAAAAGAAACATCACATTTTAAAATGTTTAGTATTTATTGGCCTGAAATGCAAAAAATATAGTTGGGATTAAACTTTTTCCACTCAACATACTTGTTAAAATGCGTAGTAATCCTACCAAGGTCTATGATGATGTACCACCCAAACTGCTACAAGGGTACAAACAAGTTAAACAATATTATTACCGTTGTTTGTTTAAGACCTTTTCAAAAGAAGTATTCCATAAAATTCATATGTTGCTACGAGTTTACAGAATTATATTTGTTAGAAATGTGAATATTTGAAAAGAAGAAATTGAGAAAAAAAAAGAAAAAAAAGCAACATGAGGACCTTTTAAAAAACAGATCTTGTGTAATATCAATCGTGCCATCTTGTCATATAAATTAAAAATTAGTGTTCATTTTATGGGTCACGATTCTGCAAAGCTTATGAAAAGCCTGACAGGGGAAGTTACTCTAAGCCAGAAAAATCCTTTTGGCTGTTTCGTCTTTTAAACTAAGGGAGGATATTCCAGGTCAAAAAATCGTTTGAGTGGAACTGATGCAGTGGTACTATTTACCTTAAGTCTACTACTGGAGAGTAACACGAACCATTATTCTCTATCTACTAAAATCAAATTTGATATACAGTGTTAACCCTTTCTCCCCTATGTAACTTTAGTAAACTCTACTATTTATTGATCTGGATGAGTCCATTATGGTCTACAGTGGTGAAAGGGC
>NW_018480810.1:0-1196 GCF_002113885.1 Mizuhopecten yessoensis | reverse complement strand
ATCTGGGACAAACTATCAGAATGGACTTTCACAAGTTCCAATTATTGAAAAACACATGTTGATTGAAATACATGGCTTGAATCTTACTTTGGTCGAGTTCATGCGATGATGAATTCAGTTGGTCTTGAAACAAATCTAATGAAACTGAGAATTCAACACCCCATGAAATCGACCAAAATAAGATTCAATCGTTAAGTGAAATATGACGAAATAAAGAGTAGTAGAAGAGACCCCCTCCATGGCTGCCGCCAGTGCTTAAACTAAGACTGATATCTTACACATATAATTCACTTTACACATGCACTTTAACTTACAAAATGAAACAATGGCTAAATATGTTTCTTATCTTTGACACTTAGGTTTGATGTTCGTGTTTCTGTAATATCGTTTTTTCTGTTTTTGATTTTGTTTGTTTGCTTCTTTTTTGTTGTTGTTGTTCACTATTTACTAAATTAAAATGGCAAACATGATAAAAAAAATGTGGCGACGGAAATCTACGTAATTGCCTTGTCCTGTCCGTCCGTCCATAGACGTGCACTTTGGCTAGATTTTGCGTTCAGCTCCAATGCTCTGCTTTTAGAATCCGAACAGCCATAAAACTTAACATATGGATACATGTTATAGAGGACTACACCAATATCTTAAATACATGTTACTGTGACTAATATTTTCAGCAATTTTCATCTTGCGTTTATCTCAAATACATTCCTATCTCGAAATAATTACATGTAAACTTTTATCGCGTTAAACAGCTTCCCAAGTTTAACGTTTAATGTAAAATGTTGTACTTAACGCGTTGAAGTGTCATAATGAATGGGCCAATCACATTTGCTGTTACACACTTGGCCATTCTGGAGAGCTTTAAATGTAATTAATGTATAGTCTAGTTCAAAACATCTTAATTTGAAGAATACACAAAATAAACAACAAAAATAAAAACCATTCTGATAGAATTACAGTATCCTTATACAAAATTCACGTTTTTCATAAAATGTCAAACGATGCACAACTACTACTCATGGTGATAAATACCAATTGATCATGCACTAATGATTAATTTTCATAATTCATTAACTACAAAACAAAACCATTCACAGTTGATTAGTTTAAAACCATATTTTATTCATATCAATAAACATGTACAATAACACAGACATTTCATTCAGATGATTGGGAAACAAGTACTATTGTGATTA
>NW_018480809.1:0-1196 GCF_002113885.1 Mizuhopecten yessoensis | reverse complement strand
TACACCAAGTTCTACAGTGTAGTTTGTACACCAAGTTCTACAGTGGACAGCATACATTTTATATCAACCATACTAGCTTTTTTCTCCTACCTCTTACCAGGTTTTAGGTAAAAGTCAAAGCTGACATTGAATGGTCAATGCAGTAGAGATCCTAGATAACCTATTATACAAAAACATATCTGCCTTATCAACATTACTTAACAGGAGATTGTTTAGTGATCATGAAACAAACCTGTAACAAAAAAGTTCTCCACACTTTCTTTGTTAAGGCCAAACAAATTATGTATGTTTCAGGTTCCCTGACCGACCCTAGATTTTACGGTCCCTAGTATATTTTTTTCTCACTCGAATGCACTTTAACGTCCCATTTGAATGTGCCAAAATCATAAGCGTCTTTATTACACATGTCTATTTCATAGGCAGGTATCACATCCCACATAATGATCTAAAGACCATAAAACATAATAAAAAAAAAATGATATTGGCCAGAATTCCTTAAATTAGCCCCACCCCCCAACCCCTATTTTTTTTTATATATATTCCTACGGACCTACCCTTTTTTCAGTCATGTTACCTGAAAAAACATACAACATACCTATTTCTTATTTTGACCTATACAATTGTATCTTTCTTAAAACTACATTAATTTTGTATTTATATCAACATAGGTTGTTAGACATATTGTAGATGAAAAATGATTTTTTTGTGATACTTTTGGTAATGCTCAAAGATGTGTTGTTTGCCTAAACGTTTACTTCAATATTGGAATATTTTACATGTAGATTTTAAACTTAATGTTATATCTGTGTTTTTACCACAGGATTGAAGTTGTGTCATGTTCTTACTCAGTGATTTAAAGATATTTTTAATGTGTTTTTATTTTATCTTTATTAAAGATCAGGCAATTTTAATATTACACCTCAGAGATTAATTTTGACAATAAATATATATATATGGAAGTTTTAAATTTGTGTTGATCCTTATTTGTCCAACCCTTACTATATTGAGAAAACTTCCCCTAAAACAGATCACTGTAATTTTTTAACAGTACATTACAGGTATATTTCAGTTACACATTCTCTGTTCTCACTCATTTTCTTTTATTGCTTTGCCCCCATTTTTTTTGCATTCTCAAATATAAAATAATATGAGTTATTATTTTTTCATATTATTCCCGACAAGTGATTGGCCAGGAG
>NW_018480808.1:0-1195 GCF_002113885.1 Mizuhopecten yessoensis | reverse complement strand
AGTATGTAAATACTCATGCAGATCACTCTCTCACAACACTCCACGCACAGGTTATGACACGAGTACGGGACAGACAACACATGGACAATGTGTGACTATAAGTGCAATGAGTACACCCTGTTACAAAAGTAAAGAACCAAAGTTAGCCTATTGATATTAAAGGAACATTCTTGCATATTAAATATTTTTATATTTTTCAGTACAAGTGTAATTGGTTTAAAATAATCTTCATATTGTTCCTTGTTTAATAAGAAGAAAATTTTAAATTCAAACTGGACAGCAGAACCAAAACCTTGTCCAGATCACCTTAATGTAATAAAGAGTGTATATATGTTTTTAAACTGCCCATTTACACACATACAGTGTAAAACAGTGATTTTGCAATTTTCTACTGTTCATTCTTGATATCAGATGTCAAAGTTTAAGATTGAAATATTTAGTATAGATAAAAGGAAGAATGTTTTACATGTTTAGAATGTAAGAAAATAGGATATTTTTGTGCAGTTTTCCTTCTATGTCCTTTCAAGTGATATGTTTGAAATACAAGTATAAATATAATTTGTCAAATGAATAATATGTGGTAGTACCAGTACAAATTTACTAAATGTCACAAACCGGATCCTAATGGTGAGCTTCCTAACACTGGTTTCACTCTATATTTTCATGGTGCATTACAGGTGTGATTACGAGGTACATCCTAACACGTGACGGGATAGAGCTGTACCGTGGTCTGGCCCAACAGTATACAGACGACACAACTGTACTACCCTACAGGTCCTACACCTACATCCTTACAGCCTGTAACACTGCAGGTTGTACAGCCAGTGACAAGGTAAGATGTAGGTTTACACCCAGTGACAAGGTAAGACAGTTAGGCCAAAGGTTTACAGCCAGTGACAAGGTAAGACAGTTACACTGTAGGTTTACAGCAAGTGACAAGGTAAGAGTGTTACACTGTAGGTTTACAGCCAGTTACAAGGTAAGATGTAGGTTTACAGCCAGTGACAAGGTAAGACAGTTAGGCCATAGGTTTACAGCCAGTGACAAGGTAAGACAGTTACATTGTAAATTTACAACAAATGACAAGGTAAGAGTGTTACGCTGTAGGTTTACAGCAAGTGACAAAGTAAGAGTGTACTGCAGGTTGTACAGCCAGTGACAAGGTAAGACAGTTACATTGTAGGTTTACAGTCAG
>NW_018480807.1:0-1195 GCF_002113885.1 Mizuhopecten yessoensis | reverse complement strand
TATATGTTACCTGTCTAATTGCGCTACCTGTTTTATGAAATTCATCAAATCGTTTCTGCTCTAGCATGCTATAAGATCTTACCACTGCCCAATACGCTATATTGCATGGTCATGTATTTGAATTGTGAAATGAAATTGTTCCTATTGTATAATGATGGGGAGGCAAACATCTGGTTCCACACATGCATGACTAACTAGATATCGCCTATCTTCTATAGATAGCGATTATAGCCTATCACATGATCAGTTGTTTCTTCAGTCTCGTCTCCGATATAATTGAAATCGACGTCACTCTAGTTATCTATCTTAGTGATAAACTAGTGCTCTCGTCAGAAACCGTTAGCAATGATACCGATGATAGTAGCCAACTGAACGGAGGTCAATGGCGGCGAATAGTCTGTTCCGTCCTCTGACGTCACGTCCGTCACGCTGTTGCAATGCTACACACTTATTCCCGGCACACCTAGCCGTAACTCGAAAGGTTACCACCGTTCAGCTGAAGGAAAATAGCAATGAATCTGTACGTGTTACTTTTTCATCAGGAATGAAACATTTTATACTGTAGTGTATGTTGACATGTGGATGTATATTTATTTCTGATCTAATTCCGGATGCACATGAATTTTATCAAAACCTTAAAGCCGAGTTGAGGTAAATGTATGATTGTGACTTTTATATATATTTCTATCGTCGCTGTTTATCAACTCGCATACCATCCCTTTAACGGTAGAGATATAGGTTAAACATCAATATAAACTAACCCGTTGATCAACATGTTCCGGCAGTTTGATTGGTTTAATCATAAACGATGGAACGTGGCAGTTTGAAGATTGGCGCCGTTTAACTTTGAGATTCTCCTTTACGACATTATCCCGCAATGAAGTACCACAATGGATTTTTAAACTTGAAAACTGGCAAGGTCAACTAACACGCAAAATTGGTTAGAAGTCTGTACATGTATTCTGGGTTTGAACTGATTAACTAGATGTGTCGTATGTAGCTACTGATTAACTGAGTTACTACATATTTTATAACATAATAACTGTATTTATTGCATTTTTGCCATTGAACAATGTATATCGTATTTGACATTTTGTAACAACACACATTTGTTTTTCGTCATTCTGTCACAACATACGGGTATTTTTTGATAATATAAAGATACACGTGTTTTGTCATTCTGTCACTACATACG
>NW_018480806.1:0-1195 GCF_002113885.1 Mizuhopecten yessoensis | reverse complement strand
CCATGTGAGCGTGTAGAGAACAGACTTACCATCAATGGGCACACCATTGACGAACCATTCCGTTTTGGGTGTGGGAGCACCTTCAGCTATACAAAGGAACGTAGCAGAGGCTCCTTCGCTCGTCTCAATATCCTCAGGTTTTTGTACCCAAGTTGGTTTAGCTGTAATATATAGTGTTACAACTGATGATGTCAGTACATATATGTAATATCACATATCTTTATCTGAAGTCAGTGGTAGCAGACAACGCAATACTAAGTGTGACATTACTAAGTGTGACATTACTAAGTTTCCTCTGTGCATGAGTGAGGAAAACAGAAATAAAAACAATATGTACGACCAGTGTTGTTTTTCTTACCTACTGTAGACATACTTATTTAAGCACACATTCAAATATTAGCACATTATCAAATTTCAGCACATTATCAAATTTCAACAGAAATGTTGATAAATTGGTACACTCATAATATAAGCAATAGAAAACAATATACAGAAACTCCAATTAGCCCAATCATAATTAATTGCAATATATATAAAACATGGAAAGAGCTAAAATAAGATGACCATTATAATAAAATGACCACTATAATAAAATGACCACTATAATAAGATGACCACTATAATAAAATGACCACTAAAATAAGATGACCATTAAAATACAAACATTAACAGTTTATTATATAAATATGTAAATAATAAACTAAATTGATAGCTTAATTTCACACTTTTCAACATGACATGTACACCATTTGTATAAACAGAAAAATTAAGAATATTTTTTTAATTAAATAAACCACAATTTCACTCTACATGCAGAGATTTAACTTCAAATTAAAATTGGGGTAGGTATGGACATTATAAATTCCTTGGTTTAGAACTAATAATGGGAAAGATAGAGTTCAAATACCAGTATATCAATAAAATTTGAGGAAGTGACTCAATTTAAACAAACAGGGTTATAGATTTTACTATGTATGATCATACTATTTAATGCAGTCATCATTATTATATCCATCTATTAAATATTGAGTTATTTTCTATCATATTCTGAAAAGCAGCAAGTCTTTCTATGCAAAATTAATGATATTTCAAAAATTTGACGAGTCAAATCAGAAAAACAATGGTGTACATGTATTTGCCTCACCACTCATTAATGTAACACTATAGGACTGGCCTCAACACATCAACAAGATAG
>NW_018480805.1:0-1195 GCF_002113885.1 Mizuhopecten yessoensis | reverse complement strand
GACGACGCAGACGCCGACATAGCAATACCTATTATGATAATGATAATAAAAATCTCAGTATTACAGCATAATACACTTGAGCATACATTCATACCTAATCTCTTTATTGAAAAGGTGTTATTGTGACAGTGTAAAATTACACATTTCTTGTACACAATTTCATGTTTGCAATTTTTGTTGTCGAAATTTTCCTGTGTATTGCCGGTTTTATAACTTTAATTCTTTAATGACCATGGGTTCTATTATTCTATTTCAGATTCTCATTTGTTTCTTCATTAGACTGATCACAGCATCAACGATATATCAGTGATCCTGGAGTGTCGGACAAACTAAACCTGGTTTTGAGAGATGCAGGTTGATGGAGATTATATACTGTCTAGATGTGATAGGTATCTAAATACAAAGGTCAGTGAAGTATCTGAAACATACACAACATTACACTGATAACTGAAACCAGAACTACCTGGTTATACAGGAATTCACTAAAGGACTTCAATAAAATAATGCCCCAAATTGTTTAAGATTTGTTTGAAAAAAAGATAAATTTTGTTTACAAAAGCCACTGTAAAAGTACTACTCAACATAACCTGCTAACATGTTATGCATGGTAATAAGGGTTAACATTGACTTTTCCAACCCTGGTCGCTGTCTGAAGGACATGTGTTCTTTATCACTAACATATAGCTAATGTAGATGTTGTCTGAATCTTAAGGCAAGTCACCTGTACATTCTGATGTACCTGGAAACCTATCACAGCATAACAATCTGGTCTCATGAAACTCCTAGAAATAAAATGAACAATCCTGTCTCATGAAACCTCTAGAAACAAAATTAACAATCCTGTTTCATGAAATCCCTAGAAACAAAAAAGTCCTCAATAAAGAAAATGATTATTAGTAATAGCAAATAGACATTCAACAGCAATTGTATAAAAATTCCATAACATTCATTTTTGTATTCAGTTATGTTGCAAAGCTATACTAGTAGCCTTAAGTACAGCAAGAAGCCAGAGCAGCAAAATGATTTATAACTATTGCCATATAATTGTGACAAAATGGTTTTATCTCCTTCCATTTTAACAAGCCAGTTACATTTCAGTGTTCTAATTAAGAGGACGGGAAATATAAATAATATTGCATTAACACCTTAACAATCAACTCAACCTTCGAAATTTTAAGATTTTTTTTTTTTTTTT
>NW_018480804.1:0-1195 GCF_002113885.1 Mizuhopecten yessoensis | reverse complement strand
CTTGTTTACACTCTCGTACAAACCCTCCTCACACGGAGGTAACAAAAAAAATAAAATAAAAAAAAAATGATTTTTTCTATTTCGTACAAAAATTGTTAAACAGTGATTGCTTTCCCTACATTTGGTGTGAGATTGTGCCACATGTTAACAGTTCTCTGTGCGAACGAATAATTTCAAATATTTAACCTCGAATGCTTTTCATAATTGTTTTAGTTGTAGCCTCAGGTGTTGGAACCTTCTTTAATGTAGAGAAGTAGACTTTTTTGTCATATTTTCCGGAAAATTATTTTACACACCTCTATCACCCACCACGTGAATTTCTACGTTAATATTTATTTCTGCAAACGCTCCGCAATAGATAAATTTGAAAGTCCTGATACTGGTTTCGTAGTTCGACGTTGAATTTTTCAATTTCTGTCACATGTATTTTTAAGGGGCAGCAGACTTGATTTGCATTCTCAATGTGAGGCTTAACTAATAACAGTTTAAAACTATGGATGTTCATGTATTCTTCCCCTCGCAATACCCCGATTGTATGATTTACTTTTGAAACGTTTTCGCATATTTATTGATCAAATGCCTGTTCATCAGCTATGATGATTCCAGTATGTTTTTCCGAGTCCACGAATTGTATTGGTGGTAAACGTTCTTCCAGCATGTTATGGAATCTATCGATGTTTATGTTTCCCATTCGCATTATTTTACATTAGTTGGATGGAAGTATTGATGTCAGATTTCTGACCACTTTTGTAGTTTAAATATATGTATTCCTCTTTACATGTTTCGGCATACCTTCCGTCTGAGAAGATTTGCTTGTATGGTCGATCATGTCTGTCGTATGGAAAGACACCTGGTAACGGACGGATCTTTCAATAGACTGACGTATGATGAGAGCATGAGGAAATACCGTCATTTGTTATATCAGCCATTTACTAAATGATTCAGAGAAATGACAGACGGACGTACCCACAATTTTACTGAAACGGAAAGAGATTATTCGTCATATCGGAAACCTCACAAAAACACTCCTTGGTTGCCGAGAAAAAAAATGTTTCCAGGCTTTGTTAACTTAACATATCTGACCACTATGACCTTCAAAGTTGGTCAAAGTTATTGATTTGATAGCTACAGACGAAATAATTTACCAGTTCGTTTGAGGTTTTCAGCAAATAACACCCCAATTAAGAAAGGTCAA
>NW_018480803.1:0-1195 GCF_002113885.1 Mizuhopecten yessoensis | reverse complement strand
ATATATATATATATATATGTAAATGTATGGAATATGCGTGTTTCTTAAGGAATTGCTATCCTTCTTTCCACTTTAATTTTTGAGTTGCATTTTTGCCCTGTACACCATAAGGTATCCTCTTGAAACTGAGAAGATGACTTCAACATACATGTGGACTTATTTGATGTTGGTTCTTAGGGAGCTTTCCCTACTTCTTTTGTGTTTGATTTTAGTCAAAAAAATGAAGCACAACATTTTATCTTGAGTCTCAATAATGTCTTTTGCTTTATCATAGATTAAATTGATTTCACAAATCCAATATTAAATCTAAAAATATCTACAATGGATAGATATTTGTTGGTCTTTCAGATGATAAAAACAATCATTTATTTTCATGAACAAGATCATATTCTTTACTGTATACTAACATTTTTTTTAAATTTTGAATTTGGAAAATGGGGCCAAAGAATTCAATTTTCAAGAAAAGTTGTTATCCAAAGAAAATTATTTCAGTTTTAGTCTGACCCATCCTGTCAGTTCATCTTAAGGATAGTAATATAATTATTTTTTGAAAACCTTGAAATAGAAAAAAGATACCCTTATGAGATTTATGAGCCAGTTGAGGGCCGCCAGCAGTGTGGGCCATGTATGGGGGCTGCCAACTGAATGCATGGAACTTTTTGTAATGGTAAATGGATAGCCGAGCTGCTTGAAAATCTTTGGAACATCATCCCTGCTAACGGAACACTTTGGGTTCAGGAAACCATATATAAACTGAAAGAAATTAAAACATATTTACAATATTGTACATGTATTCACAAATTAAGAAATTTCATTAAAAATTGAATTTGGTTTGTATTGACATAAGGAATCACTAATCAAAGATATTTCAGATATGCTCTTCTCCGTAAAGACGAGTTGAAACACACATTTGCTGCTAAAAGTATGTTCAGATGTGTGATATTTCACCCATTTCCAATATATGCAGAATTCTCCCAGGAATGTTTTTATGAGCTTTGTTTTCAATCTCCAATACTATTTCACTCACAAACAAAGTTATCTGAAGCCTTCAGTTAGATTAAACTTCACTGTCAAAGTCCTGGCTTTGATGGGGAGAAATATAATCAATAGCATGATTGCAAAATGTAATGGGTAATAGGAAAAGTTTGTGCATAGCAGGAAATTTTCGTGTAGTGGTTCAAAATGTATTTACAAT
>NW_018480802.1:0-1195 GCF_002113885.1 Mizuhopecten yessoensis | reverse complement strand
CAATCTGTACCTAGTAAATATAATCTGTACCTAGTAAATACAATCGGTACCTAGTTAATACAATCGGTACCTAGTAAATACAATCTGTACATATAATTTTCACATGTAACAACCGCATTTAAAGAAGTGTTACATCATTGAGCGAAGAATCCACTGACATTTTCTTATGTAATCTTAATTCAACAATACTCCGTTTCTAATTTCATTTGCTTTATAAAAAATACATTGCTAAATTTTGAATTAAAATGTTTAGGTTCTACAAATATTTCCATATTTGGTCAGATAAGGTATCTCCTGTATAAATATTTTGACCTAATTTCAGTAGGTATTCATCCACAGCTGGAGCACATGTGATACAGAACCGCAAACGATGTTTCCACTCTTTATATTTTATGGTAGCCATCCTGGATCCTCAAGATGTTCACAAAAGGTCTGAGACATATCCTCCCCAACATATTGTAACAGGTGTCGCACAGGGACTCAAACTAAGTCCAATTATATTTGTATAGCAATGTCTTTCCGACGTAAGCAAAACATGGAAGTGCCGGTTACAATCTTTCTTATAAGGTCTTCTCATAAATGTATTAAATCAAAACGGCGATTTGACTTAAAAATATTAAATATATGATAAATAATCAGGACTAAAACAAATTACGTGCTCACTTGTAAACTTCTTTAACTATGAGACGTTTATGTTTTCGGACAACGAATATAATATCATTGTCATTTTACACAAAACAAAAGTATCCGGTGTTCACATAGTTTTATACGGCAGTCTTAACTGGACGGATAGTGTTAATTAAACATACTCCGAATTATATAAAAAGCAACAGTATTTGGGCAAATAATCACCAGAATTATGTTATTACATTCCTTATCCAAGCAAAAAATATGTGTTTAGGTGCAAAGATGGATAACCCCGATAGTTTGGGAGCCAAAAGTTGGTATTTATAAGAGTCAAAATCAACTTCAAATGGCAATTCAGTTTCTAATGAAACATAAATAGGCCTTCTACAGTTTGTTTGATCAATTGACTTTTTTTTAACTAATGAAAGAAAATGTAATGAAACTGACTGCGCACGGCAATTGATTTCACTCACTCTTCAACAATTGTTATATTAATCACAAGTTCACATCTATCTATCTTTTACCAATGAATGTATTCCTAGTAAAGAAGTAAATATAAAACCTAATG
>NW_018480801.1:0-1194 GCF_002113885.1 Mizuhopecten yessoensis | reverse complement strand
CCCAATTCCTTTTGAAATTTGTATAAGATGCAATATTCAATAAAATTCTTGTGAAATGAAATGAAGAAGAGTTCCAATTTGTATAGAATTTATCTGACTGCATGACTTGCTTGTCCATTTACTATAGCAACGAGTTATATACTAAAGAATGATATCTATTATGACTTCATCTTTCATAAAAGGACCTATTGAGTATTATAAAGCAGTGAGCTTATTCATTGTGCTACCATTTATGATATTTATTATGTTAATACTTTTCTTCAACATTACTGGGAATAATTTAAGTGGTTTAACTCCCAAAAAAGACCTACAACCTGTACACTAAGTGTCATTGTATGAATATAGTAGAAATAACATGACTAACTTTATAGGTCTGTAAACCACAGAGAAATGGCGAGATTCTCTCTCCAAACAAGGCCTGGTTACATGGGGAGAAATGGCGAGATTCTCTCTGCAAACAAGGTCTGGTTACATGGGGTATCGAACCTACTGGTGAACAACGTTCACTACAACCCTAGTACATCACTTCCTTCTATAAAGATGGTGTACACCACTACGGGCCTTGTACACTGTTTCTTTCTATCTTTTGTATCCAACCTACTGGTCCTTATACTTTCTATATTGAGTATTATCTGACATAATGGCAGACACATCTTGTTCCTATATAGTGGACTCTTTTACCTACTGGTATGTATGGCCGACTATAAAGGGATGACATAATAGAGAAATCAATTGATGAGTCAATTTCTCCAAGATAGCCAGACCCACTTTAATGTTGGAGTTGAGGTACTTATAGATAGAACATCGCCAAAATGGCTGGTGATGATTGGAGTGTAAGGCTGTCCTATTGATCCCTGTGTGAGAAGGACTGTAAGACAGCTGACGACATCAAACAAACCGCAGCCTGATGTATGACGTTCTTTAGAATAATAAGGTTCACCATAAGACCTTCTCCTCCTCTGAACCCAATCAATGAACTGGCGCCAGCAAACTAAGGCATATCCAGTTTTGTGTGTGTTTAACTTTGAATTTAACAAAATTGATTCTTTTAATACCAGGTATACCATTCCCATTCACCTGAAGTTCCCTTAAAGTGCACCTAACACTAATGGTAAAGGAATTAATTAGTTTTCAAAGTGACCTCACTATTGGTACAGAAAACACCTGTCAAAATGTCCTCACTAATTGTACAGG
>NW_018480800.1:0-1193 GCF_002113885.1 Mizuhopecten yessoensis | reverse complement strand
CTTATCCGCTGCACTACCCGTAAAGTTATTTGTACTGCTAGTACTTTTCTGCAACATAAATATGTGGAATAATTTCAAAATGTTTTGACTTCTTAAAAGGCTTACTATCTAATGCATTTGTATAAATATTGATAAAACAACAAGAATTAAACAGGAAAGTAACTCTAAATAACTTTGTAAAATGAAAGTGGTGGCAAACTGACCATTTATACGTTGCAAATTCACAACATATTGTTCTGGATTCTATTTTAGGCGAAATGAACGGACATACCCTTATCAACCTTCAAAATGAAAGTACACCAGGGACAGACAAAATAAACAACGAGAGACAGAATGGTTTTTCAGTCGCTATGCTGAAAAAAATGACTGCCAATAACATGGAAGACGAAGAAAAGGAGTTGATTTCAGAATTTAAAGTAATATTCTGTATTAATTATTTATTTACCCTTAAAGCAGTCATAGATTTTGTTTTACATAAGCATTGTTTGAAAGTACATAAAAGGACCGTATGCTATCTTTAAGACAAAATAAACATATCATGTAATTTCAAAGTAATTGAATAAGTATATTTCTTGTAAGATTATTGCAATACTGTAGTGTACTTAGTTCTAAAACATAAACATTAAACATCCAACAAAATAAGAGATTTTAAAACCAATTAGAGAGAAATGGTTTATTTAGATATAGGTAGGATAAAAGAGACATTGATGAATGAATGAGTAAATTCGTAAGAAAACATTCAGAGAGTACATCATATGTCTGATGCGATATATTCGTTTCTACAGAAAAGAAAATTACGTTATAGAAAGTCCGTACGTTTTTCTGGTCTGCATGTTGAGTTTGCGTCCTTACGTACAGTTTATCTTCTGTATTTCTTACATTTGTGAGTATTGTTTTGCATGATGTAAAATAGCATATGGCGTATTACTTGATCCTTTAAGTATCACCCTCTGATTTCCGCAGTATATATTTGTATAGATTAAGTTCCAATGATGACAATTATTTTTTGGATTTTAATGGTTGCAGAACAACTCAGTCGGACGTCTGAACATTGCTTCGCAATGCCGAAATACAAAGCATTGTTAAATTTAGAAATATTTGAGAGAGAAAAAATCATATTTACACCAAATGCATGACCAGAAAAGTATTTATATTTAATTATATTGTATATATATTGTTATTTTTAATACAAA
>NW_018480799.1:0-1193 GCF_002113885.1 Mizuhopecten yessoensis | reverse complement strand
AGAGACATGCGAATTTGTTACATATATATTTGGACCTAAACTAAGATGTTCAGAGTTATTTTATATGTTTTAGGGGTTTAGATCGACTTTCGGTAAAAGTTACACCCCAATGTCATATATATAAACATTGGGGTTGAATTGGGGGAAATAAACTCCTCTATGTTTGTCTTCGCTATGGCCGTTCATGTGGTGTGTTTAAGAACATTTTCCCGCGTTTCTGATTATTCAATCCCTATATTCATGAAAGCGTTCTCATGCTCAAGCATGGATTCTGTACCCAAACAAGCTTTCTTGTAAGTCACATAAATCACGTTAAACGGACAAAATGACACATGTAAACATTGAAAACACACTACGACTTTCAGTCTTCTTGAAATATTTTTCCAATTATATTTAAAAGATTTATCGCCCGTTTTTTAGCATTTTAATCCCGTCCAGAAAACTCTTGTTCAGTTTAAAACTTTTTTCGAAAGGTTAAAGTACATCTAGACATGTTATACATCCGTCGACAGACGGGACGTAAATGTCGCAATTATCTGACCGTAACTAATAGACTTATACCCCTTGGGTTCGGTTTCATTAATGTCATACTACATAGATTCCAATATATTTGATTGCACTCATTTATCTACCAGGTATGTTGAATACTTTCTTCTTAAACAGCAATTACTCACAACTATTTCATACATTCAACGTGGGACAGGCGTATTATGTACCGTTTCGCGGTTACCTTGTTTCTAAACTTGATTTATCTTACAACTATTATAAAACAAGCTAGTTCAGCTGAAATCAACAACTGCAGGCCCGGACATTAGGGCGCTGTGAGTACCCGGAGAATGCCCACGTAGTCGGGCAGGTGAACCCTGTAGCTTTCACGTCCGATCGTGGAATAGAAACCCGGTCGCCTCGGTGAAAGGACGAGTGCGTTATCCTCTGCACCACCTGACCACCCATAATTACATATTGTATGCCAGTACATAATTTTTAACAAACACATTCATATCATTTGCAGAAATTTAATAACATTTTTTTCTTCATAAAATGTTTTATGTGAACATGGAACAAGCTTTTTTGTGATATAAAGCTGATTTTTGTTTAGAATCCTATATTGAATTGTGTTTATTACTCTTTAAAGCGGTCCCAGGGGTATACGTCTGACGAATCACAGAGGAAGTTGACAAATATGGCTGAGT
>NW_018480798.1:0-1192 GCF_002113885.1 Mizuhopecten yessoensis | reverse complement strand
TTTCTATGTGACGCTTCGATGACTAGTACAATATGTACACTGTCATCAGACAATCGAACAGTGAAGCTGTCATTTGACTGATGAAGGTGAAATTTCATAATCAATACTTACCAACCTGAAGAAAATGTTTAGAACTAGACATTTACCGATTGGTTCAATTCATTTATAGATACCCCAAAGGCAAACTACCTCCAGCTCACTTCACAATATCAAATGAAGAAAAGAAAATTGTTGATGCTAGGCTTTTTTTCACAAAAATTCCCCAAACTGCAACTTAATTCAGGTAATACACTCATGATATCTGGCTTTGAAAATAATCAAGCTATTTCACTGAAAACTGCTGTAGGGCCATTTATAACACTTCATTCTATTCTACAAAATGTAAGAATTGTTCAGTAAAGCATGCCAAAGTAAGCAGTCATAATTTGAGATAGCAGCTAAAAATGATTTAACCAATGTTGAATTAAGGATGTACACCTCTGAGAAGTCTAAAATTTACTGTATTAAAATTTTATATTGTAGCTATATACCACTGGAGTGTTGAGGTTTTGTCTCATTAAAAACTATGAATCTATTCTTAGACTATGAATTTTAGTTAACATGAAATGATTTTGTATAAAACGAAATAATCTAAGATGTTGATTTACAATAGATCATGCCATTTCGTTTGTAGTAACTTAAGGACATTATATTTCATTAGATGAAATAAGTACATAAGTAATTGTTTACAGGTATTTTTTTTTTATCCCATTCTAATTTCTAACTTTTGTTTTTATTTACAGTAGATACAGTGGTTGGTGGCTATGTTGGAGAGTGCTGGGTTCTTGGAGCCACTTCGTTGTAGAGACCAAGAAAATCGATCTGCATTTTTTGCATCCAGGGCGCTACAGATCAACCAAGAGGAGCGGGATGCTCTTCATCAATTGTTTCGTTCTACAACACTGACCAACCAGGAAATCACCATCTTTCACTAAGAGACGTTTTGGAGCTGCTGATGTTTTGTACAGAGATTCTGTTGTGGAGGAACCCAGACAGCGTGAGAACGCATGCATAATTTCATGTCATCTGCCTCAAGGTCATTTCGTTGGTGAAGTACAGTAGTTTTTATACGCCAGTCATATTTGACGGGAGTATTATGGTATGGGTGAGATTTTCTCCTACATTTTTTATAGCATATCAGCTAACCAATCTT
>NW_018480797.1:0-1192 GCF_002113885.1 Mizuhopecten yessoensis | reverse complement strand
TAATCTAACCCTATCCTCTGTGCCGGCGTTAACGCGCCTACTCTTGAGATAAACCGTTTGAACTCTATAAGGTTTTATAGTGGTAATTCGGTTTAGTGGTAGACATTTATACATAACAAAAACATTACAATCAAATATCATTTGTATTGCAGATCGCGTTTGGTAGATATATCAAGTAACAGGAAAATGTATGTAGTTTACGTAAAAGGAAAGGAAATATATTCAATTTGAATGCAAGTTTTTGAAAAGATGAATTTCAGTGTAAAGCTTAGTGAAACGTCTTCGCTACTGCATAAGACATGTTTTTTTCGTCACACGAGAATAAGCTTTGCGAAATTTTATGAACGTATAATTTTGCTTAGTGGATTTCATATATCCTTAAATCCGTGGCTGATTCCAAGGAATGGCATAGACCATGACACTTAACAATGTTTTGACCTGTTATTGTCATCCAAAACTATTAATAAGGCGAACATTCTTATAGAAAGTTATAGAATACTGTCCGAAAAATGAGTAATAATTAGCCATAACTTTCCTGTTAAATTTGTAAATACAAACTTAGATAAATAGTTTCAATGTGTGTGTATGTTTGTTGATGAATATCTATACAAGATCAAAATAATCTTCTTTGACTATGAGACTTTTCTCAACACAATTTATCTTCATATATTGATAGGTGATGTTCTGAAACATCTCAGTAGAAGTAACTCATATTATTGACAGGCAATATTCCTCAGCAGCTAGACGCTGTTGATTTACTATCTTCTACATCAATACGATCAATTTCCTCTTTAAACTGATATTCTTGAGACAATCGTTTTTTTATTGACCGCCATTGTATAAGCGATACAAAGGGAGGTAATTATAAATACGCGGTATCGAACAATTACAAGTATTGATTAAACGTTAAATAGACAGCTATAACGATGTAATCAATATCAAATTATCTTGAAAAAATAGGGTTCATGTACTTAAAGTATTCAGCGATTGATACATGAAACGGATATATATGAATGATATCTCCGGTTACTAACATTCAAGTAAGTGTGATTCTATAGAAGTGTGTGAACACGCAGTATGTTTCAAAAACACTTCACTCAATAAATCTGTTTGATGTTTTCCATTTAATAATATCATTATCTGATATTGTTAAGCTCTTTTTAAGATATAAAATACTTACGAAAATTGATGG
>NW_018480796.1:0-1191 GCF_002113885.1 Mizuhopecten yessoensis | reverse complement strand
TCCCTATACTACCAGTCAATGTACAGATCGGAGGACTCTATACAACTCATATGTATGTCCAGATTGTATTCTTGAGCAGATTTGCTAAGACAACTCCATGTACAGAACGGTAAACTCTATACAATTTATATACATGTGAAACTGTACTCCTTGCCAGCTGTACTCTATTACAGAATGGAGAACTCAATACATTTTATATAGGGTATCTGACAGACCGTATTCACTCCAACATACCTAGTGAAAAAGGACCTTTAGACATAACGAAATCTCAAATTTAACTCAAACCAAACCTGTGATTTCAACCACTTGAACTTACATGTGGCTTTCCCAATTAAATTTATCCTCTTACTTCATGTTGTTGAACACCTGCCCGTCTGTTTCAACAATAGTTCAGATCAATTTTTGGATTAAATTTCCATCTTGTTCGCTCAAAACATTATCGATGAGTCCTACAAGGCCGAAACAGCTGTATGATACAGCGTAATTCCTTTTGGCATACTGTATCATACCCTATTTTATATGTGTAATCACGTCCGTGTGTCTTATATCCATCTTTCGTGCTAATAAATCACCATATTAAACGCTGTCAGCAATCACCGATTTATATATTCGAGTTAACAGTTCTACCTAACAGATACTAAAATTCCGACTCTGAGATAATCTGGACAGATTTCTGTTGACAACATGCTGACGTAGCACTTTGCAAGCTGTTGTTCCGACAGAACATCTCTGCGGATGGACTTTGACAGCTAGCTTGGGAGAAAGGACAAAGCACGGTTCGGCCAGATAATGCCATTATCAGCTCAGCATTGAGGTCAGAATACTGACAGCAAGAGAAACATCCCAAATACATTAAATGTATAATATTGACATTTCTACTCGACCAAATAACGAATCCTTATGTCGTCTTCATAACAAAATCACTGCATGCTACGGTTATACAAATGAATCACAGCCCACGAAGTGAACGAAACGTTGCTTTTTGCTGTCTGCTGTGATGAACTTTACGACTGCAGTTTAATAAATGACATCCATTACTAGACTAAATATAGAAAGGAGAACTCTGTCACACCAGGAATAAGGCTGATGTTTAAAGTTCACGATACGTAATGTTCAAAATGTCTTAAACAAAGATATCTACTGTTTAAGATATCTACTGTTTAAGGTGTCAGTTCAAGATATCTACTGTTT
>NW_018480795.1:0-1191 GCF_002113885.1 Mizuhopecten yessoensis | reverse complement strand
TTTAAATGCTTCTGTTGAGATTTACCTCGACGACCTTCCTCATCTGAACTACGTCGAAGGTCTTCCTTGGATCCTCGCTTACCACGCGCAGAAAGGGTGCCTGTAAACAAAGAGGGTCAGTCGGTGCAGACAATCCCAGGGTACTGTTAATCTATGTTTGGCCCCGTCAGCGTGCCCACAAACCCTAATACATCAGATTATTGCCCCTTTCTTTTCTTTTTTTTTGTAAAAAAGTCTTTATTATCAATTTCCTTAGCAAAAGTAAATACATCATCGAAAAAAAAAATAACAAAAAAAACAGAATTTTAAATTTTCTGGTTCTGTGATTTATCATTGAATTTCATTGTCTGGTTTTAAATATTTTAGAAACAGTGATGTTACAGATATTTTACTTTACCATAAAAACAAGATTACATTCATTACCGTAAAACTGTTTATTTAATTTCAATAGTAAACTCTTTTCAAAAATAATTTACTTGTCGATTGTATAATGAAGAGATGAGTCTTTTTGAAAGTAAAAATATTCGGACATTAAACACATTTCTCCCAAAACAGTGACAAGACTGTAAATACATTTTCGCACAAAATCTGACAAGACTCTTTGATTTCCCCACAAAATTGTAACCAGACTAATTACATTCCCCCACAAAATGGTGACCAGACGGTAATTAAATTTCCCCACAAAACTGTAACCAGACTAATTACATTTCCCCACAAAACGGTGACCAGACAGTAATTAAATTTCCTCTAATGGCCAGACAGTTGATTTACAGTATGGTGGAGTAGAAACTAAATGTTGCGGTGATATTATTACGTGAAACAGCAGCAGTATCTATTACTGTACACCATCTCCCTAAACCACTGAACTGGTTCACAGAGTGTTAATTATCAAATAATTCTTTAGAAGATTTCACCAGTGGTGAATGTGAAGGATTATGAAATAGACCATTTTTTAGATCCAAAATGTAAATTTAAAAAATATGTAAAAAGGAGCTTCATTTAAAATAATAAAAATTAAAAAATGTTTGTGTCATACTGTACATGTATAGATCCTGCTGTTTGCATTGTGATGGGTTAATGAGGCGACTGAAATTAAACCAAACACACTACCCAAGTCGCCTAATACCATCATACCACACACTACCCCAAGATGTCACGCAATACCATCAATCATAATACCACACACTACCC
>NW_018480794.1:0-1191 GCF_002113885.1 Mizuhopecten yessoensis | reverse complement strand
TGCTACGATAACACCACCATCATAAACATCCTTAACTACAACCATGCTACGATAACACCGCCATCATTAACGCCTTTAACTGCAACTATACTGCGATAACACCTCCAGCGTAAGCACAGGCCGGAAATGATCCTTAACACCCCTTGTCCTTTTCCCCAACAATTTTACATAATTTGAAAATTAGCTTACTAGAATAGGATTAGCATGACAACCAACCATCACTGGTTGCGATAAGTCTTTGTGTGGATGTGTTGTTGTAGACGCTATACGTCTATCCGTGATTTTCGCTGTGACATTGGTGTTAGCCGTCTATACAGTTTCAGTAGATATGTAATGCAGACAAAGAAATACAGTAACTTTACAACAAACTATCAATATTGTGCTTGGCAATATAATTTTATTATATTGTTGTAACCTGAATCTATATATAATAATATAATTATATAATCATGTTGTTAAAAACAAAAATATTTTCCCTAAAAATTACGCAAAGTAACAAGCCATTTTGCTACCGTTAACTGATCACATAATAAACTGGTGATTGCTACAGTATGACTGCTGATCATGACTGGTCATGTGACATTTTGGTGTAAACGACCGTACGGCTGTTAACCGGTCACGTGATAAACTGGTGTTTCTACCGTTAGACTGTGGACAGGTCACATTTTGCTAATGTGTTTTGTTTTGTCCTTTAATCAAAATAAATGCCATAACTCCATTTATCCACTAAAACCTGCAATAAGATAATAGTTTTACCTCACTCCCCAACTCCTCGCCTCTAAACCTAGGAATTAGAGATGTAACATGGTCCTTTCCTTAAATGTTGTTTTTTTCTCTTTTTCCAACAATATCACAATAATAGTGATTTAGCTACAAAACTGTTTAATTTTAATATTTGAAATTAGAGATCTTTCATATTCTTCATCTTAAACATCATATTTTCACATAAACCTCCATTATAACAATAAGGGCGTCTCTTTACAAATCGAGACTTCTTAAATTTCCCGATAGTTGTATTGTCCCTGTCTAACCTTTCACAGTTAATGGTTTGCCAAGTTGTATTGTCCCTGTCTAATCTTTCACATCTAATGGTTTACCTAGATGTATTGTCCATATCTAACCTTTCACAGTTAATGGTTTACCCACATGTATTGTCCCTGTCTAACCTTTCACAGTTAATGGTTTACCAGA
>NW_018480793.1:0-1191 GCF_002113885.1 Mizuhopecten yessoensis | reverse complement strand
TATAGGGGTCAGCCTCTTAAGTTGTACAACTGGAAATCCCAACCACTTTAGGAAGTGTCAAGTCTTGAGTGAAATTTTCTTCGATGTTTCATCATCAGGACTCATTTGAAGGAATTGTTGATTGATAAACAAAGGGGTTGTATGATAGAGAGATAACAGAAGACATTTGCCCTATATAATAAAGGGTGTACAACATGACTTGATATACAATTCAGGGTAAAGGTTGTCTTAACACGTTCTACAACACTACTTATTAATTGAACCTTCATGCAACAAGTGACAATATCTACTGATTAGTCCAAACTCCAATCAGAACAAATGCTAACAAAAATCCTATCTTCCCTTAAATCAGGTATCCATCATTCAATTTCAGAAATAAGTCAAAATAACACACAAGGAAGCCAAAGTACTGAGATAACATGAAGGTTTGAAATGTAGGTCTGCCACAATAGTTGCATGCTTGCCATTTCACCATAACAAGACATTGCATAATTAATCTTTAAAAACTTGTAAAATGCAAAACAACATTTCCAAATTCCATGCAACAACAAAACAGTAAAGATTACAGATTTTGTGAATAGTTTAAGACAAGCATTATATCAAAACCATTGTTAACGTTCAAATGTAAACGTCACACAAATGATCCTTACTCTGGTATATACCCGGTACCTGTAACACGTTCACTACTACCGGGAGTAAAAGGTGAATGTACCAAGGTGAGCTCACTTAATGGCCCTAGGTGTTCTGTTTTCATGCATGCTTGTAAACGTGATCAGGGTTAACAAGAACACGTTGCCAATGAAATCCCTAACTTGGTAAACAAGTCAGGAGGAGATGCTTGGTATGTAGCATACACGTTCCTCACCATTAGGGATTGTACAGAGGGCATCAAAGTGTAAAATGCATGTCAAATTCAGCATCAGCAACCTGCATTCAATAGAGCAACCCTTGCTGAATTATTGGTGCAATTGTAATCCTTGTAGTACTTACAAATACCTACATACGGAAGAAACAATTCTTCTTAACCAGATATACGGAGCAGACCATTTCATCACAATCAAACACTGATGCATAAAATATAGGCAAAATTCAGCACCTGAAACATGCAATAATTAGAGAAATGCTATCTGCATCACTAATGTAAGTATAATCAATGTAGCATTTGTGAATACTCAGATATACACGAAACAA
>NW_018480792.1:0-1191 GCF_002113885.1 Mizuhopecten yessoensis | reverse complement strand
GGTTAGTTCAACACGGTCAAACAGGGACATGACTATGATACTGAGTCTAGTTCTACATGATCAAACATATATTTGACTATGACCTGAGGATAGTTTGACATGGTCAAATATAGACATGACCATGGTAGGATTCTAAGATGGTCAAATGGGGACTTTACTTTGACCCTGAGGTTCATTCTGCATAATCAAACATAGATTTGACTATGATCCTGAGGTTAGTTCACCCTGATCAAACATAGATTTGACTATGATCCTGAGGTAAGTTGTTCAATATTTGTAGAAATTTTGTTAATTTTCTTCAACTAATCAGGATGACATTTTAATGACTTGTGTATTGAAATGATGTTAGGTTTCTGAACCTGAGCCAATATGATGTAAAACATTTGGGTTATGTTTCGGAACCTGAGCCATTATGATGTAAAACATTTTAAAGTTTCGAAAAACGAGTTCCCAAACAGGATGCATGGTTTGTATTGTAGGGAGATTACGTTCGCCTGTGGGTCCCAGAGTTAGAGAAAGTGAAGGGTGGGGCAGTCCACACTGTGTGGACACTCAATCCTGCCACCCTGTCCAGTGCTGAGGTATCCCTAGGAGAAACCTACCCAAATCCTATTGTGGTGGCTCCAGAATGGAGTAGGCACATTGGCAAATCAAAGGTAACCATACTGCAGCTTAAGTCTACCCTGCTGTTTAAATAATTACAAGTATGTAGGGAAGAAACATGGAAACGGCTACATCTACTGATAATAACTTGTTGGATTGTTCATGAAGATAGTTCCTGGATTTGGGTTTCATTTGTAGTGTCTTAATCAAATAAGGTTGGTAATGTGTTTTGTTGATACTGTACTGGCAATGCATGTGTCTGACAGATTCTGTGATGCTGATGCTGGCAATGATACATCAGTGATCTATTTTGACAAATGAAACATTTCTACAAGTCCTGTTCTAATTCAATTCAGTATTTCAATTGAACCTCTCCCTGGATATCTTAAGCTATGAGTCTCCTTAGTGTTAACCTTCACAAATATCACATACAATATGTAACAGCTACGTATACTCCAGTACTTCTTTTTCCACAGGGAGGAGGAGCACGAGGAGGAGGAAGTGGTAGACCTTCTACACAGAAACAGAACAGGGGGATAGACTTCTACTTCAAAGGATCTCAGTAGAAATATATATAACATCTACAGG
>NW_018480791.1:0-1190 GCF_002113885.1 Mizuhopecten yessoensis | reverse complement strand
AAATACCCTCGGCAAAGCCTCGGGTCTCCTGCTCAATATTTTATCTAACCTTATCCATACCTCACATCAGGGATGGATTTTATTAATCCAAACAAAAGTTAAAGTTTGCTGTATACATAGGAAAAACCAAAATACAGTGGGGGCAAAGATAAAAAGGAATTCGAAAAATACTATAAACAAAATGCTATCGAATATATAAATTTTATCCAACAGGATTTTCCTCGATACATCTAAAGCTACTGGCTAGTATCTTATTCATGATTAGCTACACAAAGAATGAAGTGATATTCGCAGTGCTCCTCTCCCTCACATATTAATAAATCGCTAATAGAAGTAAGTACCCTAATAGTCGGAAAATTGAAACTCTAACTCCGGTTCTAAAAAAGAAGATCAGCCAGAGTACCTTACTATCGACACTATCCCGTATGAGCATTACATGTATATCTATACCACGTTCTTAAGGATAACCGGTTACTAAACACCAGTCTGGGTTCACTTCCGGCGACTCGGCCGTCAATCAATTACTGTATATAATCAATGATTTTGGAAAAGCTCTAGACGACGGGGAAAAAGAGTCGTTAACCGTGATATAAATAAGCCATTCGACCACGTCAGGCATTATATTTTATTACATGAAATGAAATTGGCCGGCATTTCATGAATTCAAGTAAAATGGTTCAAAAGCTATTTAGGCAACAGACAACAACGGGTAGTTTTGGGTTGGGAAATTCTCATCATTGAAAAAAATGTTAATGCTGGTGGCCCCCAGGGATCAAGCCTTGTTCTCTAGTAGTCAATAATGCAGCATGTTCAAGAGACATGACAAACACTGGTCTCTATCATGGCAGATAAAAGTCTAATTTCTTTTAATCCTTATAACACTGAAAATATGCTGATAAAACGTTCTGATAATTGTACAATGGAATCTCATTAATCTGGGGTAAATTCCGGGACATTGACGTTTTATCGTCGGAACTATGACGTTTTATCGTCGGGACTATGACGTTTAATCGTCGGGACTATGACGTTTGATATTCAGGACTATCGTTTTATCGTCGGGACTATGACGTTTTATCGTCGGGACTATGATGTTTGATATTCAGGACTATGACGTTTTATCGTAGGGACTATGACGTTTTATCGTAGGGACTATGACGTTTTATCGTCGGGACTATGACGTTTGATATTCA
>NW_018480790.1:0-1190 GCF_002113885.1 Mizuhopecten yessoensis | reverse complement strand
CCTAGAATAGGAAAGTGGATGATGATTTCTATTTATAAAACTGAAAAAAGCATTTTTGGAAAAGACACTGTGGTAAAACATACCTCAATATTTAGCTAAAAAAAAAATATCCCGTTTTGGGGTTTACTGACAATTCTCACCTGTGTGGCAATGTGTATGTGTGTGGTTGTTTTCTTCACATACTTTCCAGTATGGTAAAGTGTTACGTACCCTTGATACTGTAAGAGAACTTACATTTGTATATACATGTACATTGAATCTGTGAAGAGGTGAACTTCAGCTTCATTTAATACTGCGAGGTCAACACGACCTACATTTCTGTGACAAATTATGTAGGAATTCCATATGACTTGTATCATAATGTGATTTGTGTAGCAAATCGTGTCAATGTCCGTGTGACTTACATTTAGTTTAAACAGTTTTTATTCAATATTAATTACGTACATATAATTATATTTGTGTGCGAACAACTGTGAAACAGTTTGGTAAGACGGTTGTTGTTGTGTCCATATCCTGCACCGTCAGAAATAGGTTCACTGTAGATACGACTTCTACCAATACTCATCTGGTGGAGAGTAGATTGAAGGAGAGTGTTATATTGAGTTCAGTAAATAATACGAATAGTTCTACATGTTGTAGGTTGTCTTCGGTCTAAAAATATCTACGCTACAAGCAAATCCTGTCGTTACCCGTTACACCCTCCTTGTCTTTAAGACTAAGACACAATGAAGTAAACATCATACCAAGGTATGCTCCTAGCTTTTAGCTCGTTCAGCTGAAATGGTTAGATAATGAATTGCCTTGATCAACTAAGACACTGATGTAGTTTCGTTACATGGTTGCATGTGTATGTAGTACGTATCTGATTGTAATTATCATAACATATTTGGAGTATGCTTAAGTGTGTCGATTGACATTTCAAAATTTGAGAGAATTAAGTTTGGAAACAAATGGTGATGTGTATGGTTGACAACTAGGACACAACAAGCACCTTACCTTTCGCTGCCATTTTCCGGTCTGTCGGTTAACCAGGTCACTTTTTATGCATATTCTTTAAATGAGCAGAAGACGAGGCAGAGTAAGGAGTTTTGTCACGTGACAAGTGATATCGTTCAATCTAACATACATGTATATATATATATATACTAAGAAGCCCTAGAAGGCAGAAAGGCCTAGCGGACGATCTGAAA
>NW_018480789.1:0-1190 GCF_002113885.1 Mizuhopecten yessoensis | reverse complement strand
TATTTGTTATCTGGTATATATTCCTTCTTTTGCTATCTCCATTAAATGATTTTTAAGCTTGGGGATACAAAATAAAAAGATTTGTTCTCTTATTTAAACAACAAATAGCCTGTTTTAAACCCCAATAATATATCTCAAACATTTAAAATTCCAACAATATATCTCAATTTTTTAAGCAGTTGCTATCACATCCTCTTCAAAAAATAATTGCAACGGATGGATTCAACATTTGCATAAATTGTTATAGTGAATTTATTGCTTTGCCAATTCATATCCAAAGACAACATCAAAAATAATAGGCAATGTAAACACAAAAGTGACAGGATTTGTGTAATAAAAGGCAAGTTACATATAAAATTGTTATTAAACGACAAATGTCTTGGATCCTGGGCTATATATTAGATTCTCAATGGACAGTGATTCACAGGATGACTGTTTAAACATCGGAGCACAGTGAGTAAGGCTTGCCCTCAAAGTCTTCAGGTCTAACATCAAACCTAAAAGAAGAAGAGGAACTCTTTGAATACTTTAACAGTGCCTTTCTTCATTATACATTGATATACAGTATAAGTTACTACTATACAACATCAGGACCACACTAAGAGGCGAAACTAGTCGGCCAATAAATATAAGTACCAACTTACTGGTGACACTTGAGCATGTTGTGATTAATTCTTCCTGTTTATACTATACAACTTCATACTTTTTACACCATAAGAGTTACTAGAGAGCAGTTTCTCAATTATTTGGTGGGAATCACAGGGACCTGAGGATTTAAGACACCACAGATTTCATTGGTTGCTAAAATTAACTGACGAATGAAACAGGAGCATGCATCTCCCTATAACATTATAACAGAAAAAATGCTCAACTTAAACTGTCTGTCTAAAAGAACCTATTACACATACTGCCTTAACACTTACCACTCTGTTGTAAACTTAGTCAGATCCAGATTGGCAAGGGATATCTCGAGTGTTCCCATCGTCTTTTTGTTCCCAGAGAACATTGATGTGTCATTTCGTACTGTAATTTCCAATGTTTTCTGTTTGACCTCATCTTGTTTAACTTCAAACTCGAATCTAAAACAAAAGAAACATAATGAAATCTTTCCAAGCAACATTTTCTGATCATGAGAAATACATTATGGTAGCAGAGTACAGTAGAAATGGCTTGATCCTTAAAATAAAGGG
>NW_018480788.1:0-1189 GCF_002113885.1 Mizuhopecten yessoensis | reverse complement strand
GTTACCCATCTACCTTCTATAGCGTCATGTTACCCATCTACCTTCCATAGTGTCATGTTACAATGTACCCATCTACCTTCTATAGCGTCACGTTACCCATCTACCTCCTATAGCGTCATGCAACCCTCCTTAATCATCATGTTACCCACGTACAGCATCATGTTACCCACCTATAGAATCATGTCACCCACCCATAACATCATATTTCCCAACTATAGCATCGTGTTACCCACCCATAGAATCGTGTTTCTCTTCCAAAGCATCATCTTTCCCAACTAAAACATCTTGTTATTCACCCATATCATCATCTTTACCAGTCGTAATAGCGTGTTACCCACTCACAGCATCATCATTCCTAGCTATAACATCGTGTTACCCACCCATAGCATCATCTTTCCAAACTATAGCATCGTGTAACCAACCAAAGCCTCATCTTTCCCAGCTAAAGCATCATGTTACCCACCCATAGCATCATCTTTCCCAGCTATGAAATCGTGTTACCCACCCATAGCATCATCTTTCCCAACTATAGAATCGTGTTACCCCTTTACTTCATCACGGCACTTTTGTACTTGCAATATTGAAGCCAACACCGTGGTCATACAACGATAAGGTCCTTCGAGCTGACCGCTATTCCATCTAGTTTACGGATGAGTGCAATAGTGATTATAGTGAGGAAAGACAGGCTCCAGCTGATCGCTTGGCCGACTATCGATCATCACCGTATTATGGCTGCATCAATGAACACAATTGATATGATTACAAAGATAGCTAATGATTTGTAAATGTTTAATTTGATAATCGTGGAAGGCAATGGTTATAGGAAAGTGGTAGCTAAATGAATTAAAACGATTGACATGATTAGATGTTACATAATCAGCTGTCAGGAAAGAAGGAAAGTGTGGTAAAGGGGCACAGGACTATCAGTGGGGGAGGGCTAAATACATAGCTACAGTATCAGTGGGGAGGGCTGAATACATAGCTATCAGTGGGGGAGGTCTGAATACATAGCTACAGTATCGGTGGGGAGGGCTGAATACATAGCTATCATTGGGGAGGGCTGAACACATAGCTATCAGTGGGGGAGAGCTAACTACATGTTATTAGTAGGGGAGGGCTGAATATATAGCTATCAGTGGAGGATGGCTGAATACACAAACGCTATCAGTAGGGGAGGCTGAATACATAG
>NW_018480787.1:0-1189 GCF_002113885.1 Mizuhopecten yessoensis | reverse complement strand
ACACGTGAAGTTCCCCGATAATGGAACGAGCATTGCACACGTGACACTGTAAATTGGCTTCTAGGAAGAACATTGTACACGTTCAGTTATACAGTTGCTTCAAGGAAGTACATTGTACACGTGAAGTTGTAAATTTTCTTCAAGGAAAAACATTTTACACGTGAAGTTGCAGATTTGCTTAAACGAAGTACATTGTACACGTTAAGTTGCTGTAAGGACGGACATTGTAAACGTTGACGTTTTAATGTTGTAAACGGTATTTACATGCGATATATTTATTAAAATGTATTGAGATACATTAATAGACACAGTAATATTGACGGAGCGACAAAGATACAGAATAAGTATCCGATAAAAAGCAGTGATACACTCGATTATCGTTAACCTGTCTGTAATCATTTGGGACATTGGGCAAACAAACACGAATCCTACATGACAAGCAATTGTAAATGAGGAACATCAACCAGACTTAGACATAGATCATAATCAATAAATTATCAGCTGGTCAGACGAATGTAGTCGATAAATATCAACTTTCGACAATAAAATACTGACAGACAATAAGTCTGGAATTGTCTCCCTTGGCGTGATCTGGGTGCCCCCAGACAACCGTGAGTCTTGCTGTACAGACTGTATCTTGACACTAATCGCTAGTTGGTGGGGAGCTCGTGAGAGTAGTATGGCAGACACTTTGGGGAATTCCTGTTGTGTTCGTGTAAAGTCTGCAGCCTGTCTGGTCAGTGAGAGAGAGAAACTTGAGATGGAGGTGTGGAGACCTCTAGTTCAACAACGAAGAAGGATCTGGCACCCATTAGAGAATTCAACATATGGCATGTTGTCATGACGATATTGCTCAGAAAACGGAATTGAAATAAGCGTCAATAATACATAACATGTACGTGTTTTAACTACATTCCTTAAACATGTCATGTTAAACTGCATATGAACTGGACATTGTTGACAATTTCGATTTTTTTTTATCTCCGCTAGGATCGCTCGTTGATACTATTTGTAGTTTTGAGTCGAAGCTAACAAAGTCTTTTCTTCACCCTTCAATATTTGGGCTTGAATTTAGCAAACATAGCGTCAATTTGAATTTCCAAATTATGTCTTTGAATTGGAGCAAAACCTAATTGCGACAAAGAAGTTTTAGTTTAAACATATTTTATTGCCAAAAAAATGCAAGAGG
>NW_018480786.1:0-1188 GCF_002113885.1 Mizuhopecten yessoensis | reverse complement strand
GTACATGTATTTACCTGTGTATTTACTGGTACATGTATTACCTGTATATCTGCTAGTACATGTATTTCCCTGCAGGCAGGTATCAATGCATAGTTGTATTGCTCTGATACAGCTCACTAACTATCAAGATAGCATTTTAAAGTATTATGCAAAAATCTACTGACTGACAATATATAACAATATATTAAGTACTATTGTAATTCTTAAACTTGGTTAGGAACGTTTCCTCATCAGCTATGAAACAATGTAACAAGTAAACTTTGATTTTGGTATTCAAGCCATAGAAATCTGCTCAAATTTTTCATTCTTCATAAAGAAAAACCCTACGTCTATAAAATACTAGGCATGCAAAATGAATCCTGTCGTTACGATACCCTGCAATGAAGTTAGAGTATTGGGGTGGTGGAATGTACTGGAATCAGGGTGTCTGGATGTCTGTCTATAGATAAACGTTTGTCAGGTACAGTGCTGCTGAACTTCTCAACCTATTTATATAAAACATGGTATGCATGATCGCCACCTTAGGTTGTTGTGCATTTACCATTTGTTTTTTATCTTGATGATTTTCTTTGGAGCTATGGCCCTTTTCTGAGATCATTATCTGAAGTTCTCCTAAAAACTATAAAACTTCATACACATGATAATTACCCTAGGTAGTTGTGCACTTATGATTTGTTTATGATAAATATATTTTGATAGCAGGTATACCCCTTCTGAAGTATCCATAACTGAATATTGACATAACAATTTTCTTCAGAGGGGCAGGGGGCTATTTATAGTTGGCATGTGTTCATTTTCTAGAATAGTGTGTTTAGAATTGAGGAGAAACTACATTTAAAGCTTCAATAAGATTCATCAGTTCGGAAATACATTAATATTACATTCAAAGCTGTTATTATTTTTTTATGAAAGTTTTACAAATAACTGGTGATCAGATATTCGTGATAATGTGCATACATTTTTGTAGAAATTGCGGGAAACCAAATGTATCATCATGACATGATTAATATGACACACATGTATATAAATAGCAGGAAACCAAACATTAAATGTATCACAACTGTGTGACATGACACACGTGACACAGGATTAATAGATGATCATAGTTGATCATGTGACAGCATGGGAAGTTCTTACAATCGACATCATTGAAAGTAGATGGACTTCTAAGGGTGAAGTACCCAGGTA
>NW_018480785.1:0-1187 GCF_002113885.1 Mizuhopecten yessoensis | reverse complement strand
ACACAAACCAATGACGTAACAATCAACACCTGCTCCCAAGAAAAGGTAACTCTGCAATACACAAAGACGGAATACATAGGTATGTATCACAATATCTTATGTTGTTAAACCATATTACAAGATAATAGGTTTTTGAATAGAAATTATCCATACCCACAGTGTATAGACTATCAAGACTGTTAGAATTATTCTTTTATCCAGACATTATGAATGTTAAAGGCCTATATTTTGAAGTGTTGCTTCAATACTTTAAATCATGGAAATGCATAAAATTCATTGGGAGCAATACTTGAGCTGTGTACTAATACTACTTATGACAGATAAATGGTTCCAGTACTCTGTATCTATATACAACTGTCAAGTTTTCATTTACGTATGAGAGTATCTTTTTGATGTGCTTAAACAAAACACAGCTGTATAGATGGGTCCAAACCTACTGGGGTTTAGTTAACCTATAAGTACTGGTATGTCCTTCTAAGGAGAATCATGTATTCTCAGTCGCCATAGAGACGGGGATATATATATTTTTGGGGTCAGCTTCAAATACATCAAGGCCATTAGCTTCAGAAAGATAAATATATCTTTTTTACAATTGGGAGTACCTGCCTAAGTGATAAATTTTGCCCTCATCCTGGTAAGTAATAACATATGTATACAAGGAATGACCTCTGACCTGGGATGTTAATTACACAACAGAAGGAACCATGTCCATCTTGTTGGTATGGAATGTGACAGCGTGATGTATGGGATGTCCAGTGGAAGGGACTGAGTATTTATGGAGTATTTATGTGTTGGTGAGGTCATTAATATGTGACAGGTTCCACCTTGTCCAATCTCACAGCTGGTAAACATTGGACATCACAAATATCTACCACAGCCTTACTTTTTTATACACCGGACCTAGCCTGAGGTACTTAATATTACAGGGCTTGCTGGACTATATTTATATATATAAGTATTGTATATATACATTTTGGTCTTGCTGGACTAAGTCTTGTATATCTATTTATGTCTCACTGGACTAAGTATAGTATATATATACATTAGGTCTTGCTGTACAAAGAATTGTATATTCTCCAGTGAGTTTTAGTTGTATTTCCCGCCAAACCAACTTTAATTTACCATTGTTGTGACATGGCCTAGTCCTACCAGACTGACATATTCCCCATGTCTGGCCTGGCATTGCT
>NW_018480784.1:0-1187 GCF_002113885.1 Mizuhopecten yessoensis | reverse complement strand
AAATGGACAAAACCTAGATATGTCCAAAGGGCACCCTCCTTGTAAAGAATTAACAGACAAAACCTCTTGACATGTTTTCAGGGGGGCAAAAACATAGATGCACACTGGATGCACTCGGCACTCCTATGATATTTTAATTCAGTGATCTTTGAGGTTCGAAAGGGTACACATATTCTTAAAAGCAATTAAAAGTTATTGAACTATTTCATGAGAATCCTTACAAAGTGGGACTTTAAAACTGTATGCTATTGTGTTAACCCAGATATCTATATAATATAAAGGAATCTAACTTACTCAATTAATCAGATTGATATTGAAACAAATTTATACTATGTAATTACCCCTTTTTACCCTCTTTAATTATCTCACAATCAATTAGTCTAGCTTTTGACATAATTAGATTGAGTGTAATGTACTCCCTTAGACCTACCCAGACCTTGATGATCCTGCTCTTTGAAGCAGACATATATCCAGTCCTATGCTCACTGTATTACTTACCTCATAATGTACATATCCTTGATTAATAGATAACTTATTTCTCATTTAACATGTACTGATTCAACTCCTTTATGACAGGATCATAAAGTTACAGGTGTATACAGAGCAGTAAATGAAATATTATATCAGGAATTTTAAAATTCTACATGAAGCTGATCACTGAACTACCAATAATAGTTACCTGGCAGACACAAACCACCCTAACTCTAGGTCTGTAAAACAATGGTACAATACACTTGTATATGTCTCACCTGTAACACACCTGTAACACACACCTGTGTACCAAGCAATATAGGTTAGATGTACAAGCATATTTTACAGGTGAGGTATAGAGATGAGATACCCTTTATGTAGTTCCTGGGATGAACACCTGTAGTCCTACCTGATCAGAATAGCTTACTTATATATGTGGGTAATCAATCTATCTGATTTCCTAACCAAAGATTTGGTGGATAAAAAAATCAATATAGGCATTTGCTTTCCTGAGTAATACCAGTAGCCAGTGTTGGACTACAGAGAGTCGAATAGATATATACAGACAGTTTAACAGATCCCTATCCCTATAGATGCAGACAGCCACTATATACAGACAGCCACCAGATACAGACAGCCATCAGATACAGCCATTAGATACAGACAGCCTACAGATACAGACAGCCACTAGATACAGCCATTAGATACAGACAGCT
>NW_018480783.1:0-1187 GCF_002113885.1 Mizuhopecten yessoensis | reverse complement strand
CTGTATAGACAGGTATTTGTTATACAGTACTAGGTCTGTATTGACAGGTAATTATTAAACAGTGCTGGTCTGTATAGACAGGTATCTGTTATACATCACTGGTCTTTATAAGCAGATATTTTATAGACATATGTGACCTTATAAACAGCTACTAGTATTTGTTGTACAAGGGTGGCCTCTATATTTACTATCAGTGGTGGCATTTATAGAGATATATTAACTATTCGGATTTACCTGGTCTCTTGAACAGTATTTCCTATAAGAAGTAACAGAGATAGATCAAGTGGTCTTTATATACAGGTAGTTGCTATACAGAGGTGATGTTTATAGATAGGTTTTTGCTGTGTGTGTGGATGACCTATACAGCTATACAGAGATGTCCTTATAGTCAAGTATTTGCTTAATAGAGGTAACAGTTTGACAGATGTGCAAGTGATCTACATAATCCTTTTTCAAAGGAACTGAACAGCTGATATATATACCCAGAATACCTGTGCATAGGCCTAGGTCACCTGATAATATACCTGTAAAATATGCCCTCGTTAAATATCTGTAAGCATCTGGTAGGTGTGGGCCACTCGTTATTTACTACATTAGTATAGCCACACACTGCTCGCACACACGTACAAACACATACCCACAACACCCACAACAGGATGTAGAAAGTCGTATTCAAATTTCTGTCTCATTCCACACCTTACTGCATTTTATTCTATCTCGCAGTTCCTTACCAGGAAGGGAAGGGCTCAGGAGAGTACTTGAATTCCCATTTTCATTGGTTACCAGATTAACAGTTGATCAGGATTGGTTAGAAATTGACTAATGACTTGTAATATTGGTACGGAAATCCTATCCAATTCAGTACACTTCTATGGGTCAGAGGTAAACGTCCTGGAAATGTTTGTTTGTGTAAGGTAATTAATGTTTGTCCTGTACATGTGATGGGCTGGTTCTCGGCCGGTACTTTAAGGGCATGCAAGGAGGATTGATGTATGTGGTGAAGTATGACGCAACACTGGGTCAGGACTGGCTGCGGCTAGAGTGTGTCACGCTCCAAATACCATAGTGTCCTCGATAAACCTCCATGTAGGCTCTGTTTACAATTTGCTTGAGTATTTTTTTCTCCACATGAAAACACCTCGCATAATTTCAGAGATGCTACTTCAGTAACCAGATATCTGTACTGT
>NW_018480782.1:0-1186 GCF_002113885.1 Mizuhopecten yessoensis | reverse complement strand
CCTAAACACAAGATAGAGCAGGCCTATTCTAACCCCAATCCTAAATAACTATACTAATTACTAAATTACTATATAAATTTGAATATTATATGTGTACAGTTAATGTATGTCTCTACAAGATTAAGAATTTTAAAAATAACTAATAGGCTACAGGAAGGGATATCATATACAATCAATATGAAGTATACAGAAGACATGAAGCACTGTAATTAAGCTTTGAATTGATTTTAATTAGAACGAGTTTGAGGGGTGAGGGGAGATAATCCTGTTATAATTTCCCCTTTGATTATGGTAAAATGTTGTAACAAGTAATAAAGTCAAGTACCTTTTCTTGTACTGTGTTAAAACAGATTTCACATAAACAAAGGAAAGAACATTTCTTTTTACAATTTAACAAGAGGACCATTTGGAAGATTAACACATGGCTAAACATGTATTTATCCTTAATAAAAGTATGTCTATTATTAACAACAAAAAATTACTTTAACAAAGGAAAGAACCATTCTTTGTACAATGTTAACAAAGAATTTCACTTGAACCTTTCCTTGTTCGGTGTTCACCAAGAATTTCACTACCTATAAAACTTCAAACTTAACTACTTTTAGCATATTAGAACCTATTAATCTGTCACAATCAATAAGATAATATCTTTCACAAGAGATTGAAATGAGGATGAGTTATTGTCCATATAGGGAAGTCAGAGTTATGTCCCCTTCACCCCTAAAGTAAAAAGTTCCATACACAAGTGTTCCATGCATATTTGTCCATACAAAGGTATATCGTTTCCGACTACAATGATGTAAATGTATATAAACAATTTGTTGGATGATGGAGCCTGCAAATATGCCTCCCTTACTACTTTAGAAATGCAAGTAACATTCAATACAACTTGTCGTTTCATTATTCATAATATTTTACATATCAAAACTAAAAGAAAATCAACTTCGAAAGAGAAAAAATTGTGACTGACATGCATAGAAATATATAAATAATGTCTGGAATCAATCAGTGGCCATGAGCTCTGGTCAACTCGTCTGCATGGTTTAAATATAATATGCAAGGCATCAATGAAAAAGCATCACCAATGTAAGCTAGAATTATGTCAGTGTGACATTAAAGTCACTCACCACTTTAAATTTATTTGCTTCAGTAACACGTTGAGCATCAATATCTACTATAATACCTC
>NW_018480781.1:0-1185 GCF_002113885.1 Mizuhopecten yessoensis | reverse complement strand
TATTAGCTATATCATAAATATCACAAACGTGTATCAGAGTGTGATGTTAGCTATATCACAAACGTGTATCAGAGTGTGATATTAGCTATATCACAAACGTGTATATTCGCTCGGCGATTCTCTGTAAGCTTAGACGTCTTCTACATTGCATGTCATGAAATGCCATTCCATGGAAGGCTAATCAACATTCGCCAACAATGTTGTCCTCTGTATCGATTCAAAAGTGTCCATCGTGTCATTTTGTTATGAATTATGTTATTGTTTGTCTATAAAAGGATACAAAATAAATATACAAATAAACGTGTGTTTTTTTTATATTGCACGTCCTTTCTACGGAATGGGTATGCTCATATCGCATTCTTACCTGTGTAGGCGGCTGATCCTTTGGTGGTAAAAACAGCCCCAGGGTATCCCTCGTTAAAGCTGGGTAGGAGAACCCGTGTAAACGCCTCGTTGTAAGAATATATCACTCCGCCGTAATAAGTGTCGGTGTCGTCATCACGTTGTGCAGAACCAAAGCCCGTGAATATATAGTCATTACCATTTTCAGTGACCTTAACCTGCACATCTACTTTAACCGGAAGTTCTTTGAGATCGTAGGTAAAAGTGGTTTCCGACCCGTTCGCGCCGCTTTGTGCTGTCAAAGTTCTCCATTCACTGGTGTATGTTGGCGAATTGATCAGGGAACTATCTACAATAGTAACATTATTCTTCATATTTTTACACAGATGTAAAACATGTCTAAAATAATTTATTTACCAAGTCCTTACAACTTTGAGTAGATCAGCTCATTTGCTGTTTAATCGACCTATGTATCGTTGAATGAAAATAAGAGAATGTCTTTTTTTAAATAAAAATGCACTTATATAGCAATTTTATTGTAAAAAAAATTGCAAACATATTGAGGATATTAATAGTTTTCTCATTTCGGAATACAGTAATTATCTCAGAAATATGACAACTAATTGATGTTTTATGAGTTATAATCACGAGTAAAAATAGGTACATTGTATATCTAACCATACGAGTGTAACATACATACATATTACATTCTAAACAACCGACGAAATTGTCATTGATCTTACAATTGACAAAAGTCCAGTACTATCGAAATGGTCATAGTGACAAATATTTGTCTATTGACAGATCGTCTTTAAAGCGTTTAACGAATCAAAATACGTTAAA
>NW_018480780.1:0-1185 GCF_002113885.1 Mizuhopecten yessoensis | reverse complement strand
TTTTCTTGTTGGAAATCCCGTGTTTTGATCTTCATCAAATCTAGTAATAACTTTGTTGTTAATAAAGCATTACTACTTATTACATCTTAATTGTTGATAAAGCATTAATAAGTATTACAACTTTTTAAATCTGAATTGTTAATAAAGATTTATAATTTAAGTTAATTTTTGTATATGAAAATTTTGCCAGTGTTCAATCCTGGATTTTGCAATAAGAGGGTTGAGGATTGTATCCATTATCAGCAAATATTTTGTCCAGCACATGTAAGTTCACTCCCATATTAACTCAAGAGTAATGCATTTGACTCATTGCTGAGATTTCTCTACCCTACACTCCATCTTGTATTACTGTATACTCTAATTATCAGCAAGGATTTAGTTTAAAAACAGAATGATTTTCTCATCATAAAATTTCATATCACATACAGATAATATTACATTGCATCTTACATATTGCATCTTTCCAAGACTGATTCTACAAATTTTAAACAGGGCCTCTGACATTTTTTGAACAGGGGGAATTTTGGGAACTTACTTAAACATTGGATAATTAGGGGTCATAAAGACACGACTAAAATGGTATTCAAAATGACATAATACATGTATTTCATGTCTTTCAAGTTTGATGAATCCTCAACTATGGTGCTGATTATTTTATTTATTCTAAACTTTTTTGATCTGATTGACACAACATCTTCTCTTTAAATCAATATTCAACATTAAAGCTAGACTAGGTGCAGTCATATGCATGGTCATTGACTCAATGAATTATAGCATTATTTCAAAGAGGGCTGCTAGGGGGGAATGGGGCCGTTTATAGCCGCCTTAATTTGATAGAAGAATCAGCCGTGCTTACCTTAGTCTGAATGGCAAACAGGGATACAGAGAGGCAGACAAGAGCTGTGATTCCTGCTGCTATTAACACACTGTAGGTGTCATAAAAGCTGTAACACACAATAAAACAACCTTTCTTACAATCTTACAGCAGAGACACAGCCAGTTTTCGGGTCATGCTATACAAGGTACAAGATGTTATATTTGCCCAGTAGCCAGAATTCCTTTTTGGCTTGAAATCATTGGTTGTTATACAAGAATAGGTTTTGAAGATTTTAATACTTATTTTCCTCTATGGTAATGTGATGTCATTATTCCACCCTCAATGTCTTTTTTGTCAGCCTGTTTTTC
>NW_018480779.1:0-1185 GCF_002113885.1 Mizuhopecten yessoensis | reverse complement strand
CATTTGTACTCTCCTACCCAAAGTCAATTATATTGAAATCATTTGTACTCTCTTACCCAAAGTCAATTATATTGAAACCATTTGTACTCTCCTATCCAACGTCAGGTACATTGTGATCATTTATACTTTCCTACCCAAAATCAGGTTTATTGCAATCATTCGTACTCTCCTATTCAAAGTCAATTATATTGAAATCATTTGTACTCGCCTAGCCTAAGTCAAGTATACCCGTATATTGTAACCATTTGTACTCGCCAACCCAAAGTCAGATACTTTATAATTATCTGTATTCTCCTACCTAGAGTCAGGTATATTGTTTTCATTTGTGCTCTCCTACCGATCAAATGGTAACTGAATACAAGGTTTCTCGTGATTTAAACTGTTATATTTACTCCGGTTTGTGAAAGATACATTGAGGAAATCTCAGTTAACTTATGATCATTGAAAGGCAATGACTACAACTTTTAGTTTATATGATTATACCTTAAGTTTATTGTATGGTTTATGGTGAAATAAGGAGATATCCGTTAAGTATTGAAATCAATTGTAGAATGATAATGCTATGGTATAACTTGACACATTGCAATAATTTTTACAGTTCCATGTTTAAATTAAAAGCAACTTTGGTAGGAAATGAATATCAGATGTTCAATTCGAAAAACCAACAATAAATATTACACGTGTGTACTAGTAGGGCTGCAACGATATATCGTATCGTATCGTGATACTTTTTGTGTGAATCGATTCATTTGCCTGTATCGCGATACACTAACAGTACTTAAATTGTCATTGAATTTAATCAAACTCTAAAAAGTGTACTTTTTTTTAAATCTTCAGTAGCGATGTGGTCCACTGTGCAGTCATACCTAAAAGTATTAAAATCATACAAAAATATATTTAAATAGTATTTACTATAAAAGTCTTTCGGTGCAGCCGTATGTGCAAGTGCATTCTCTAATTGCAGGAGAAGTCGGAGACTGGAAGAATCACTTCACAATGACACAGAACGAATACATCGACAAGATTTACGAGGAGAAAATGAAAGCTTCAAAATATAAATTTAGATTTGAGTAACCTTTTCTAAGAGAGTATGATAAATCCATTTATTATACCTCTACTTTATTTACTTTATATAAAAGAAATTGGTTAAATCGAATATATCCCCACTTTTGCCTGACTGTGTTT
>NW_018480778.1:0-1185 GCF_002113885.1 Mizuhopecten yessoensis | reverse complement strand
ACAGTAGCATATGTGTGACACACGTGTCAGTGATCAGTGATGTTAAGACACACATAGTAGTGTATGTGTGAGACATACTCTGTGATGCTGACAAGCCATATATTAGTTAGACTGCCGCCATTTTGACTTTTGTCGGTACAGAGTCCCCAGACAAAACCCGTCCAAAACCCCTAATTTCATTTGAGAGATGATTTTAGAGATTGCATTTTTTACAGCCGTACGGCTGTAAAAAATGCACTTTGGTGAATGGTACAGGCCTGTGGGATCACCACCTCTGTCGCCATCGTCGTCGCCGCCGCAGGCTCAACGACAGTGTCACCCTGTGTGAACTCAGTGGTATAATCTATAGCGAGTCGCAGCATTCTTACATAATATATTGCTACTGGAAAATGGGTTTTTAAATGTTCTCAGCCAATCAAGACAATACTGATATAAAAAACTCCCTTATGTTCAGAATTTGTACGCGGGTTGACTTATACTGCTATAGATATACAGCTTAATGGACTGAGATCTGTGGAGATATGAAGATGATCATCAACTCTACAGATAGAACCAAAGGCTAAAAATATTTGAGTTATTGCCTTTTCAGAACGATAATCAATTAAACTAACAGTTAATAAGCCTAGATCTATTAATCTAAAACAATAGAATTTTACTACTTATATCTTACAGTTTAACAGTTAATAAATTTGACATTACTCTTTACCATGGTTTATAGATAATGCACAAAAAATAAAAATCAATTAAAAATAATCCTCGTAATCTATGGCATTCAGCGGATATTATTGATCTGCCGGATCGACTGATGCATCGGCACGGCAACAGCTGTCAATAATTGATTGCCATTCATCACATCACCATGGTAACCGCTCACTTGCCAACAAAGCCTGCATCAGAAATCAATGAAGTTTTCAATAGGGAGTCGTTTGTTCGACAGGACTCTAGAATCAATACTGGATAACATTGATTCTCTGTCCCCACCGGATCAACTTACATTACAAATACAATAAAACATTTTATCAGGGGAAATTCTCCTTGCCTGATTAAAAAGAGAATGAATACAGGGCTTACGTATCTGGGGGACAGTCACCAAACACAGCACATCAACTGTCAGCCTTTCTGATGTTATGTAATAATGTTACTGTCTTAGTCTACTCTCTCAAAGACACGCACCCATCTACACAA
>NW_018480777.1:0-1184 GCF_002113885.1 Mizuhopecten yessoensis | reverse complement strand
ATGGAGGTTCTGTAAACATGGCCTGGTTCCCTTAGAGTTTATGTTTCTCACTGACACAGCTCTTTACCTCAGTGTATACCCATGTTATTTCCTGTAAATACCAGAGTTATATTCTATGTGTTCTGATTATCTCCCCTGTATAAAATTATTTCCCGTGTTCATCAAAAGTTGTCACCAGTTATAATTTAATAATGTAGAGTTATCTCCCATCTTCAGCAGAATTTCAAGTTATCTCCCATGTATAACAGAGTTATCTCCCATGTGTAGCAGTTATATCTCATGTTTATCTGAATTTTATCAGCTAACTCCCATGTTTGTCAGAGTTATCCCAAATGTATAACAGAGTTATCTCCCATGTAAATCAGAGTTGTCTCCCATGAACACCTAAAATCATTTGATTAAATCTGGTAAATTAGTTTATTTTGTAACTTTCAGCACACAAAAATCTAAGATATATGTTGGAGTGATTCAGAGCTCATAACCAATGCTGTATCAACATAAACAATGTCCAACATGAATGGACCTTCCACTGTGATCAGCTTCAACGTAGGTGTGACAGAATGTCTTACAGCATTGTTTTCTGGTGAACAGGCAACAGTACAAACACAGCGGTGACTACATGCCTCACATTCCTACAAGCATGCTACATCCTTACTTTGCCAACTTTACGACAGTTGCAATGTACACCAGTGATATATACAACCCAGAGGGGAGAAAAAACAGAAAATTACTCATTCTTTCTCCTGTGTCCCATATCTTTGTGTGGGGAGTGTTTTTGTCTGCAGACTCTATACATAATCTATTGGTTATATAATATCCTGGTATTACAGCTATGTCACATACTGTCATCATTGTCACATCCACTCTATTTATACACGTTGACCACATCATGTTTCTATGACAACTTTCAAATACAACAAACATCATCCAGACATTTTGTTTCACAATTTTTGTTTTTACAATAATGATAATGATGACTAAGAACCCCTAGATTTCCCCGAGACAATGGCAATTCCCAATAACAAACATTTGATAATGAAGAATGGAAGCTGGCGGATAGACAATGCAGCGAAAACTGTATAAATCTACTGGAATAAAATATCTTGAACTCATTTTACAAATATAAGCGTAACTTAGCGATAATTGCTTAAAGACATGACACAGAAAATAAAAGAATAATCAAT
>NW_018480776.1:0-1184 GCF_002113885.1 Mizuhopecten yessoensis | reverse complement strand
TTGTCATCAATAGCAATGTGTGTTATAGGACCATAACAACATTTGATTAAGCATCCATTGCTTAAATCTTTTATCGTTTATACACCACGAAACTGAACCATCTTCACAGGTTGTTATTAAATCAACTCACGCTTTTACATCAACACAGGTCCAATCGGGAAAGTAGCCGCTGGGAAAACGACTGTTCAATCTTCAAATCTCTTCGAAAGCCCCTATTTGGTGCTGAGCGTGCAGTGGACCACCGTCGTTATCCATTTCAAAATGAACAGAATCCTAATCTAGTTTCATGTTCCTATACATCAACTACAGTCGATCCCTTCCAGTTCTGGCAGGTTGACTTAGGATCACGTTATTTAGTGCTGTCTTTGTCATTCTTAAGCAGGATCGAATGTTGCGGTAAGTATAATGTTTGAAAAACAATTTTCTTTGTGTAGTTCTGATCATATCTTACAGGGAAAAGCGATTTCAATTAATTCAATGAGTTATCTTGGTATTTAACGCACTCTGATTGGCTGTTTGTGATGTGTAAGACACATAACAATGTTTCCTTTTCCGTCGTTAAACAATGTATCAAATAGTTTTGCCCAATCTTGTTTTTTGAAAGTCATACTTAAATTACTATGGTCTATTCCATTTTTCATAGACTTTCGTTTTAGCGATTGTTTTATAGCTATGGTTATTTTAGGATTGAATATATATCTGTTGAGGGTTTTGGGAAATGAATTCAATGGGTCTTGAAACAAATGTTATGAACTCCGAAGAGGTTCTTATCCCATTTATCTCCAGATCAATTTAGTGACAAAAAATACTCATGATTCGGTTTTTTCTCGTATGATGTCTTTTAAATCTACGCAATTAATTTGAATAAGGTTAAACTCAAGGTAATAGCTGCAAAGAAGAAGGCGTATAGCATAAGATAGTTGATTGTTGTTGGAACCATTTTGCTAATCGTAAGTCAAGAATTGCATTCATATGCAATTTTAGTACACCTATTTGTGTTTAAATGGGAAATTGCATCATTTAAGTTACATTAGCTTGGCTTTACCATCTTACTCCGCAGGTGAACGTAATACACGCCTGAACATCACTGTAGCAGAAACAGCCACTGGACCCCGAATACTGTGTATGCATTACCCAGGACCTGACTTCGTCGGACAGATGAAAACGTTTTTCTGCGAGAAACC
>NW_018480775.1:0-1183 GCF_002113885.1 Mizuhopecten yessoensis | reverse complement strand
AATGGTACAGAAGAAGAAGGATTTTAAAGATTTAAACCTCAAATTTCCCTATTGTACCCAACCCAACCCCCCCCCACTCTGCACCCAGAAAGGCCACACCCTCCGTTTATACAAAATTAAGTCCACTTTGCCCAAGGATGCTTCATGCAATATTTGGATGGAAAATCCCTTCAATGGTACAGAGGAAAGCACACTTTTGATTCTCCTGGTCAGGATATATGGTTTTCTAAGAAATACATATATCTACACCATGCATTATGTGTTTTTCAGATTGAAAAAAGAAGTTTGGAAGCAGAAAATCAGAAAATGAATACGTCCGTATCCATGCCCAATTTAACCCATACAGACCGAAACAACGGAGCGATGGACACAAGTGGTACAACAGGTGAGGGGCAGATAACTCCAGCAACCCCTCCCGTCACTCTTGGACAAATTCTCTGCCTGCTCTCCGATGTGGAAAAATTCTCACAACAGGTATACAATAAAATATGTCACTGTAGTTTATATTTGATCAAGCTAACATTGTGACACTTTTACATAAACTGTGTCCTATTATATTGGGCATACTCTTATTCTGATACTGCTAATCATAATACACGATTAATATAGTACTTCTATAATTGTTACAAGTTTCACAGTGTGAAACTCTTCTGAAATGGAGATTCATTTTCAGTTTCTTTGTAACAATCAGGTAGCTTTTATCCTTAAAGAGGAGATAAACACTAGCAGGTTATGGCTAGTGTAAATCAGAGATACTCCACTGAGTGTTGGGTTATATAACAATGTACACTTTGGAATAGAATTCTATTGGTTTCCATCTACAGATTTCCAGTTTGTTTGATGAGACAATAAAACCAAAGATAACTGCTGCAGGTTTTGAGGACACTGATAATCTAAAGGGTAAGTGTGCTTCCTCATGTTGTCCACAAATATCAGTTTCAGTAATTATTTATCAAAATTGTCAAAAATAAGACGAACAAACAAACAAAATCCCAGTCAAGCAAGAATGTATATTAGAAAAAAAATATGAATAATGTAGATTAAGTTTTTCCTATGATCTGTAAACATCAGTTTGACCTATGACCTATACCAAAGTGTATTACCAGTTGACCTTTGATCCTAGTCTTCTTTTTATCTCTGTTTCCTGCCAATTCCAAAACTTCAGCTGCCAAGTACTCGAGGA
>NW_018480774.1:0-1183 GCF_002113885.1 Mizuhopecten yessoensis | reverse complement strand
AAAAAAAATAGTGTCAATGTGCCAATAATGAACTGTCTCATATCTGTTTATATAATTAACAAACTTTAAAAACCAATATAAGAGCAAGGCAATCATACATGTATGAATGCACTTGCCAACCAACAACAAAGGGGTATTTAGTATTATAAGTACAATCAACCATCAGATGACTCATACAGTTCAAGTTAAATTCATGGCTGCATGAAAGTATTTTAAATTTATGTGTTTGGCAATATCATATATTTAAGCAATATAGAAATGAACTTGTAAATTCCTGTGTATGATTTACACTGCATGTACATGTAAATCTGCATTTCAAAAAGGTAACATCTGGCAGTAAAAAATTCTTCAGGCAAATATCTACTGGTCAATCATCACTAGTTGCAGTCGGACCTGTAGATTCTGATCATGTACAGTAAAATGGCCATGACTTATCAAAGAAGTTTACTTTGCTTCTGCTTTGAGATTCATTTTGTGTTGTTTCATTCTGTTTTTTGTTCTAATATTTTTTTTCGTTCTGTTTTTTGACAGCAATAACATTTAGTCTAAGTAATTATAAGGGGAATAAAAAGCAAAGGTAAACTTTATCTTTGACACATGGACCTAGAAAGCAATCCCAGGCAAGCTTTCTCTGTAAGGATTTGGTTTGGTTTGGATTGGATATATATACTCTTTAATGTACGCTTCCTATCAACACCTAAGGTTATATAAGGATGTGACTCCATGTGTGTTATGTGTGTATGTGTGCTGGAGACAGGATATGCTGGCGTCATTGCCTCTTTGCGACAGCGTGGATATGATGCCAACTTTAGAGTACTATCTCACTGAAATAATGAAGGTACCCAGCTTGGCATTCTGCCAGCTCACATTATACTGACAACAGGTGAAGCAGTTGTTCCCATTACCCTAAATGCTAAACGTTTAGCAGGGAATAACAACTACCACTTTTAAGGACTTTGGTAAGGGACAGAAAACCATTGCCTTCCTCACCTTGGCAAACATTCAAAACACTTGAACAGCCAAAAGTGAGGTGTTGCATAAGGAAAGCAGTGCATAAAGTTCTAATATTATCAGCCAAAGGGAATTCAAATTATTTTGAAGAAACCAAGTTTTAGTTGTATAACAATTACCTTGACAGGGTTTTTGCCAGGTGTTTATAGGGTCCGGTACGGGGACCCATTCC
>NW_018480773.1:0-1183 GCF_002113885.1 Mizuhopecten yessoensis | reverse complement strand
TTGAATCAGAGCTGTTCGTTTATCGCGATCCAAACGGTTGGACCACCTGAATCAGAAGTGCTCGTTTATGTATGAAATAAATCTGTTGCTGCTTTCCAGCAGGATTTATACCCGAAAATATTACATTTAAAACAGACAAACCGGTAGTTCCGCATAAACGAACAGGTCCCTGTGCTTGCGTTTATACTACCCCCGTGCTTCAAACAATGCTATGTCCAGGAAAAGGAAACCCAATTCACAGTCCATAAAGGACCTTAGCTGTTTTTATGATGTTAAATCTTTACAATACTACAAACAAAAGCATTATTGACCTGATTTGACGGATGTTTGTCTGTTTCAGCGGTAACAGACATTGCGGTACTTCCAGCTTACGGCTGTATTCCACAGCTCGTTACTGGTAAGCAAGACTGAAGAACTCAAATTACAAATAACTAACATACTTCAATTAAGTTTTTGAATTAGATGAATTGCATTGACTTAATAATGAAACCAAATATATTTTTGTCACATGTCCTCATGTTTAGATGACAGAAGTTTTTTCCCCCATGAAAAGTACTATCTTTGAAATCGTTTTGAAAGAGGTCAACGTTAATATCTGAGTCGACGGATTTTAAAAGAACTGAAAAATATATGGAAACTTAAATATTCAATTAGACTGTTACTGCAGCTGTCTCTGTCAGAATCGGGGGAAATGATATTAAGTACCAATATACAGAGTCCGACAAAAACATTTACTACGGAGTGAATAATAATGTTTTAAAATTGACGTGAATTCAGATTTTAAATACTTTTCATGATAATAAAAAAAAAATCATAAGATCTTAATGTGGTCAGCAGAATGTGGCATTTTATTATGAAAATTTCACATGAATTTCAAGTGATTATTTGCACGTACAGATGTAAATGTTTTATATATTTTAACCTCAGCCCCCCTAAGAACTGTCGAGGAGAGATGCCAGGTCGAGTAAATTTTAATCTACTAATCCACCCAGTTCCCCCAACAGTAACAAGGCAAACAGTTATGGAGCCTACTGTGACTACAGTACCGGCTATGGAGCCTACTGTGACTACAGTAACGGCTATGGAGACTACAGTGGGGTTCAAAAAGAAGATGTTTCGGTACATAGTTTTGTTTTTACTTCTTATTAGTTAATAAACATTTCTCATTTGTTATTTATTGTTG
>NW_018480772.1:0-1182 GCF_002113885.1 Mizuhopecten yessoensis | reverse complement strand
TGTGATGACGTTAAACCCCAAATAAACAAAACAAAATCGATCTCTGAACGGACACCAAGATATTGAGATACATTTATATATGTATGATAATCTTTTCTATTTCGATTTTCCGATCGTGAATAGTCTCTTTCTTGAAACATACAATGGCAATGGTAACATCTCTGCTTTCACTACCTTCGTTGTTTACCCGTCTCATTTGATTTGATATTCACGAGCTTGCTTCGAATACCACGTCTTCCATAATAGATATCAACTATTGACGGACAAACTTATAAGTGTTCTGAGAGAGGCATGTTTATAAAGACTATGGACAAAGTGTTAATATCAGGCACTAAGGAATCCACCAGCAGAGTCTACCACCTTTTATCTTGAAGATGAAACCAAGACACACACATAACACTTCACCTTTCAAATAAACAGTGACATTTCTTGCATTTTCCCCAAAGAAGCAGAAGACGCCTTCCATTCCGAAACGTATGTTCTTATTCTCCTTGTTTTCAAGGGTCTTTACTTAAATATTTCGTTTGTGCATATTTTACCCTAGATTTTGCTGTAGTTTCATCATTTTTTCACATTCACATTTTCGGCCGCGGTGGCCTAGTGGTTAGGGCGTCTGCTACCACTAGCCCTCCACCACTGCGTCACGGGTTTGAGGCCTATGTGGGGCAGTCGCCAGGTACTGGCCGCAGATCGGTGGTTTTTATCCGGGTACTCTAGCTTTCCTCCGCCACCAAAACATGCCACGTCCTTAAATTACCAAAGCTGTTAAAAGGACGTAAAACAAAAACAATCAAAAACAAAAATCAAAAATCAAACGTTACGTTCATCTTTCAAGAAACAAGATGATATAATCTACTGGTGGATTGTTTTAGTCCCCGAGGGTTTGTTGTAACCTTGACGGCCACAATTATCGCTTTTAAGCGACACGGTTCATCACATACACACTGCATAGATTTTCTTAAATTTGAAAATACTAGTCCTCTCAATTTTTTTGATTTCACAGATAAAGGGGTTTAACACACCTACCGCTCTGTTTCAAAAGTATAGAAAATTTAGATTACCGACGTTTTGGTCACGCGCATCACCGATGAGTCCTACAATGACGAAACAGATGTATGACGCAGCTTTATTCGTTTTTGGCATGCTGTTTCTATCACCAAAAAAATCATTTAATAGGAATAT
>NW_018480771.1:0-1182 GCF_002113885.1 Mizuhopecten yessoensis | reverse complement strand
AACATCCTACATCACGTACATACTGCGGTATAGCAACATCCTACAGAGCTGCAACTGTTTGCTTAATCTACATTATCCTATATACACACGTTATGGTTTATTTATTAATCAAACATAGCTTGTCATTTGTAAAACTAACTAGCTAGCCGAATCAAGGATGATTCTCTGAAGAATCAAGTAAACATTTACTGTACATTAAAATGTAAGAGCGAATGGTCCAATTTACCTTCTGAGCCCAAAGCGGAGATGATATGTGTGCTAACGGTGTAAATATCTCCTTTATAGCCAGTTTTCGTTAGATTGCGCGAGATTTGGTTTTCATTTTACCAAATGCAATACATTGCTGAGCAATCTCAATTGCCAACATTTGGCAAAATGTTCATGTGAACTTTTTTGAGAATCAGATGTATCACTGTTAATGACCAATATTTATGTGGATGATTAAACTCCGTACACGTTACACTGGGTCAGTCATCATTACATATATTTAGTATTTACCACTACCCAAGATTTTAGAAATAGATACCTAAAATAAAAAGATTCGCTGTAAGTCATGAATCATTATTATTTAATATGTTGCAGTTTTGAACAGTGTGATTCTTAAACGCTGACACTCGGTTTAAAGGACGGAAACATGTGAGTAACTTCTACCTTCCTAATGAGACTGTTTCCCAAATACTTTGGTCATAATTACTTCATTTTAAACAATTTCAGAACTTGAAATCATTCCGTTTCTTACGAAACTTGAAATATCCAATATGTTGTTCTTGAGCACATCACAGTATTTCGTAATAATAGTGCATACTTTGGCCAACTATGATATCAATGACCTTTCTTGACGCATGCTGTGATGCAAAGGAGTGGGCGAATATTGACTGGAAGACTTTTGGTAAGCGGATGGTTGAGATCGAAAATAAAATGGGCACCGAAATGTGAATGAAATTTGGATAAAAAGGGACGATTGCGGAGTAAGACGGGGACTAAGAGGGGTGTAGACGAGTGAGTGAGTCCTAGAGAGAAAGAGAGGATTGCTGAGCAAGACGGAAACTGAGAGGAGTATAAACGAGTGAGTGAGTCCCAGGGAGCAACCAATGATAGGGGAGTAAGACGTGTACTTAGAGGGGTATAGAGGAGAACGAGTGAGTCCGTGGGAGCACGCAAGGATCGCGGAGTAAGACGGGG
>NW_018480770.1:0-1181 GCF_002113885.1 Mizuhopecten yessoensis | reverse complement strand
GCATACGTACAGTGGCCTTTCATTATTCTTACTGATATTACATATATATGTAGGTTTTGAATGTGACAACAAAAATTTGAATAAAAAACAAACAAACAAATCCGAGCTCGTACTGCCTGCTGTCCCACCTGATCGAAACAGAACGATATCGATCTAACATAGGATTCGTCGGAGATACCATGCATTCCTCGAACTATGGATAAGGACCCAATATGTTCGACTTAGCAGAGTTTTACTGTGTAAGTACCTATTCTATGTAAACATTTGCATAACTTGAAAAAATAACAATAATTGAGTGAAAAGTGTTGAAAGAATAAGAATAATCAATTTGTTATAGGTACATTGCTATGAACATATCATTTAAACATTTTTTAGCTGTACATTGTAGTTAGTAATAACGACAGCGGGGTCTTAATATTGACACTGAATACGAACATGCACGTAGACAAGTACATACATATTGTAATAGCAAATGCATTTTTCCCACATTTAAATATTACATTACACAGCTGGCCTCCAAAAGTTAAGATTTTAGTTATAAATAGCCTTTGATTTGCAGACGGCTGCAGGTATATGCTTAAACATCAGCATAAGTATTTTGTAGCAATCTGTTTTCTTCGTTTAATAGTTTTGTGGTACAATTATTTCGTGTTTGTGTTTTGATTAAGGAACGAAATTTTGACATATCGCAATGTCCCTATTACTTGTCTTATAGAATATGCACCAAATATATCAAAAGTGTACATGGTACATGACTATAGTCATTTTTATTACAAATGCATATAGCTACATAGTTCGTGTCACACGTTTAACTACATAGACATGTCACATTTGTAAAAAGTATACCGAAGTATATTATGCAAACAGATTTATAACTGTGTAACATTAATACAAAGTACATGTAACAAATAAAACAGTTTTTACACATGATTTCAGATTGAAATTAAGTTATCTGAATTGTTTATGGTTGTATCCTTTGTATTTGCCTTTTTGCTTGCCATACTTCAATACTCTTAACCATAGGACAAACACCCAAAAGATTTACATTGGACAACTATGTTCCTATCACTGTTTTATACATATCCACAATAAATCGGTAAAATAGAAGAACATACATTTCTCACATATTTAATCGAGGGTTTGAGAGAACTTTCAGTTCGTAACTTTCCAATATGTTGCAC
>NW_018480769.1:0-1181 GCF_002113885.1 Mizuhopecten yessoensis | reverse complement strand
CCACGACCCCGTCGACTTCGAGATAACGAGGTTCGACTGTATGTCCAAGACATGCTATATCGGGTAGATTTTTGAGTTGCACGTGCATGTTTTGTTGGAAAAAAACATGCATTCGCGCATGTATTATTGGGTAATTAAACAGAATTTAAAGGGTGAAAAGAGTAGTTACATTGTCGACACGTTTAAATAATGTTTTCTTCACAATTACTCTATCAGAAACTTATCAATTTAATTATCTTTCCTTTAATGATGTATTTGTTATTTGCTTTGCTGTTCTTCGTGGAACTAAAGCGCCCAAAAGGAAGCGGCAGAATTAGTTTTAATGCGACTGGCTACTGGCTTTTTATTGCATCAATAGTTACAGAAAAGGCATTTTATGTTGCACTTATGTGAACTATATCCTTTGTAAATGAAAATAATCAATAGTGTTGGCCTTTATGGCAACTTTTTATTCCGTAGATATATAATCAATTCGTCACCTTAAATAGGCCGTAATGATCTGCTCTTATTATAAGTCTTTTATGAGAATTTTCAAAATAAAAAGAAAGTGTTATTTCGATGTGCCCTTGTTTTCTATAAGCTGTCGAAGAAACGAATTTTACGTGATACTTTATTTTTTTGTGATGTCTGACAGTATCTATTATTTCGACCATATGCATAACAAATCAATTAAATATCTTGCAAGTGTGTTTTCAGTTATCTATGAATATTTGCACAATTAATATTAAAATTGGATTTGTTTTTAAACTAACGCACGTTCACACTCACCAACATTTATAAACTCAACAACGTGCCACTTCCTTTGACATTTATAAACTCAACAGCGTGCCACTTCCTTTGACATTTATAAACTCAACAGTGTGCAACTTCCTTTGACTTTTAGGCAATCGACAGTTTGCTACTTGCTTTGACTTTTAGGCAATCGATAGTTTGCTACTTGCTTTGACTTTTAGGCAATTGACAGTTTGCTACTTGCTTTGACGTTTACCAAATGAACACTTCCTTTGCCATTTACCAAATTAAACGTTTTCCACTTCCTTTTACATTCATATAAACAACATATTGCCGATCCTGAATTTTCCGCACTAAACAGACTATTTTACGACTTCAGCTGATAAGATCAATAACAGGATGTTTTCAACGAATTCACCGGTAAAATGACAAGCTATTGATTTCTTTTT
>NW_018480768.1:0-1181 GCF_002113885.1 Mizuhopecten yessoensis | reverse complement strand
TTCTTGCTTTTCTACACTCGGCAGTGCTTGAAACAGTTTACTGTTACACCTTCAAAAAACAAATCTTCGCCTCGCTTCGCTCGGCAGTGAAAGTATAATTGTCCCACTCTTACAAAAAAAGAAGTTCTAGATTTTTGTTGGCAGAAATTAGTATACATGAAGAACCGCCATTATAATTCTAATATATTAGTACCAGATCAGTGCAAAAATCTGTCTTTTTCTGAGTTTAAAATGTTTGTAAATAAACAACGTTCTGGGCAACGGGGTCTGACTTTTAGTCTCTTATTCATGTAGAAAGCTTGTCCTAACAAAATTGTCGCTATAGTGTCATTATAAAACCGAGTTTGACACCTTAATCATGTAAGAGAATCGTTCATTATCACACTAGTCCTGGGTTCGATTCACAGAAGAAGTTTTTGTAGCAAACAGTGTTTTTACAGTTTCCGACACCCATACAGTGAAAAGACAATTGCATAACGTCACTATATGGACAAAATAGAGAAGTCATTTGTGACGTCACATACTAGTTGCCTAGCTGCTTAGCAACCGTCAAAGGCGGAGATGATCAGTCTCTCCCCTCGTGTTTACGTTTTATATTAAGTCTTAGATTACCATAATGACTATCAGGTCATTCTTGCTATTTGTGGTATTGTTAAGCGCAATGCTGCAAGGTCCTGCTCAATACCTGGACCTTACATGGTAAAACGTTTGGCCTACACTTTACATATTACATGTACATATATTTGGCGTTATTTCTAAATAACGTGTACAAGTTAAATCAAATGTCTCTATCCAATGTTTGCAAATGTTTAATAATAACTTTGTGGTTTTCTTTTAAGCGTGGAGCCGGAACCTGGATATGGCCGAAGATTGTTTCATTATTTCACCGCAACTGAAATTGAGAAAGTATGTCCTACTTCTGCCGATCTGACATGGGTAAGGACTCATATATTAGTATTATTGTCTGTTCCTTTACACAGTTGAAGATTTTAACTTAATATTTAGTACCGTGTTATAATAAAATAAACTTTGCTGCACATAAGACATGTGGGCCTCAAATCCCATATGTATTTCTTCCACTGGAGATGGATTTACATAAGTTGTAAAACTTGTTTCCAAATCCATTTTCAATAATAGTGTACTGTTTTCCATCATACCGTAAATGAAGAAAGAAAAAAAAA
>NW_018480767.1:0-1181 GCF_002113885.1 Mizuhopecten yessoensis | reverse complement strand
AACTTGCTATATCCCTCAACCCCATACTTTAACTGTATAATAAAAATACATTGACTATCAAACAACACTGCCGTTTTTCTTCTTATCGTGTCCCCTTGACACGCCGTTAGAACCGAAACTGCTAAATTACATTTTATCTGTTTCACTTCCAAACAGAGACATGTGTTTTACCGGGCGTGTTCATTATATTCCCTTGCCAAATAAACAGTTTATTAACTCCATTTTGCTTATGTACCATATCAACTGCATTGTAGTTTGTTTTGTATCGCAATAAATATCATATACCTATTGTCGTTCTTCTGGTATTCTTTTTGGATTCAGTTTCCAATGTGCTTAATGAGGATTGAAACATGGACTAGTGTATGCCATTATACCACCCATGTTGTGAATCTATCGGATATGAGATGACTTTTTTGAAATGCATCATTTACAAAAAAGGGAAAGTGTGACAATAAAATTACCATTCTACATGGTACTGACGTTATATATGATATATGGTTACTGTTACTTCTACAAAGTCTGCCTTCTCTACTAAAAACCTCGGAAGTTCGCAGCAGCACCACAAGTAACCAGCACCAACAATATCTGATGCAAAACTGCATATCATCTAGCAGCAGGTGTTAAGGTAAACTCCAATAACATCATTATATGACATTAATAATTTGCTGAACGAAGCAATTTGTAATATGTCAAATCAATCATTTCATTTTAACGTATTGTTTTTTTTCAATGTTCTTTGTTTAGTTGAATAAGCCAATGAGGTCGAGGTGGATTTGCGTTCGCTAATGTAAATGGGCATAGCTATGATGTCGTCGTATTATCACATTATTAAACAAATATATTCTACAGGAAAACGATGTGCCTTTATGTCTCTTATAAAGCTGGTCGATACCAATACTACCTTAAAATAAATACTGTTTATTAGTGGTTTGAAGCTTCAGAGCAAAGTGTGAGTTAATATTAGATATAACCGAAGCAATCTAATTTGTTATATACAGCTGCATCATGCATTAAATAAGTCTGAATTAATTCTGTATTATTTATATACGTTGATATCTTCATTTGCATCAGCTATGCGAACGGTGTATATTGTGTTAGTATGCATGTTAGAAGCCTGTACACTGATCCATTCTTGCATTATTGATTGTGATTTATCTAAGGACTTGGACAATATACAATGT
>NW_018480766.1:0-1181 GCF_002113885.1 Mizuhopecten yessoensis | reverse complement strand
AGAGTAAACTGTATATACACATAGTGTACTGTATATATACATAGTAAACTGTATATACAAATAGTGTGCTGTATAAAATATGTTGTACTTATATTGATATAGTGTTCCGTATATAATCAAAGTGATCTTTGTATATACCTATGTACATAATAGATTTTCCACAATTGATTTTGTAGACAGTGAAATGTTTGATATCACAACAGTGGATTTCTTCTGTTTTGTCGGAAGGCCTTATAAAGAACCAATAGAGGGCGCCCATGACAGAAACCGCTCCCAGGGAACGTATGCATATCTATAGTTTCTATATGTTATATAGTTTCTAAATGTTATATAGTTTCTACATATAAACGTCCAAAAAGAAAATTATCAAGACATACTTGGCCCGAATTTGCTCAGGCCCTGACACCAAACTTAGAATTTGATGTTTGGTGTGACATCTATCTGTCAAAATGACTAAATCTGATGTCAGGGCCAGAAAAAAACTAAACAACATATAAACAAAGCGGATAGTGAACTTAAATAAACATAATGTACTTCATAAAAACAGTGTAGTGTTTATAAACACAGGGTACTATTTATAAACATTGTGTTCTGTATATGGTGAGTGGTTCAGTATAAATCCAGACTTTGCCTGCCTACGTTCCCTGGAGAGTGTTCTTCAGTCATGGGCGCCCTCTATTGGTTCTTTATATGGCCTTTCGGCGAAACAGCGCAAATAAATTGTTGTGATATCCAGTATTTCACGATCTACCAAATCTATTGTGACATGTATCGATATTTTAAACTTTTGAACGCACCCAAGAGGGAACCCGAATCCTGCTGAAATATTTCTATTTGTGCGGCGTTTGTGTAACTGTCGATGGGGTCTATCGTTGGTCTTTATTTGTGACTACAAATTGGCCTTAGTTGCTGTTAATAATGTATGGAGATACAGTCATCTCGGTTTGTGTGTGTCTCGCGTAGTCAGTAACATGCGTAAAGTGCAATGGTGCTGTTTGGTAGCACAGCAGGGAGAACCCCGGTAGACTTTGGTATATATTAGTTGGTATAATAACTTGATTGAAGTAAGCGTCAGAACGAAAAAGGGTCTGTTATGTTTTTGCTGCCGAAAACCAGGATAACCGCAAGCTGACTTGAAAGGAAAAGACCAGGAAGACACCCTTAATGGTTTGGATGCAAAG
>NW_018480765.1:0-1181 GCF_002113885.1 Mizuhopecten yessoensis | reverse complement strand
ACGTGTTTAGCTACACTCTAACAAACACGTGTTTAGCTACACTCTTAAGGATGAACACCTCTGTATTAATGCAAATAAAATATGTTCGTGTGTTTATTTTTTGGCTTTGATCTTTCAAAGATACCAATTTAACTTGATATTAATTCAATATTTCCCAAGTTTGTTATAAAATATGCATGAATGTTTGCAGAATTGTTGAGAATAGTCATTTCTTTTAACTTATCGAAGTAAAATTTCTTAATCCTGTATTTTTTTTATCTCAGAAAAGCGATCTAAGTTACCCCTACCCTTATATTTTAATGAAAAAAAACTTATTTGTTTATCTGCTATTAAACCTTTTTTAATACTTCATGAATAAAAAAGAGATGTGTTTCTAAAACAGACACAAAAAGGGGGTCCGTGTGCTTCTTTTTTGTCTCATAATTGTATGTTTTTATTTTCACCCTTTTCGAGTCATAAATCAAAGTGCTTCTGTTACACTAAACATGTAAAAATAATACCAATCATATACTGTATAATTTTCCAATTTGTTCGACATCATTGTCATCATATTGTGCATAACAAAGCTATACAGCAAAGATGAACTTGCTACAATTACAAATGGCGACACAATGACGACTTAAGTGATCAATCGAGTGTCAAAATAGGTGAAATTTTGGTCTTTCGTGAAATCTAAGAAATACATATTTTCAAAATAGCCGCCAAAATTAGTCAATTTCTAAAATTCTTGTAAAAATACACGTGTTTAGCTACAAACTCAAGCCATACACGTGTTCAGTTTTACAATCAAACATGTACATGTTTAGTTATGCAACCCAACAGGCATGCGTTTAGTCACACAACCTAACTTGCCAATGCTAGTTACACAACCCAGCATACACATGTTTAACTACACACAAAACAAACACCTGTTTATCTTAACACACGTAGATACCCATGTATGCTGTAGCGTACATTTGCCTACGTGTTCATTCCCTGTAAAACGACATGAAGAAACGGAACCAGAATATGCGTGCGCATCTCATTCGCGAAGAAACAACAAAATACTGTCTGAATAGGTATGGGTTCATGCCTCGGAAAATGACAGCGGACGCTCGCCACCAGCTAGAACTACATGTAATTACATTTTAGTCTGAAAAATTGGATTCCATCAGCTAACTTGCAAAATGGCAGACTGGATT
>NW_018480764.1:0-1181 GCF_002113885.1 Mizuhopecten yessoensis | reverse complement strand
GTTGGAATAGTCCATTATGAAATTTCAGGGGTGAATGAGTTAAAGGGAACTGGTCTGATAGACAGTGTACAATTAGTGCTCAGGCATCCTTAATGGGAACTGGTTGGATAGACAGTATACAATTAGTGCTCAGGCATTCTTATAATGGGAACTGGTCGGATAGACAGTGTACAATTAGTGCTCAGGCATCCCTGATAGGAACTGGTCGGATAAACAGTGTCCGACTAAGGTTTAGGCGTCCTTAAAGGAAACTTGTCAGATATAGTGTCTGACTAATGAACAGGCATCCTTAAAGGTAAATGGTCTGATAGACAGTGGCTGATTAGTGATCAGGCATCCTTAAAGGGAACTGATCTCAGACAGAGTCTGCTTAATCATCAGACATCTTTTATCGGAACTTGTCTGATAGACAGTGTTCAAATAGTGATCAGGCATCCTTAAAGGGAACTGGTCTCATAAACAGTATATCTTACTAGAAATAGCGTAAAATAAACATTCACTGTCAAATATCCAAGATAACCCCTTATCGGCCATTATGTTCATCAAAACCATCTTGAAACTAAATACGTTAAATAAGAGACTAACAGGAACCTACATAAGAAATTTGAGAAAGATCCTCGAAGTACGTACATTCAATGTCAAAATCCAAGATGGTAACCTGTGATGGCCACCTGACGGTCATTTTGTTTCTCCAAGTAATGTCAAAATTAAACATGCTCAATGAGAAACTAAGGGATATCGTCTGCTGGACAACTGAACTACTTGTTAGTGAAGCGGACGTTACACCGATCATTCAATCAATCAAAAACTAAGGGAAACCTACATATGAAATTTGAGAAAGATCCCTCAAGTCCATTCACTGTCAAATCCAAGATGGCCACCTCCCTGCCATTTTTTTTAATTGGACCCATCTTAAAAAAATTATGCACAATCCTAAATAATAGCTGAATTTATTTGATCATCATTTTGTACATAAAATACCCCTGCAAGTGTACATGTAATAATTATATGCATCACTGGCCATTTGTATGATAAAGATGACAGAGTAGGAAATTTCTATCTTGCACGCCATTTCATGCGACACGACATCACAATGGCTCGACAATGACATGACGTCACGAATTTGGAACTCTCCAATGCTGCAATGCGGAAAAGGCGACGTGATGAAATTAAAAACCTTT
>NW_018480763.1:0-1180 GCF_002113885.1 Mizuhopecten yessoensis | reverse complement strand
GAATGATGGAACCCATGTAAATCCATTAACTGTGAATAATATACTTTAGTTATAAGCTAACTAGGTTCAACGAGCCTCCTGAAACATGGTATAATAAGATTTTAATCACCCTAAATTCTAACCCCCTGATAAGTCATATTCAAAGACCCCAATTAAAAATCAGAAATTATATATATATGAAATTTGAAAATATTAAACATTTATATTAGCTATTATAATACTACTATAATACTACTCAGCAAAATTAACGTGGTCAATGGTAAGGCATTAAGGCTGATATCTTCATAAAAATAGTTCGCCTAACTTATAACATGTTAATCTCTTTTGCGACCAAACTGAAAGTTCATTTATATACCTAGGTCATGCAGAGCTTGATATCTCCTTTACTAGCTGTCGAGAGGCATTCCGACCTCAAATCAAGACAGATGTAAAAACACTGAAATCATAGTAAAATTCTACCCGGACGTTTTACTATGATTTTTGTGAATTCCCATAGCCACAATCACTTTGAGGCCTGTATGATCAAACTTATGTATGTTTCTGTATGTATGTTTCTGTATGTATGTTTTTCCATGTAACAATGCTCATCAATAAATAATGCAATGAAAATGGACGTTATGCGAATAAATAAATAAAATAGAAAGAAAAGAGAGAAATACACGGAGTCAGTTTGTGGGTTCGAACTCTAAAAGAAGATTTAGTTCCACATTGGACCGCACATGGAGGTCATCTTTTTTTAAATTTTTGTTTGTTTGTTAAACTCAACAACAAAAAAGACAGTATTACTACACATAGATACAATCCAAAACATATACCGTACAATGTTATTGCTATTCAACCCACATGCTTGATATCCCATTCTTTTCTTTCTAGAAACAAATCAAAACTTGGCAAGTTTTCGGTATTTGAAGTATCTGAATCGACGTACTTAATCAATTAATATATGAGTTCAGCTTCTTCTTCTTTAATTGCTAAGAATTGTATACATGAAAAAATAATATGAAAAATCGCATATCATCAACATTTTCAATCTCCATTGTCAGAGACCGATCTATAATCGAATGCGTATAGTGGCCGGTCAGGAACAAATACTAAATGTCGTAAACTCGCTCCCTTAGACAAACAGTCGACAACGCGAGAATACCACAACAACACGAGAATACCACAACAACACGAGAAT
>NW_018480762.1:0-1179 GCF_002113885.1 Mizuhopecten yessoensis | reverse complement strand
TACCCGTATCATACTGACAGACGACTAATACCCGTATCATACTGATAAACGACTAATACCCGTATCGTATCCCTTCAAGTGTCTCGCCAGAAACATGGCTGCGTATTGATGGTCGTACAAGTTCTAAATTTAAGTCAGACAAATGCGTTTAAATTTCTGGAAATAAGCTGTATATATATGTAGGTATTCCCATGGGTACCCGCACGCTACATTGTAGCTTGTTGATGTCTCGCTTTGTGTGATGTAGACATTTTGTGTGTGCACTTCGTTACCTTTCTGATGTACGAGTTACCTATTTGCGTGGTCGCGTTTTGTTCCCATTTGACATGTCGAGTGTGTTCGTGGGCTGTTTGGTGCCGACATGCAGGATCACTGATATGCCGTCTCCGTTCGCCTACCTGAACTCTTTATCGCTGTCTGTTCTTGTTTTTGAAGTAGCGTGTTTACTACACTGGCATGGCCACACACAGGCTGGTCACTTCGGACACACAATCCTGCTATTTGGAGCATTTCCAGGCACGTCTAAGTAAATGAAACGTTTCCGGCCTTTCGGAAGCTTTTATAATTTATTAATTTGTCATGAGTGATTCCGCATCAACGGTTTACCAGGAGCATCCTGATCTGATCCTGGTATTGATCAAAAGTGGCCTCTCCACACGCCATGATACTGTCATATTTCTTATTCATATCTAATACACTGGCTACCACGTGCACATTGACGGATGGTCGCGCGTGGTAATTATATATAATGGCCAGTCAGTTTGACCAATCAATATTATGTTCTTTATCCAACACAACGCCGTCCAGTCAATTAGCTACTTACTGTTGACCGGGTGAGACAGGAAGTTTGGACATCCCTGTCTAATTCCCTCTCTCCACCAAATACAGCGCACGTAACATGTCGCTCACACTCATGCCAGCGTTACAATGGCGAGAACTGGCAGAGAACATATACAGGGATACCATCGAGCCCAAAATGCTCAGTGTATTTGAAAACCGCAGTAATAATTTTCTAAACGTAAACAACACCATGGCGATGGATTAAAGGTTTTGGCACAGAATAACGAACATGTGTAAACTTACAGACATTGTGTACCGGTCGCGAAGTGTAAACGTTCAGACCTGACGTACCCAAGTGTAAACGTTCAGACTTGACGTACCCAAGTGTAAACGTTCAGA
>NW_018480761.1:0-1179 GCF_002113885.1 Mizuhopecten yessoensis | reverse complement strand
ATTTTACATGTTTTAGGGGTTTAGATCGACTTTTGGTAAAAATGATAGCCCCGATGATCATATTCTCAGGTCCCTGTAGCTTGTAGTCACTGATGTGAGATGTGAAATCGACAATACACCAGAGGTGGTATGCAGGTTATTGGAAGAAGTAGATGTGGTGCATTTCAAGATATTAGCATGAAAATATATGTTTTATTACAGTTTGATAAACCATACACAACATAATGTAATTTAATGAACCAACCAAAACAGCCACAGTAAAAAGTGCACATAATTACACTAACCGTTGACACCAACATGAGGAACAAGTGGTATATGAGTTTATCAAATTTTCATATCCATGCTGATTTTAACACCTACATTAGTATATGTAGGAGCTAGGAAAGGGTTGACATTAATTTTCCATCTGCAAGTCTGGCCCAATTAACCTACAATGTATTATTGGTTGTCAATACGGTGAACACTGATTGACATACATGTATAGCATGTCACATAGATCTTACTTACTTTACTTCCCCCTGTGGTCCTGGGCAGGACATAGCTAGGCCAACAAGTCGTCTCCAGGCATCTCGATCCTGGGCCAGCCGTTCAAGCTGCCCTAATGTCAGTCCCATCCTCTTCGAATCAGCCTCTAGGTATCGCTGTCAGGTGTTCCTTTGACAGCCTCTTTTCCGCTCTGCCTGTGGGTTCCAGGTTAGGGCTCGCCTTGTGGTGCTGGGGGTGGCTTCCTTAGTGTATGACCAATCCACCTCCAGCGTTTTTTGAGGATGTCTACCCCTACTGGCTGCTGTTTGGTTCTTTCCCACAGGTTATGGTTGCTGATGATGACTGGCCATAGAATGTGGAGAATTCTTCTTAGACAGGTGTTAATGAAGGTCTGTATTTTCTTTATGGTGGTGACAGTATAACATAGTCCACCATGTCTCAGAGCCATAGAGTAGTACAGGCTTCACAGTGGTGTTAAAGATCCTGATTTTGGTGTTCAGAGTCAGGCCTGTGGAACCCCAGATGTTTTTCAGCTGATGGAATGCTGTCCTGGCCTTGCCAATTCTTGCTCTTATGTTGTTTTCTGTCCCATCCTGTTTGTCTACTATATGCTGCCAAGGTATATGTGGAGCAGTCCACATCATCCTGCGCTTGGCCTTCTATCATAGTGAGGGGGGGGGGGGGGGGGGGGGG
>NW_018480760.1:0-1179 GCF_002113885.1 Mizuhopecten yessoensis | reverse complement strand
TAGGACCAATTCCACACACAATCCTTACTTTACTAATTTTGCTTTATCTGGGAAGCGTAAATGCTCAGAATCAAAATGAGAGTTGAATATATAGCAAAAGGACATAACTCAATGCTACTCAAAGCGTTAGTTTCTATATATAACAGAGAATGCTCAAATAAATAAACAGCTTCTAAGTGGAAATTTTCTGAATGTATAACTGCATGGTGCAGTGGTACGCTTTACATTAAGTTTGCTGAAATCACTGCATGAACAATTCCATTACCTGCATGAGTCTTAGCATTTGGTTGTTTCTGGGCCTGGGCCTGAACCTGGGCCTGAATCCATGAAACAGTTCTCATGCTCAAGCCTAATTTCTTGTTCCAGTTATAAAATTTCCAAAAAATATAATTTTTCAATGATTTGGAGAAAAAAAAATGAAGAGTCGACTTAAAGCGAGATACTGTTTAAATGTTTACATTTGACTTTTTGATTGTTTTAAATGATTTAAGTAAGTATCATGAAATTTGGTTTGGGCACAGAATCCATGCTTGAGCAAAGGATTGTGGTCTTATTAAGAAAATACACAAAAAAGAGTGTTAGATAATGTGTTGATCAAGTTAACCACACATTGTCCCGGATCCTGTGTCCTGACAGTGTGGTATTAGTGAGGTAAACTTTCTCTGTTACCTACTTACCGGGGGATAATCTCTTAAAATATAGGTCACCTGGATTTCTATCCATACACAGGTACACGCCTGTTTTTTTGTTGTTATTTATTGGTTATATACCTGTCATTATTCAACAGGTTTGCTAGTATATATATACACATAAGGCTAGGTCATTGATCTATTACAGCAACAGGTCTGATGATCAATTTGTTGAACGTAACACAATAAAAAACATTTGTAATAATACATCTGTCAAACCAGCTCTAAACAAAAATAGGCATTGTTCTATGTGTGTGTTACAGTGATTTTGCTTTTGAACCTGGAGTTTGGAGGTGGGATAGGGAGTAGGGGAATTAGGGACTGTAAGCTTTAAAGTTTTTATCCAGCAACCATTTTCAATATAGACAGCACTGCTTTCAAAACCAGGGGCAGCAACAGAAAATAGTTTGCCTGTATTTAAAATCTCATCTGCATCAATCTATTCATATCTTAGGTTTGGTTTTGTCCATTTTGAAATTGAAAAAAAAAA
>NW_018480759.1:0-1178 GCF_002113885.1 Mizuhopecten yessoensis | reverse complement strand
CCTAGTAACGGTGAGTATGATAAGTGTCAAAATTAGTCAAGGTAATTGTGATAATTGTCGCCCATAGTCACGGTGAATGTGATAAGTGTCACCCCTAGTTATGATGAGTGTGATAAATGTCACCGCTAGTTACGGTGAGTATGATAAGTCTCACTCCTGGTCACGGTGTGTGTGATAGGTGTCACAACTAGTCACGATGAGTGTGATGAGTATCACCCTGAGTCAGGGTGAGTGTGATAAGTGTCACCCCTAGTCACGGTGAGTGTGATAATTGTCACCCCTAGTCACGGTGACTGTGATAAGTGTCATCCCTAGTCATGGTGGTTGTGAGAAATGTGAACCATAGTTATTGTGAGTGTGTTAAGTGTCACCCATAGTCACGGTGAGTGTGATGAGTGTCACTCCAAGCCATGTTGAGTGTGATAAGTGTCATCCATAGTCGCGGTTAGTGTGATAGGTGTCAAAACTAGTCCCGATGAGTGTGATAAGTGTCACCCCCAGTCCCTGTGAGTGTGATATGTGTCACAACTAGTTATGGTTAGTGTGATAGGTGTCACAACTAGTTATTGTGAGTGATAAGAGTCACTCCTAGTCACTGCGAGTGTGATAACTGTCATCCATAGTCGCGGTTAGTGTGATAAGTGTCACCCCTAGTCACGGTGTGTGTAATAGGTGTCACAAGTAGTCACGATGAGCATGATAAGTGTCACTCCTAGTCACAACTAATTACGTTGAGTATGGTAAGTGTCACCTCGAGCTGTAGTGTTATTAGTGACACCATAAGTCTTAATGACTATTATAAATGCGACCCCTAGTGACGGTTAGGTGTTATAAGTTTCACATGTAGTTACTTTGTTACTTCCTCTGATTGCATTTAACTAGATTTGCGTTCCCTTTTCTATTTTTCGCATATATAGATATACCTATTGCTGTCATAAATATAATGATTTTCCTAAATTGATGAGTTTTACATTTATATTCACATTTTAGCTTGGTGTTGGACTGACGCAATCTTACTCGGAGGAGGTGTGGTTGCGGGGGTTGTAGCCACCCCCTTTGTAGTATCGGCTGGATTAGGGGTTGTTGGTTTCTCCGCCGCTGGAACCGCTGCCGGGTCTACTGGAGCTGCTATTATGTCAACCTATGGCGGCAGTATCGCCGCTGGCAGTGCCGTTTCT
>NW_018480758.1:0-1177 GCF_002113885.1 Mizuhopecten yessoensis | reverse complement strand
AAATCTTAAAACTGTAAACATCTGCTACGTTTTATTCAAGATGGTGTACTTTTAATATAAACTGTATTTCCTAAAGAAGGGTGACCATACTTTCCCGTGAATACGACCGGCCCCCTGGGGTGACGGGAACGACCCCCAGGGACAGATGTGTCGAGACGTATACAACCTGATGTATTGCATTGCCAGTTCAAAGATAAGGCGAACATGCAATTACAACCGTAGTAATTTTGGGGACCCCACGTCACGTGACCCCTGATCTCGCTGTATACTCTATACCATTCCTGGCCTGTTACGGTAAAATGAAACAAAAATAAGCAGGGACCTTTTAAATGTTCATTGGCGTAATCCCATGCATAAATCACGCTAACGGTATCAAAAGCAAAAGCAGTGTCGACCTGTTTATGCAAAATGTATTCCTAAAATGTCATTACAAACATCCTCTTGTGGCTTTCGTCGTCATCACCACCTTTGCGGTTTAAATTGCATATCATATTTAGGCACCGTTTCTATTGCAATGCCACATATTTAGACAGACTTTGTCTTTGTTGGTGGAATGTGTTAAAATTTGATTTCCCGTTATTTTAATTTAGATAAACAAAAGAAAAAACTACCAAATCGTCAATACTTAAAGCCAAAATTCGAACAGGAACTGTGGAGACACCAAAATAAAACGGAAAAAATTAGGAACACTCAAATACTACCAGAGAGCGTGTCCTATACCATAAACGGTCAAGATGTCTCCAGTCATATCCAGGTGAGTATATATGTAGTTCATCAAAGAGCTTTCCAGGTTGATACTGATTCTTACCAGTTGAAATAATGTTATTTTGGCGACCGTAAAATTACCCCAGCGTAGTTTGGAGTAACTCTGGCAGAAAACCCTGTCTACTAAACAGTTTATTAGTATACAGGACGCATCTCTCCTGAAAATCCGGGTAATAACTTCGACATTTTACTCCATGGTAAATGTCATAAGAGTTTGGTAGCCAGGTGTCAATTATTATCATACTGCAGGCAAATGTAATATACTTTGATTGTGAAGTGGCCATGTTTGTCATACTGTAGGTAAATGCCATAGAATTTAATACTGAGGTGGCCATTATTGTCACACTGTAGGTAAATGCCATATAATTTTGGTGTGAAGTGATAATTATTGTCATACTATTTGGTTTGGTTT
>NW_018480757.1:0-1177 GCF_002113885.1 Mizuhopecten yessoensis | reverse complement strand
CACATTTGAACTCTTCCGATTCAAAGATTGGAATAGTTCATTATGCAATTTCAGGGGTGAATGAGTTAAACTGGAGTTTCCTCTCTCATTTATAGAGTTATGCCCCTTTGTTAAAACACTAATCCTTCTAAAGGGTACATGAGTTGCACTGATTTGAATGAAACTTAGTACACATATATACTTCTATTGTGGGAATGTTAGGAATGTATATAAATTGGAGTTACCTTCATGTATACCATTTATGGAGATATGCCCCTTTGTTTATAAACATTTGCGCAAAGCTTCTAAAGTGCTGAAATAATTTGAATGATACTTAATTGGTAAACATGAACACTTAATATTTTGCTAGGATGTTAATAAAGTATATAAAAGTTTCATCTCCCATTTAAATGGTATTACTGCTTTCATGTGTGGAGTTATATTATGACCCTTTGTTTAATTGTTTCTTCTCTGTTTTCAAAAGTTGAAGGGCAGATATCTTTTTTCTGTTCATTGAATAAAACATGCTTATACATGGGTATAAGTGGAACTGGACTGGGTCGATTGTCGGTGACCAGGTAGCTCAATTATTATAGCGTCCATCTAGAGTTTGGAGGGTCATGGGCTTGAATACTAGTCGAGTCTTGGAAAAAAAATTGGTACGCTTGTCATTGTTAACCCTTGTTTCGAGCACTGGGTGAATACTTTGCAAAGGAATACCTGAACCTTGGTTAAATGTCATATAAACAGTTGTGTCTTCATGGGCGAAGACTTAATAAAGCGGAACTGGACTGGGTGGAATGTCCGCGACCAGTTTGCACAATCAGGAAAGCGCCTGTGTAGAGTTCAGACGCTCCTGAGTTTGAATCCCAGTTTGGCTTTGTATTTTTCTTTCTCCTATTATACATGAATTTTAGGACATGATCAGAAATATGGAATATCTCATACAGGAAAGAGTGCAGATACATGCATATATGTCTGGGGTAAAAAGGATTGACCTAACGGAGAACTTGTAATACATCACCTTCACTCCCGTGTTGGTAATTAAGATTTTGGAAGTTGTGAATTTCAAGTTTTCTCTTGAGAGTTGACTTGTATGTTACATTGGTGTAATTTTGGCCTCATTCTTGTTTAGGGCTGATAATCAATAGGCGAGTTCCCTGGTCACTTGTAGCGGCCGTTATAAACACACACTATA
>NW_018480756.1:0-1177 GCF_002113885.1 Mizuhopecten yessoensis | reverse complement strand
TATTTACTATTTAATAGAACAGACTTCTATATCTATTATTTAATAAAACAGATTTTATATCTACTATTTAATAGAACAGACTTCAATATCAACTATTTAATAGAACTTACTTATATATCTACTATTTTATGGAACAGACTTCTATATCTACTATTTAATACAACAGACTTCTGACCTTAATCTATATCTAAAGTGGAGATTTACAAAACTTTTTGATAAACTAGAAAATGTCTGTAATGCCCCCGTCACCATGTGAAAATTAGATTCAGTGTCTGATGTTCAATAAAATGTTACAACCACTTTGATCACGAGACAGGACGGGACGGGAAGGGACAGACATGGGCATCACTATATCCCCCCATTTTATGGCCGGGGCATAAAAAGGATCCATGTTCGATATGAATTACAAACCTGATATATGACAAATCCTATATAGAGGTTTTTCTTGCCTTTCTGTTTCATTTTCCGTCTATCTTTCTGCATCATTTGTATGATGAAGCTGCAAACATTGTCGCCATCCTCATCCATGTCAGACAGAGTCACCCTGTACTGGGGATTCGTCCAGTGGGTGTCTACAACATAAATAAAACAGAAACCCAATACAGGACTATCTAACTTGAATCCAGCATTAACCCTCGAAGAAGGCCAGGAGGCTTAAGTATTGGGACCGAAAGTGACATTTGTTTGATCATAAACCCAATAGTTTCATAAATCGCTCCTTTTCTTAAAAAACCAATTACAATACTCACAGCAGTATCATAATACATATGTGTTTTCTTTCATCACAGCACTAATAGTGTATTATTCCCAGAATACATTTGATGGCTTGTCTTTAGCCAATAGTATTCATGTAAAATAAATGACATTTGGCATACCCTGCTGTGCCGGTCTGCCCCCAGCATTGAATCCGTGCTGCCACGAGCCCTGGTACTCTGCCGTATGCCACTGTTTAGGCATTTCTATTGGCGAGTCTGGTGTCAGGTTACAGATATCAAGGCTATCAAAGTTGTGCTTGAAGTCTCCAAACTCCATCCTTCAATCAGACAACAGGAACGTTTTAAGATATTCCATATGCCTACCTGTTACTTGCAGCTAGCTTAGATGACACTCACTTTGACTACGACATGGACTAAGATATAGACTTTACTATACATAACATGTTGACCACAACATCGAC
>NW_018480755.1:0-1176 GCF_002113885.1 Mizuhopecten yessoensis | reverse complement strand
CATTTATACAAAGTCTTGTCCTTACACTAAGTCACACATTTATACGAAGTTGTGTTATTACAATTAGTCACACTTTTATATAATGTTGTGTCAATAATCAGTCAAACGTTTACACAATATGATGTCTTTAATACAAAGTCACACATTTTTACAAAGTTCTACATTTTATACAAAAGTTCACAGAAAGACGGACATTTAGATAAATTTGTCAGAGATTTACACAGTCGTACACCGATATCAAGTCTTGCAATTTTTACAAAGTAATATAACACAGTCGTTATGCATTTGTATAGTCATAAAAAGTCGTACATTTATACAAAGTTGTACATTTATACATGATTGGGACATTTATACAAGTTTGTACATTTATACACACACAACTCTGTTCAGATCCTGTATCACAGCAGGTTATAACTTTCTGACACCCTTTTGTAAACGATCTGACATAGAATATAAATACATACACATGTACCTCCATTTACACAAACATGTACCCTATGTACACACACAGGTTCCCCCCCACATATTCTGTTCACATTTATACTCTAACAACTGAACACATTTAACATTACATATTGCATTAACACAAAGTGTAAACATACGAGTCAGACATTAATGATATGTTAACACATTGTGGAAATTGATTGCATGGACAACATTCTAACAGTGTGTTAACACATGGTATATAATGTTAAGTGTTAACACTTTAAGAAAAAATATTAAATATTTTTGAAATGTTGACAGTTCATATTTTGACACAAAATGTTAACATATGACATAGCACAAAGTTGACATACTGTGCTGAAATGTGACTGTAATTCCATGAAAACAAATGTTTAAACATGAAAAGAATAGTTGACACAATGTTATAACACAAATTGTTGACGAGTACACACTGTATTAACTTGTGTCAACATATAACTATGTTGACATTAAAACACATGTTGTCACTTATGTATGAGAGTGTAAAAATTACTCGTGGCAACATGGTGCTAACATGTCATCAACGGTTAACAAAACTTATTACATGGAAATATCATGCTAACGTGTATCATACCAACGATGACATAATGAAAACACATGATGTCACTGAATCATGACACAAGAAGAGAACATGATGTGTTGACATAATCTATAAACTCATTCACCCCTGAAGACACATTTGAACTCTTCCAA
>NW_018480754.1:0-1176 GCF_002113885.1 Mizuhopecten yessoensis | reverse complement strand
CTCAAATGATAACAAACCGAGAGGAAATCTATGTGTGACATGTAAATATAAATGTACTGTGTACATTTGCAGGGTTTATGAAATATAAGTGATATTAATATAAAAATAAGTGTACATCTGCAGCATGTATGAACTTTTATAATAATTAAGCCCTGTTCTGTTTTTAACAGAGGTATACCAATTATGTTGGATAATAGGGTTTGTGCTTTTTCCTGGAGAATGTGTGATTAAATATGTAAATAGATAGTACCACTGTTAGTATTTATAATAAACTATGTACCAGAGTTGTCAGTATAGAGGGACAGTATGTTGATATTTCAATTCTATTTACTCAATATGCTGGTCGTTGCTGATCAAGGAGGTATTTAGTGGGAATATTGTTCAACGTGTGTAATTAATTAATGTATATGTTTATTTCTCTTGCAGAGGGAAATGTATGTGCTGCTATGTTTGTATTGCAGGAGTGCTCCTGTCATGGTATGGCTATGATACAATCAATTTAATTAAGTTATAAATACTAATAGTTAGCATGATAAATAAAATTATTTTGGTTTAACTTAGGTAGTTTCCTGGTGATGACGGAAGTAAATGTGGGACACATTTCTCTGAAGGAGGGGAATATGTAACCCAGTGTACTTTGTACATGCACAAAGTACAATTGGTTACATTTACATTAAGACATTTTAAGTTTCAACTTATTCCTATATCAATCAATATTATAGAATAATAATTAATATATATTAAACATAGTATGTATAAAGGGTATTTATACCGTTAACATGTACATGAGTAACTATTAATGAAGATAAATGTGTTCTATGTATAATAATTATTTATTTCCGTTATTCATCATCTACCATATTGAATGCCAGTTAAATTATCATTGTCAAAATGTAGGAAATAACTTGTGCCAAATCCTATTTACTTTATAATCACGTAGAGGTCGTTGATATTGAATTGGTGTTACTTATCCTAGATATCCAGGGGTTACGCTCACTAAAGCTCTCTGAACCCCCGGAATATGTCATAGCAAAATTGAAGGTACGAACATAGCTGCTTGATTGGTCTCAGGTAAAATAAAATGATCAATCGCTACGCTGATGCCTGTCCTTTGAAGATTACAAAGGAGCGGCGACACTCGACTTCAAAGCCTGTCATTTTTTACCGTTACGCGAC
>NW_018480753.1:0-1175 GCF_002113885.1 Mizuhopecten yessoensis | reverse complement strand
TTCCATGTACCTGAGATGGTCAGTGAGCCTACCTGCTGTGCGTGGAGTTTCCATGTCCCTGAGATGGTCAATGAGCCTACCTGCTGTGCGTGGAGTTTCCATGTCCCTGAGCTGGTCAATGACGGCCAAAATGACTGGTAGCATCATGGAGGTAGAGGCCGTATTACTGATCCACATGGACAGGAACCACGTAGGGAGCATCAGACCAAGCAAAAGCCTATTTCATCAGGCAGATCAGTGAGCGTGGTCGGGACGAATGAAGGTACAACGATAGAAAGTTAGTGGGACGCAGTTTAGATTTCAATAAAGAAACGAAACACTACTACTCCTTCCAGCATTGGAAAATAACAACAGCTGCTAATAATGTGTGATTTCAAGTCAGAAAATCGCGAATATTCTATATTGTATTATTGTTACCGTGAAAATAGTGGGAACAATACATTTATGGATCATCTGTATATAGGAGACGCACATCAAGACACAAGACTTGGTTTAAAGCCAATTAATAATAACAAGATTTGTTTTCAGAGACACTCACATGTTTGGCTGAGTACCTAGGAACAGTATTATCCTCAGTGCTATCCTCTTGTGTAGATTAACTTCCTCTACAGCCACGGCTAATATCAGACCCCCGATAAATAACATGGATGTTTCCTGTATCAGATAAAATAAAACTGCATAATAACTTAAGTATATTTGTACTTTATTGCTAAATTTTATTAGTTATTTTATAATACTCTATATTCTATGGCTATTATATTAGTTATGGTATAGATAATATAGATAATATTTATTATATACAGTTGACGGTCGCTTATATAAGCCATACCTTTGGAGGCATGACAAGACGATATTGACAATGGTGGAAGAGTACTTTCTAGCGGTACTATACAATATACACTCCACTTCTAGAAAATAGTATTTATATTTATGTAGGTGAGCTTATCATTCTCTTATGAACAAGATATAAGTATTCTTATATTGATAAGCATAACAAATATATTGACCATATTGACCATCTCTGGCGATGTAGACAGTATCCATACATATAGTTGTGTGCACAGATAGTATAGTGTCCATCCCTGAGGAACTATACTGTATCCATATTTCTAAACATTTTCTTCATGTTTGTAAGTATGGATTATGAGAAGTTCTTTTTACACATTATCATTATC
>NW_018480752.1:0-1175 GCF_002113885.1 Mizuhopecten yessoensis | reverse complement strand
AGATCACAGATGGTTTTAGGTTTGGTAGATCACAGATGGTTTTAGATTGGGTAGATCACAGATGGTTTTAGGTTGGGTAGATCACAGATGGTTTTAGGTTAGGTAGATCACAGACGGTTTTAGGTTAGGTAGATCACAGATCACAGAAGAAGGGTTTTAGGTTTGGTATTTTTCATTTCAGTAAAAATCTGTCCGTTGGTTTTGGGTTCGACATCTTTTTAACCGTTAACATTATATAGATTCAGCTATACCAGGTATTAACGTCACAGACTAAATCAACATTGAAATGTAATACTTCTGTGTATGGTAATGTTTGGGTCCAAGAGATTGTACTTTTAGACACTTTTGTACCCATGATATCGACAACATCAGCTGATAAAGATATCGTAACACAACAGCTCTCAGGGTCTCCTCCTTTTTAAGTCAATCATGGGTTTGTATTTTATCGTCATATTACCACACATTGTTCAAAATTTTCATCCATTTTGTTTTCTCCGATCTTAATATGACTCAGCAAAATCCAACGATCACTCATTTTTTTGCAGTGACTTGATGCGGTATCGACATGCATGTGAGTAGCCACAGACCTGTGATGCTGGAGTTGGCCAAGACATGTGCATCATGTCAGACTATCGGTGAAAAAAGCCAGCATTGGAGATTAATGGCCGGTCTCTAGTGGCATCGCTTGTCTACAGCAATCAACAAAGATCCCAACATTCAGTGTACGGCTGCCAAGTACTGTCCGAAATATCAAAGTCATGAAAATTGAAAGGTTCCTGAAGGACCATACAACTTTGCAAATATTTTGGACTAGACACTGCTGCTGTGACGAAAACAATAACTAGCTAACTTCGGCCATGCCTTAATGAAGGTCTGGTGTGTGAACATGTGGAGTTGCATGTTAAATATAATCAATCGAGGAACTTGCCTGCTTCTTTTGGAAAATGGGTGGCTTATTTGCAAGGAGCAGAACAACAGGGTATAGAATGCTATACAGGGGTCCCTTTATGAAAAAAAAACAGAATTAAAGGTAATGATCTTTGGGCTGTTCTATGTCAGTTTTCATTGGTGCTACCTAGCACTATTCTTTGTCAGTTTTCATTGGTGCTACCTAGCACTATTCTTTGTCTGTTCTCACTGTTGCCATATCGGCTATTCTTTGTCAGTTCTCACTG
>NW_018480751.1:0-1174 GCF_002113885.1 Mizuhopecten yessoensis | reverse complement strand
TGTAAATAAGTGAATGACTATGAAGAAGCGTCAACAGAAGCAATGGACTATGCTTACAAAGACGTCGACCACCATGAACCACGAAGCAAGCTACAGTGCAACTATGTATGGACTTAACTGTTATTGGTTGTAACCATGGTAGTTTGGGAGCAATCGATCATGGTGCTATAACAGCAATTTAATCTAAACCATATTTTAACATACAACGTGGTATTGAAGTAGTGAGCTATACATATCAAATCTGCATTGAGAGATTATCTAAGGGATGGCTCAAAAGTGCCCCTTAACTGAGATAGTCTCTTAATAGAGTATTTTAAAATACGTAGTAAGCTGCTTGTAGGGATCTCATAGCTAGATTTTATATCGACTGTGGCGGTATAAATGTAATGAATAGTCAGGATTATTCAGTTGCAAATGATGAATTATACAATTTTACCGATATTTTCACAGAATTTAGCTAGCTGAAAACGTTTTAGAAAGGTTAAGTAAGATAACAGAAAGAAATATAATATTAGCAATAGAAATGTTAGAATTCAATAACTGTAACTTTCAGACATTACAGACTTTTATAGATACATCGGTTGATATACCTGTCCGTTGATATCATTTTCTGTTATAAATATTGTACATGTATATTTAAGCCGAATACAATGTCTATAACAATTCACAAGAGCTAGAATATGCTTCCCGTGTATTACAGAATTAGTGCTAGGGCGTGGTTTTGGAGAGATTACCAATTAGTGAACTAATAAACACCCTCTCCTCAGTATACATCACACGGTTTTTAACAATGACTAAGGAAATATGGGTTTATAACTTGATACCTTCTTTAGTTTTCTTCAAACATACCTGCATAACACTTCAAATTGGATTTTCTAATTGTTTTCTCCTTGAATAAAACACTAATAAAAAGGCCCCTGGCGGACAAAGCATAGAAAATTAATATGATTAAACAGGAAGGAAACAACCGAAAACAGAGGTTTCCAGCCGACGATTTACTAGTTTTTATTCTTAATTACATAAAATATTGACATTTTTTCTTATATTTTTTATTAAAATACAGTTTATTATTCGTACATGTACAGGATGTCAGTTAGAAGGTAAATACGCATGTTGTAGCAGCCTGATACAAAAGTCAATGAAAAATTGTGTAAAAAATAGGTTTTTGTGTATT
>NW_018480750.1:0-1173 GCF_002113885.1 Mizuhopecten yessoensis | reverse complement strand
TATATCAGGTGACCGTTAAGGCCCATGGGCCTCTTGTTCATATTAATGATCTTGACACGCTTTCCAGGTCACATATAGTCCAATGTGTTCAAACCTTTAAGCTATCTCATCTCAATAAACAAAAGGTCTATGGTGGTGATATTTGGTGGGATAAAGGGATAATGTTTGTTCATCTCAATGTCCTTGTTTGACTTTCAATGTCACAGGGGTCAAATGTTTAAATCTTTTTAACAGGTTCTTTTGAATGACTTGGAGCCATAGATACTGTTATGTTACCTCCAGCTCTTATATATATATTGAAGATGAGTTATAGAAAGCTCCACCGAACTCACCAAAAATGAATCCTTAAAGAAATACTTCAAAATCAGCATACCCTGGTCATCCTGTCGAGTAGTTATTAGTCTCCGTCAGAAAGATTCAAGGGGATGTAGCAATAATGCTAGATGAACATCCATCCATTTGTACTTTTTATCCTGGAAACTTGCTTCTGAAAGAATGTTTCCATCAACCTCAAATTAGGCACTGTGTGTGCATGGGTTATCCAACAGAAAAGGAAGAAAACCCAGTTTTGGATGTTCATCAAAGGTCAAGGTCACTTACTAAACACTTTATTTTATTTTCTGGTTCAAACTTTAGCACAAGTGATTAAACAAATTTCAAGCTCAGATTTGGTTTGTGAACTGCCCTAGGGATCCAAGAGGAAGAACCCAATTCATTTTAATCGAAGTCAATCAAAAATCAAGGTGACTTCAAATTAATACAATTAAAATCACCAGATAACTTAATGAATGATCCTATGATTTTTGTGTGGCGTGTATCAAAAGTAAAGGTCATCAGTGAAAATAGAATATTTTCTTGTTCGTATCTTAATCAACATAGAATAAACAAATAATCAAACCAAGTTCAAAATGAATACATTGGTTACCCTTGAGAAGATGAAGAACATCATTAAGTAAATTAGGGAATGATTTGTCAGAGGTCAAGGTCAGAGTTACTGAAAATATAATGTTCTTGTTAAGACTATTGATTGCATAAAATTCAAGACTCATTATGTTCGTTGCCCCAGGAAAGAGGAACCCTATTGAATTTTGGCATGGTTTGTTAATGGTCAACGTCACCGTTACTAAACATAGTATTTTTAGGTCACCTGAGCTTTAGCTCAAGTGACCTATT
>NW_018480749.1:0-1173 GCF_002113885.1 Mizuhopecten yessoensis | reverse complement strand
AAAAAAAAAAAAACACTGACCAATCTCTAGGCTGAACCATGTCCTTTGAAGATTACAGAGGACCGACAACAAATTTCAAAGCCAGACAAATTTACCGTTACGCGCCCGATCTTTTGATGTACATCAAAGCGTTCGGTTTGGCTATGACACATTCCAGGGGTGCAGAGAGCAAAAGTTAGATAAAGCCCTGGATTTTCGAGGTTGCCCGACTACGTATATTTTGGAATAATATTTTCAAATGATTGAGAGAATATTCGTCAAATTAAAAAAAAGCGACCCTGTGACTCGGAACTACTCTACCAATTGAGATACCATGCAGATTACATATGCCACTCGTAACTAACATGGTGATAACTTGTTTTCAATTTAACGCCAAGATCAATCTTTTCCAGTTCATGGTGAACAACATACAAGCGAATCAAATCGGTATTTTATCAATCGTGTTCCAGGACAAGTTAGACTGTTCAGTGAAGTTATCAAACACTTCGCAATTTTCTAGTTGTACAAGGGAAAGTTAGTTCTGCCACAAACATTTTCTAGTCCGATCGAGCCAAGCCGGCTTTTCCAGCACTGAACAACATATCTTCTGGAACGGTATACAATGATGAGCTAATTTGTACTCGTGTCCTACCCTAACCAACAAAAAATCAAAACATATATTCAACGTTAAAAAAATGTGTATAAAAAAACAATAACATTGTAGCTCTATAAGTTTCCTATACACCTAAGAAACCAAGAGTTTTGATGTTTATATCAATTTGAGCTTTATTGTAACGATGGTTCCATCGCAATAGGTCGGTTATATACATGTATGAATTACCTCATCAGCAAAGGAGATTGGTATGCAAGTGAAATGATTTCCTTTATGCACCGTTCTTCAAAAACTCCGGACTAACGACGTACAATAGGCTAATTAGTTGCTGTATCTGCAATAAGATTCATCAGTTTGAAAATATGTGATATCAAAGTTTGACGTTCTACACAAAGTCATAGCTTGACGAAGGGACCAGTCGGTCTTGAAACGTTGCGACACGTTTACTACCTACATTGTGTAGAAAGTAAAACTTTGATATTAATTAGTTACTGGTTATTCTAAATGAGGTTGCCATTGACGCTTTTACACTAAACGTCAGGCGCGTAGCTGCCTATACGCGAGTACGCAGCTGAATCCAC
>NW_018480748.1:0-1172 GCF_002113885.1 Mizuhopecten yessoensis | reverse complement strand
TTTTTTTTATAAATATTCATAATTATGAATTAATGGTTCGTGAATATCTAACTCTGGTTCTGCAATGTAATTTGTTTTTAAAATATGAAAAACTAAACAAAATTTGTTTTTCACAACAATTTCACTATTTATTGGATCCATAAACTTTTTTTAATGTTTGGTGATTGGTTTCGAAAATGGAGTCTTACACAATTAACCCAATGTGTTTTGACGTAGGACTCGGATAACGCTGATGAAGGATATATGTTCACGGTAGCAAGACCATAAATATAATATTCAATTCACCACGGTTGGTGTATTGCAAATAGCTAGATCAATTCTCAGGAAAAATTCCCAGCTGTTTATGTGAAAAGTTCTAAAAATTGATGTTATTATCTAATTAAATCAATGAAAACATTTCCCCTTGTCATGATTCCGAGTGTGGAACGTGTATCAAGGACAATCGATTAAGGTGATATACGAGGCGACAGCGTTTACTGAGGTAGTTGAAGAGTAAGAAAAATGCAATTGATTTTAATAATGGTCTTGTGATCAGTCAAGTAGAACAGTTCCACAGATATTGTATCACGATTTTTGCTGTTTTCTATTTATTGTGTTAAATATGTCTGTATTATTGAGAAAAATATATTCATTGGCAGCATGTCAATTTTATAATGTAAAGTTTGAAAAAAAGGGAGTTCCAGATTTAAAGACATAAATATGTATTATACATGTAACTATAAAAAATAAACACAGCCCTGTGTGTATATCCGTAACGGTGAGATGCGTATAACTAACATTCGATTAATAGGTCCCTCTATCCCTTTGAATTAATTTTCGAACTAAATAGAGATCAACCCGACGACTCGCAGATTCTCTCTCGACGCTGCAACTCCTAATCACGTTGTATAATGCTCGGGCATCTCTATGGAACGCGTCATCTTACGGACATTTGTAGAACATAATCGTACAATCATTATACATAGTTGCCATGTTTTACATGACAGGTATGTTTTGTTACACACAGGGTTGTGCATTTGTTACACATAAGGTTGTTTTTGTTACACAAAGGGTTGTGTTTTGTTACCAAAGGGTTGTTTTTGTTACACATTGGGTTGTGTTTAGTTACCCAGGGGTTGTTTTTGTTACACATATGGTTGTTTTTGTTACACATAGGGTTGTGATTTGTTACC
>NW_018480747.1:0-1172 GCF_002113885.1 Mizuhopecten yessoensis | reverse complement strand
TGCTAATATTTATTGTTTTGAATATGCGACGTTAAATAAAAATTCTTGTATTTCATATCTTTATTCAAGATGGAATGTAACAACCTGATAACAGTTTTGGTCTTATATGTTTTAGTTTCTCAGTAACATCACAGGCCTGTAGCCCTTTTTAAGAAGAGGGTTTAAGTTTTATTTGATAATGAATGTTTAAGGTCAACGCTGTCTGTCAAAATAGCATTAAAAGTCAAGAAACCCTGATATTTTATTGCATATTGTTCAAAGTAGCAACTTTGACGGCCTGTAAATATTGATGTACGGCACACATCCAAGATATTTTTTTTTCTTATTATGGACATAAAGATATATAAGATTTAAGATGGATATCGAATTTTACCAAAGAGAAAGTATTATTTTTGGTTTTACTATTGCATGGTCACGTTTAGATCGAAACAGGGACAAGTACACCACCCATCTTTAGAAACAGATACAGCTATACTAAATAATGAACTTCATTGAATCATGCAGCTGTTCCGTTCTACTACAGCTCATCGGTGGCGCTAGGGGCCCAAAAGGCGGATATCCAAATTGGTCTTAACTACTTTTGAAACAGAAGAGGTATGCAAATCCCCTTAATTTTATGAATTTCGAAATTTACAGAAGTACTGGATAATTTCAAATTGATCATGAGGATGTCATTTGTAGGAAATTCATGAAAATTACACAGATAACTCTTGACGTGCAGAGATCTAAGATGGCCACTGGTTCGTATCGTCCTCAAAAAACCTTGAGCATGAAATCGATATTTAATTATTTGCAGGAAATTTCAACGAGAAGAAAGCACTGACGCAGACGGATTGATATCATTAGGTCAACTTCAGTCTATAGACGACATACGCGTACAAACAAATCTTTCTACATTTGAAGCTTTGTGGCTTTATGAATCGACGTCCGAATATATACTAGGAGACTTTGTCATCTTTACAAGCATTGAATATTGTGTAGGAAACTATAGTTTATATAGTTCGTACATTGAAGTTGATGTTTGTGATATAGAAGTTCAGAGTATTTCTGCGCATATCTGTCAGGTGACCGATTTTGTCTCCTGTTACCGGATATCAGATTAATGACTGGACGAAAATGATTTAAACAATCAAACTGTGAGCGGGATCATTTCAAATATTTCCTTGTTTTGG
>NW_018480746.1:0-1172 GCF_002113885.1 Mizuhopecten yessoensis | reverse complement strand
TTGACCAAAAAGAAACAGAGTCTACATCTTAACTTGTGTTTAAGACAAGAATGTCAAAATAAGGTGGTCATTGTTTAGTATAAAGAGATTATTGTCTATTCTTTTCAATATTGATGTTAACATGACATTGTTTCCATCATTTTTGGTGACTACTTACACCTATCTGTTCTTGTATTAAGGCTATGATCTAGCTGATGTTCCATAGCTTTCCCCTGTAATGGTACCTGTCAAAATCATTTGACTATTTTCAGCATCAGCTATGAAGATGTACACTAATCAGACAAAATGATGCACGATAGATATGTGAATGGTGATAACACTATCACCTCTGCTGTGATAACAATCTGGTCTGGGCTTATCACAACTGGATCTTTGTCTGAGGCTCAAGTCTCCTGTACAACTCCAAGACAATGCATAGAGGTCCATGCCAACAGACACTGTCAGATGGAGGATAACAGTAGCTGGATTGGCAGTCAGTTACACAGTACCATATAGTACCATAGCCAAATGAGCACAGTTGTTCTTTATCAACCAGGTTCAATCATGTTGGTGTAAACGTGTAATTGTAAATTAATTACAGAACATCGTAGGGAAAAAACATGACAATGTTTGTTCCATTCAGGGTGTTCTGGAAAGGTAGACAGAATATACAGGTGCTTGGTTAACACGTCTGACACAATATACAGGTTGTTACACAGTTATGGTGATCAATACACAAAAATATCTTCTATATACCTGTACACAGGTACAGACAAACTCCTACGATAGCCAGGCTAATAGATGGCGTAAACTTGTAAATAAGGTTGGTCATCATTCATATTGATATAAACATATTGACCTCAATCAAAATTGTCAATCTTCTCCATAAAATAGTTTGTAAATTACATGCTGTATACAAAGATTTAACTGATCAACTTGATAAAAAGGAGTGACTTTTATAAGTTCAATAACAAGTTTTTGGTTTCAATGAAAACAATTTTATTGTAGTATATGATTTATTTGTCCCATTAAAAAGACATAAAATGATCATTAACTGCTACCTTGTGGTGAATCAGTATGTAAATGTACATGTTCGTATACTTGGCAAGCAATATCACCTGTATGTATTCTGTAAATATCTTATACTTAGTAAGCTATATCAACTGTGTATATCTGTACATATCTTATACTTT
>NW_018480745.1:0-1171 GCF_002113885.1 Mizuhopecten yessoensis | reverse complement strand
CCAGCAGTAGTATCACACCAACAAGCTTCAGCATGGTGCTTTCTGCAACCTCTTAATCTGATATATAGAATTCGTCTGGTCTCTGAATCCAACAGTGCTATATTTTCCTAGCGTCACCGGCCTAGGTAATCGCCAGCTATGAATAGGGTATCACGTTACTTGAATAATTATGTTTTTGTTGTCCTTTTAATCTATACTACCCATCAAGAACTATTGTCATTTTTAAATGGCTTTTATATGCACAAAATTATGTATTCGTTGCAAAAAGGTTTGCTCCTTGTAAGCCAATATATATATGTGCATGTTGTTTTGGTGGTCATAACGACTAATGAGTGTCACCCGTCCTCAGACTACCCTGGCTGTTGCGAGGCGTATGGCACCCAACCAAGCAAACAAAGTAATTATTGACGACAGTAATTTAACAGGAGACAAGTCAATAGTATCCGTGCTCGGGGTCACTAGTCATTGCGCCGGTTACCTGCACACGGTGGCGACAACCGGCACATACGCCGGCACCAGCTACAAAAAGCTTTGGAGCCGTCACCTCCAACCATATACTATGTACACTTATGGAACCGTCACCGACTCTAGCCATAATAAAAGACATTACCAATAAAAACACAACAAAAAACTGTTCCAATGTAGAATATTATTGATTGCATTATGTCATAAAGTCGTTACTAGAGGAAAGAGAAATGTGTTGTTTAAATGAGAGGATATAAGTCATAAGCGAGAGTAATATGAAGTCTTATTTGAGAAGATATATGTCACAAGATGGAGTACTGCGATCATACAAGTCAGAAGAGAGAGTACGGCTTTTTTTACTTGGGATGCTATGATTCAGAAAATAGGACTACATAATGTTAAGTCAAAGCGAAAGTAATGAGAAGCTGGAACTGTAATTAACTCATTTGTTACAATTATGTAACAAATGAGTAACATGAACAATATAAAAGGAGAGAGGAAGCCTGTATTTTGAATACGAGGGAGGACAGCTTGTGGTTGTGGTCGTATATATATACCTGTATTAGTATGCAAACGTATGAAAAACACAATATTCCAGGCATACTTACAGTGTAAATGGTTGTAATATAATTCCAGACATACTTACAGTGTATATGATTGGAATACACTTCTAGACATACTTACAGTGTAAATGATTGTAATACAC
>NW_018480744.1:0-1171 GCF_002113885.1 Mizuhopecten yessoensis | reverse complement strand
TTCTGTATTCTAACTTTTGGGCCTTGTCCAGTTTTCAATTTTTCTACCTGTTGGAGAGTAAATCTGAAAGTATGAGAATATTAAGTATTTTCACCATTCAACAGTAATGAATGTTTTGGTATAACAGGGTAAAATATCCGGTTTTATTTACGGTTTGTGTGTAGATCCTTCGTGAGATCCTGCACCGCGATGAGGTAGAGGAGGTGACGGCATGTGTTTTCAGTCTGCAACTGATGCTGAACGTTCCTGGAGTGACAGCAGCTCTCTCCTCCTCGTACGCCTCCTCCAGAGGGGACCGGAGCTCCATCAGGTCCAACACCTCCCATGTAAGGTTTGATGACAAAGTAGACTCCATTCACAAGAAGTCAGTCAAATTTACCACTGAGCAGCAGAATGAGTCAGGTGAGTGTACATTGACCATTATAAATCTGGCACTGACTTGCTGACCACTGACCACTGTCCACTGACCAGGAAGTGGGATGATTGGATATCAGAGTTATTGAAGTAATGACATTTATGTTTATTGGTGGTCAGAGGTGAAATCTGTTTAAAATATTAACAACCTTTTTTCAAGTTTCATAATTATAAGGCTTAGGGCAAGGTGTTATTGTGTGATTCCATATTCCATAATTTGAATATCAATAATTGACATCTGATAGCAAGTACACTGCAGAAGACTGACATTTGATAGCAAGTATACTGGAGAAGACTGACTCTCAGCTATTGCCATGTTTGCTCTGCATGTTCTGTCGTGTGTTAAACACATGCTTATTTCTACTTCGCATTTTGCCAATAAAAAACCCAATTTTAGTAGAACTCTGATGACTGTTACGGCCCAACGGCCTCATGTTCTGTTTTAAGATGGTGAAGAAACGAGTGAGAGTGGGGAGGAGGACTCGTCTGAGGAGGAATACGAGGATGAGGACGACAACCAGATGAGAAACAGATTCGCTTACGCCTACCAGGAAAAGGAGAAAAAGTAGGGTGGCTTTCGAAATTGTCTTCAAGACATAAATTCATGAACTTTTGTAATGGTTTTCTATGGAAAATTTCAAGTTAAAGATTTCTGTAAGTTAAGGAAGGCTCGTGACTCTGAGGCTTTCATTAACTTTTGTGATGGAAAATGTAAAGCTTTTGTAATGGAAAATATAAAGCTTTTGTAATGGATAAA
>NW_018480743.1:0-1171 GCF_002113885.1 Mizuhopecten yessoensis | reverse complement strand
GCCCCTCTGTAATTTAACACACACATGCCCCTCTGTAATTTAGACGATTTGGATGTCAAATGTGTTCATCTCTAGCATCGTCGATGAGTCATAGAGTGACGAAACGGCTGAATGATGCAGTGTGGTTACGTCTCTATAATAGGTGTAATAATCTGTGTGGGGTTGCGTTACCTTCATCATAAGGTGGACGACTCTGCTAGTAGATTTCTTGGTCCATAAGATTTGCAGAAATATCGTTGGAAACAGTTGTTTCTTTTGAGTAGTGAGTGGCACGGTTCATATTCACACACACTGTACTCAATACTTTTTTTATCATGTAATGAAGGGGTTATTCAACTCCCTTTTGTTTCAACAGTAGTTTTGACTTGTTGCCTCAGCGATTAGGGCTAGGATGACGAAACACCCGCTTAGAGCAGTTTAATTCATTGTTTGACATACTGTTTCTATCACAGAATTGTACAGGTAAAACCACATTTGTTTGACATATTGTTTCTATCACAGGATTGTACAGGTTAAACCACATTTGTTTGTCGCACCTTCTTATCTAACATTCCGCCTCAACTAAAAGTATTTCTAGGATCATTATCTGATTTTCCTGGTCCAGTGCCATTTTAAGTAATAAAGTTAATTTCTATAAGTATTTCCGGTACATGCCACTATAATCTAAATGCAGCATATCCGTTTGTCTACCGGAAGTCATGGTCGTCGATAAATTGATCCGTCGTTGAATGAAATAAACGCATCTGTGATACATACATCGGAAATGGAATTGTGTAAATTCGTGACGATTATATCCGTCTCAATCTCAGTAAAACACAGGAAGATTCCGTAACAAGGTACAACGTCCGCCGGAACTACGATTACTAGACGACATCGAAACAAAAGCACCGCAAACAGAACGTGATATTTGTATCATTAACTATGAGAAGTCTTCTTTTTTTAACATGATACGTTAAAATATATATAAACCTCTGAAAAACAGGTTTCATGTTAACTCCTGGGTTTCATTCAGCAATCCCCACATGTTTTCAACCACACCTTCTAAAGGACATATTTCACTCTATGTAACCATACATTCTACAGGAAAGATTTCACTCGATATAACCAAACCTTCTAATAGCGATATTTCACTCCATGTAACCACACCTCCTAAAGGACATATTTCACTCCA
>NW_018480742.1:0-1170 GCF_002113885.1 Mizuhopecten yessoensis | reverse complement strand
ATGATTATAATGATCTTGTGGGATATTAAAATATTTGTGTACTTATAACAGTAAATGTATAATCTTTAGTCCACTGGTACCTACCATGAATGAGAAAAATCCACCGATAAACAGTTTATAGTTTTATTATTAATAGACTTATATATAAGTACATTAGTATTTTTTTCTCATTCATTTTAAGTACCTGTGCTTCATCCGAGTTTTATTGTGAAATATTAAAACAAACAGAATTTCGAGTTTTGTATGTATTTTATTCTCTGGTATTTCCCTTGCTCCATGTACAGTATTATCATCATACAATAGAATTACTTTTCTTCAAAGTAGTCTTAATAAAGTATTATTATATTTTGTGTATATATATATATATGTAATGAAAATAATAATATCATCATTACTGAAAAGTATTTGTTCAGTGCCATGTACAAAGATTGATTTCATACAAATGGAATAAATATTGCACTTATTATATCATACAGTTGTTTGGCTTCTCCCTGTGCCTTTAGAATTGTAGAACATGCATATAAAGAAATCACTTTGGCAGCTAGACTAGAAATTCTTACATAGCTAGCCATGTAAGATAGAGTTTTCACATGATTGAAAGTCATGTAAGATAAAGTTTCCCCATGACGGAAAGCCATGTAAGATCAATCTTTCTCTCACCCTGGACAGGTGTATCCACACTTTTACCGGTGTTAAATTTCCTCGTCTCACCCTAGACTCCCCTATTCATAACAATGGTCTGGCCCTCTTTCACCTTTGGGTTGAATGTTTTTCTGTCTTACCCCAAGATGGAGAAAGATTATATTAATCTTGCATGGGCATGACATCACAATGCAAAGAAAATATTATGACATCATGCCGACCCAAGTTTGTCGTCATATTATTCTGATTTGCCAGTTTGTCATGTAATATACATTTATTGCCATGTTTTTCATGAACCAAACTTTCTTCGCTCTTTCCATTGGGCAAGATATACTTTTAAAATTGGTTCAGTATTAGAAAAGTTCAAGTTTTCAAACAAAATAACCCTATCCTATGTATCTTATGCAGGATAGAAATACCCCACCCTCAGATACATAGTTTGGGTTCAAAAACCTTGACAAGGATTTCTTTGTCTCAAATTTTGTACCCTCGTTTGGGATATTTCTAACCTACATACATACATACATA